>NC_052532.1:18850446-19158746 GCF_016699485.2 Gallus gallus | reverse complement strand
TGCTATTTTTTGTAAGCAAAAACAAAAACAAAAACAAAAAAACTTCTTCTCCATTTATCTAAGATGTTTATGCCTGTGATTGATAAATACATTCCTTTTATTGCATTATCGTCTTCCTGAGACATTGACAAGAACATTGTCTAATTTCCTAATGAGGGAGACAAGACATTGAAAACATGGATCTGTTGTTCCCCAAAGTTATGTTATATTCACAAAGTGACATTGAAGGCTAAAATATCATTATCAATCCCTCACAAGTACAAAACTAAGGAAGACATTCAACAGTGAAGAATGAAGAGACTACTACAGTGAAATTTTAGTGTGGAGTTAAAGACTGTTCATCATTTCAGTATTGGACCATCTGTCTCAGTTTTAGAATCATAGAATCATAGAAGTGCTCAGATTGGAAAAGACCTTAAAGATCATCTAGTCCAACCATGACCTAACCATACTACCCTAACTAACAACCCTCCGCTAAATCATGTCCCTGAGCACCACATCCAGTTTTTAAACACATCCAGGGATGGTGACTCAACCAGCTCCCTGGGGAGCCTATTCCAGTGCTTAACAACCTTTTCTGTAAAGAAGTGTTTCCCAGTATCCAACCTAAACTTACCCTGGCGCATCTTTCTCTTGTATGGTTGATTAGGGATATGCTGATGATTCATGGTAACAATGCTTTTGTTCAAAGCAAGGAAAGCTCTCTCATTCCAGGACAAAATAAATAATAAAATAAAATAAAATAAAATAAAATAAAATAAAATAAAATAATAAAAATAAAAATAAAATAAAATAAAAATTACAAAGCAAAACTCTTCTCCTGCACTTCTGAGGCTCTGTTGCTCTCCTTGATGTAGTTCATCACTGGCATTATGCTCACAGTCATGCCTCTGCACAATTACTGATTTCAGCCTTCGAGGATTAGCCTCTTTTAACCACAAATAATATTATTGGTTCCTATGTGCCTGTTTGTCTTCATGTTTTACTCTTCTAAATCCCCGTTCTCACAAAGGAGAGTGAACCTCTACTATATTCTCTTGTAGTGTCCTCTTTTAGTTGGTCCAGTTTCATGTTTGTGCATTGTCTGACTCTGAGTTCTGTCCTTCATTATCTGTAGAAAAAAGAGGACAGACTGCTTTTTGACTGAACACTTTCCCTACAAAACTTCACTTTTTTTTTTTTTTTAATAAACTCGGTAAGAGATAGAGAAGAGATAGGAGAGGAAAATATCATATACACTCTGACATTTTAAGTTGGACGTTTTTTATGCTCATTCAAACAGTGTCTTTGGTAGAAACTTTATATATGTTATGAAGAGGGGGTAAGATAGTTTTTTCATCCAGTGCTCTAGCAAAGAGATTAATGATGTTATATATTTGATGGCCATCTCCAATATTGACATTAAATGGTCGATGTTAACAATGAATTGGTTATCTCATACCTGAACTGAAGTCTAACTCATAAAGCTCTGTTTAAATGAGTCTCTATGGCCTTATCCTGTATTTTTCAGGAAAATTTTTGGTGCACCTATGGATAGAATGGTAAAAATACATACTATTTTGAATGACAATGAAAGTATGGAAATATGAAAGTAGGGTTTGAAAGGAAAATATTCAGAAACCTTAACTGCAGTGTATGGAGAAAGAATTTGTTGAGAAATGCAGGAAGGTCAAAATACCTGATATTTTTAAATTCCGAATAAAACTTTGAAACCTCTTAAGCTGTGATCTCAGGATTCTCAGATCCTAATGAGGGAAGCATCAAATGTAATTCAAAAATAATTACTAAGAATAACACAGGCATCTTGTCCCTCCCTGATGTATTCAAAGATAAACTGACAAAAGTCACAGAAAGTTGCTACCATGTTACCATTATGATAATTTACTGCTCTTGAATCATCACCATGCCAGTGAGTGAAGGGGCATAGCAGTATTTCAATGTATAGTTTAATGTAAAAGGAGAACTTTACAGAGAAGTCAGCTTTCATCCTTCTGTGGCATGTGATGTCAGTGGTAAATATCTAAAGAGTAGCTGACATGTTCAGAGAAGACTCGAAGCATGAGATAGCCAACAATTTTTCATCAAGGTTATTTTCATTTAAGCAGAAAGTGTCTTTTCCTTAAAACTGAATTTTCCAGTAGTTATTTTCAGTTCTATATTTTTTAAAGAGAAGAGAGGTACAAATACATGTTATATCTCGCAGTATTTCAGCCTTTGGGGAAACTCAAAAATGACAAAACGTCCTAATTGGACATCAACAAAAAAAAAAAAAAAAAAAGCAGGACAAAAAGACTACTCATCTAGCTGTTAGTAACCCCAGGTGGAGACCAATAATTTCATTTATGGAAAGGAAAAGAAAACTAAGCTGTACTTTCTGGGAAGGGAGACAACTAGTAAGCCAAAACTCTCTGTGAAAAGATTTTTCAAAAGGCTCTTTCTGTTGAAGTGAATAACTAAATGTAATGTTTAGGGCTGGGAGGGAGGATTGTTCATTTTACTTTTTCCCCCAACTCAGAAGGAAAATACTTTCCAAACTATTTTTTAAGCCCAATGAATATATGTTTTCCAAGCAGATCTATCTAGGATTACTTAGATTTCTGACCAGGTGCAAACATACATCATATGTTTATATGGAGTTTTACTAGAGAAAGGTTTGCATGGTTCAGTAAAATCAGCTCCATTCCTTCATGCTACCAGAAATCATGCCCTACCCACACGAGATGCTGCTCTCCATTCTTCCTGCTCAGCCCACCCTGCTCTACAGCAAGAAGGTCCTCATCCTGCCTAATAGTGGCCTTGGCCCCGTTCCCAAGTTTCCTAATCCTACTAATATTTCACAGGCATTTCAAATATGTCCTTTACTGATTAGGAATGGGTTCTTATTCACTCTTTTTGTTTTCTCAATGAAAGTAAATAGTTAGGTAGAAGTTCAGAAATGAGTCTGTGTTTAGTGGCATTCTGAAATAAACATTTATACACCTTTTGTAATTTACTGTTCTTCATTTACAGACACTATTTCAGCATTTCATATAGTGTTAAATTTTTATTCTACATATTTAATTCATATGTATATATTTTATACTGTATATGAAATCAGTTTCTTGTCTCATCTCTAGCTGGAAGACTTTTTATTTTGACAGATATCCTGCTTAAAAAGATCATCTTTTTTAAAAAAGAATTAACAGTGAGGTGAATATTGAGCAGAGATTGAGCAACAGGTTGGGCTCGAAATAAAATAGAGGATGTTGCTATGCTTTTTCACAAATAACCTTTTGTGTAATACCAACAGAAGCATGAGATCAAAAGTGGCTATGATTTCTTGTCAATGAAAAGAACAAAGATTGCAAGCTGCCAGAATCAGGCTACTATAGAGTTATCAACTTTCAATTATTTTAGCACAAAAATGTTATTTACTTAGTTATTAATACATACTCGCTGTGATTGCAGAAATTTAATAAAATTTGGAATAGAAATGCTAATTCTTCAGCTGCTAGCCAAGAAGTCTTGAAAGATGTGGAGCTTTTGGAGAAGGTCCAGAGGAGGGCCATGAACATGATCAGAGAGCTTCAGCATCTCTGCTATGAAGATAGGCTGAAGGAAGTGGGCTTGTTCAGCCTGGAAAAAAGAAGGCTGCAGGAAGAACTCATTGCTGCCTTCATTATTTAAAGGGAGTTTATAAACCTGAGGGAAATCAACTTTTTACACTGGTAGATAGTGCTAGGACAAGGAGGAATGGTTTTAAACTAAAGGAATGGAGATTTAGGTTAGATGTCAGGAGGAATTTTTTTACTGAGAGAGTGGTGAGATGCTTGAACAGGTTGCCCAGTGAGGTTGTGAATGCCTTGTCCACTGTAGATATTTAAGGTCAGGTTGGATGAGATCCTGGGCAGTCTGATCTAGTACTTGATTAGTACTTGATCTAGCAGCTGGTCTGTGGCGGGGGGGTTGGAACCTAATGATCTTTGAGGTCCCTTCCAACCCAAGCCATTCCTACGATTCTAAGTCAGTCAAATAGCTTTACCACAACATGCACTTCCTCAGAGCTGGGACAGACTTAAGATGGGTTATATTAACCCTATGGATAGCTGATAAGTTGTTCAGCTGTGTTAAGCTCTGTGCTCTGGCCTTCAATGTATTAATTCAGTGTTGCCAGCTATATTACCCTTTGTATTAATTCTTCACTTACCCTATTCATATTTCACATTTGTATAGATCAAACCCTTCCACCTGAATACTACCATCTATATCAGAACCACCCATTCCAGCTCAGTGTTAGAGGATGCTACTGCCACATTTTATAAGCTCCAAATGCATTATAAAATGGAGGATTATAAATTTATCATATATTACTAAGTCTGCTAACTTAGAAAAACAAGTTAATGTTCATTATTGTGTTTTTACCACTGTGGGCCCCAATACATGCTAATAGCTGCTTCAGTGCACAAAAATAAATGCTATGTCTTGAATCTTTTATGGAAATATAAATTTTTCCTTCAGTATGCTTTATGTCATAATAGCATCTTCAGGGAATCCGTGATTCTTACAGATTCTAGTCATTCTTAGGTTAAATCTTAGAAAGCCTCACAAAATGTTAGAGACTAATGAATATACCCTTGAATAAGGCAAAACAAAACAAACACTGGCTTTTACAGGGGGTGTGAATATATTCAAGAGAAAATTAAGCTTGATGCTGTCAGAGTTTGACATATCGGAGCCCCCAAAGCAATCATGTACACAACTGAACAAAGGAATTCTGACTTAATTCTGTGAAAATAGCAGTTTAATAAATTATAAATTGTACAGTGAGTCATAGCACATGGGATTTAGCTGCCTTTGGTTTCCATATGTAGAGCAACTCATGTTAAAAATACTCAGATAAGATATATAAAGATTCTTTATGGGTAAAAACAAACAAACAAACAAACAGTTTTCTAAGGACTAAAGGATGAATGAGTTATCAGGTAAGTTTATGTCTTCTTAGCAAATTACCTCTTAATCCATCTTCGCTGATACCACTATAATCATATTAGCTTTCCCAGTCACTTTCCTAGAAGAGGACAGCTTCAAGCAGAGATCTGTGTTTAAAGCACTTTTCTCCATTTGTCTGGCAAGAAAAAAAAAGAGATACAAAAAACCCCATTTTGAGAAGTCTTTCCTTCATGCACTGTATTTGTAACATCAAGGCAGTCTATAATTAGAGAGTGCAGGGACCGGTGACTAATTCATATAAAGATACAGAGCAAGCAGCTGAAGTGTTTTCATTATTTTTACAAGTAGGCAGGAATATCAGACATCCCGAAGCTATTCCTCAGACTGCAAATATTGGCATACTCTACTCAAATACAACCACAGAGAAAAAATATGAAAGAAAAACACAAACTGCAGATGCCATGTCTTCTCCTACATTACTTACAGTGCGTATCTTCACACCTAGCATGACTGTACTTGCAATATAAAAATCCCCTGCCGTCTCTGCAGTGACTCATTTATGCTTGTGACCATTAACAAAAAGATAGCAATTTTAAATTGGTCTAGTGTTTGCTTTGCTGCCTTCTCCCGCTCCTTTCATATTTTTGTTTTCTACGAGACCTTTTTGATATAATAGAACCTTGACTGAATGTAGTGAGATATAATAAACAGCTGTCATTATTATTCACTAAGACCTGAACTAACAGCTTTTCCAATGCCTTCACTCTTACTTTCACCTTTAAACCAAGCAGCATCTGCAGTACTAAATATTCGGTCACTGGACTGTCACCTCCTTTCTGGTAAACAAAAGTTTGAGTAAATACTGTGCAGTTGCAGAAAACATGGATATTTTGGCTGAACAAGTGGGAGGGAGGGACAGCTGACTAGGAAGAACTGTCCAAAATATGTTAACAAAAAATAAAAAATACATACATTTTCCCAGCAAAACTGGGACAGCTAGTGTGTACTGCTGTGTGTGTGTATCTAAGCAGACTATTATTTTCTACATAGATACATAAAATCTATCACATCTTGAAAGTTTTGCACTTTGGTGAAATCCAGTTCAGTGCCAGGCACTAGTTGTAGGATCAAAGCAGCTTTGAAGTAGTGCCTAGGTTTGTGTTGACCTTTGATAAGAGGATAAATTTCACCCTGTGTCATTAGTGCTGTGCACAAACATAAAAGGGATATGTTTGCCATGCCTTAACATCTTTGATATTTACTCAATGCTTTGCTTGAGATATCAGGTATAGAGATGATCCTATCTTTCCTGACCAAGTTGAAAAGGAGAGATACGTGTATTTAAAATAAGGTTCAAACCTAGGCCAGAAGCGTTTCAGCTCTTGCTGAACCTTTTCCTAGCATAATGCAAGAAGCCAGTGTATCTGAGCTGATGTAACTCTGCTGTAATAAAACAGAGTTCAAAAAACAGTAATGATTTGCTAACCTGGAGGACAAAATATATCCTGAGATGGGAGGTCATGATACTGCAGAGGTCAGACATTACCTAGTGACCACACTACCCCAGAAGAGGAGAAAAGCTTAAAACCACACTTTTCTAATGTGTGACAAAGACGTGCAGTGTGGTGAATGAAGCCTACCACTGTGTACAGGTGCAAATCTCACTGCGCTGCCACTGAAATTGAATTTGGCTATAACCACTCTAGGGTAACTGATTCTTCTCCCATTACTTTCAGCATGTTCCCAGAGTCTTCTTCCTGCTCTGACTTAATTTGAGGAGCAGATTACATAATCAAACACAAACACTTTAGATATAGCATCACTACTATCCAGAAGACTGTGTCTGGTTCTACTAGGCAGCCCGTATCTACCGCAAAACAGGTAGGTCCCATCTCTTAATGTCCTCAAGCGTGTCTTCCCATCTTTATACTTGCTTGTAAGTTAAAGTCTTCTGAGTGCTGGCCAGCTGACTGACATACAACAGACCATGCAAGCTGCCTGCAGAAACTGATTGAGGCCATCTCAGCTTGTAAATAAAACAGGCCTTGACCTGTCCTTTGAGGCTGTTCCATGCAGGGCTTCTGCATGTGACTGAGAAGCACGTACACAGAGAGTTCAAAAAAAGAACTGGTTTGGGGAAATTAGTTCAGATGGTGTCTACACATCTAAGATCCTGAAGAATGAAGGTAGAAAGTGAGCAGAGTAAGGTCTAAATTCCCCCTATGACACACATGCACAGACTATGGTATTCTTAAATATGGAGTTTTATTTGATGGAAAGTAAAATACAGGAACATGAGCATACAAGCATGCATATTTTGTTACTAGGTTCATTTTGTCTGCTGGTAATACAGGCAGACAAAATCAGAACAAAGAATCGTATCCTTAGTCAGTACTTTCTTAACATAACAATTCTCAGCTCTATCAAATAGGATTCATAATTCCATTAACCCTTCCGACAAAGAGGCCCATCAGAATCTAGAAGGTTAAATAATTACAATTTGAAGATACTTACAACAAGGATAACTGATTAAAGGCAGAAGTCTTTTGAGAGCGCCAGGAAAAGAGAAAGGACTGTCAGAGGGTGTTTCTGGGTTAGAGAGAGATATCTGTACTCAGTGAGTAAGGTGAGGAGAATTATGTTGGTCCTTATGTTTCACAGTGAGTGCAATCAGGGCCGCCAGTGAGTGGACATACTTGCTTTTCTTTTCTTTTGCTACGGCAGACCCCATATTTATATGAAAAACTGATTCTTATGGACTCTTTTTAGATTTACATATGTTAGCAAAAGGGATTTCAACTTAAAAGCTGTGTTTCAGGAAGGATGGGCAGAGAATACAAGACTGTTGTTACTTCTGAGAGAAGTCAGGGCAGTGCTAGACAGCTGCTTCTCCTGGGAATAAAAGGGAGGTGTCAGAGAGCCATTATCTTGGAAATCCCAGCCGGAACAGGACCATCAAGAGTTAATAGCTCTTTCAAGGGCTATCAGCTCCTACAGATGGAGACTGTATTAACACTTGATAGAGCATTCTCATCACATGCCTATCATATATATTGCAGTCCCTGAGCATAGGAGGATGCCCAACATATCCAGAAACAGTTGAGATTGACTGTAATCAAGCCCTTTTATCCTTTATTGTAGACATCTTCTGTCCAACTCACCCTCCAATCTAACCTTCTGCTTCACCAGAGTGGCTGTGTCAGTGCATCACCTAAACATGCAATGGGAGTTCTGAGACCATGGCCAGCAGGTCGAGGGAGGTGATCCTGCCCAGCTCTGTGCTGGTGAGGCCTCACCTGGAGTACTGCATCCAGATGTAGAGTAGTCAGGACAGGAGAGACATGGACCCATTGGAGCTCATCAAGAGGAGGGCCACAAAAATGATCCAAGAAATGGAACACCTTTCCTGTGAGGACAGGATGAGACCTGGGGCTGTTTAGCCTGGAGAAAAGAAGACTCCAGGGAGACCTGATAGCGACCTTTCAGTATTTAAAGAGAGGCTATAAGAAAGAAAGGGGAACAACCTGATCTAGTTGTAGGTGTCCCTGATCATTGCAGGGGAGTTGGACTAGATACCTTTAGGAGGTCCTTCCAATTGAAATGATTCTATGATAATATTCACAGCTAAATGAAAGAGATAATTGTAAGCCAGATTAGGTTTGTGTCCTGACATGTTTATTAATAAGTCATAGCCTAGGTCTTCCAGTGATAACAGAAAAAGCTAATTTTTACCAAGAAGAGAACTCAAATTCTCACAAGAACATGTGAAAGACTATTCAGTGAGAAAGTTTATTCGGCTTAGGACCATTCTCACAATATCTCAAACAGCAAGGGGAAATTAGGTACAGCAACTAGTAGATAAATGAATAAAAAGATATATTCGCATGCTTTTCAGATAACAAATAATGTAAGAAAGCACAGTGCTCATTAGAAACCTCTAAGCTGTCTATATTTCAAAGAAAAGTAGATCCTCTCTTCAGCTTTAGTAATAGTATCATTAGTACTTAGCAACAGTTAAAACATTGATCTAAGTCATAAAGGTATGACAGTAAAATTATTTCTAGAAACAGACCCTACAGTTACTACAGAGAATTCTGTATTTTTCTCTCTCTTCTTGTATTGTCAGTTATTTACTTCCTAATTCTAATCTCCGCTAAGTCTGAGAACCTGAAAGAACAGTGTATGCGCCTAAAGAAATACTTGGTTGATTTGTAGCCTTTCTCTGTATTTGTTAATAGGGGGGCTGCATAGGTGCCCCCTGTGAAGAGTCCAGAAGTTGCCACATGACAGATTGGGAAAGGGACCCACTGCTGATCAGAGCTGAGCTCCCCTTGCTCCCCTGTGCTGCTTGGGTGAGGTTGTAGAAGAATTTGGGTGGGGAGAAGTGTTTTTAGGTTGCTCTTGATTCTTACCACTCTAGTGCATTACCAACAGGCAATAAACTATGTCGTTTTCCCTTATGCTGAGTCTGTTTTGCCCACGATGGCAACTTAAGACCAATCTCTCTGTCCTTATCCCAGGCAGCAGGTATTTTTTTTCATGGCATATTCTCTCCTGTCCTTTTGAGAAGGAAGAGTGGAGGATTAGTATGGTGATGCTCAACTGTTCATCAGTGTCAAACCACCTTGGCATCTTTATCAGCATCAGATCAAAATCATTTCAGATATGCCAGTTCCTAAGCCATGCTGCAGTGACGTGA
Organism: Gallus gallus; assembly: GCF_016699485.2. NCBI lineage: Eukaryota > Metazoa > Chordata > Aves > Galliformes > Phasianidae > Gallus > Gallus gallus. Next base: position 19,149,118 of record NC_052532.1, on the reverse strand, counting down.
AACCTCACTGCCTGATGGGAAACACAAGATGTGGCTGGACCCATTTTGTAGGATGGCTTATTCTGTTTCCCTTGGCTTACCACTTCAGCACTCAAACTGTTCTATTCAGACTTCTTAATCTCTTTTAGGGTAATGCATCTGCTGACTAATCTGTGAAGGAAAAAGGCCATATTATCCTCATGAAGATCACGATGAAATATTTTTGCTGAATTTTATCTATATACCTGATAAGGCACTAAACATGCTGTTTTTATGATATTGGCACAGTACATAAGTAGAATGGTGTATATTTTTGTTTGATTGATAGCAATTTCATTTAGAAACAAGGTATTAAGAAAATTATTTTGTAGAGGAATTGGATGAAGCATGACGTTGTATGTAATGATGTTACTTGTTTCAGTGCCTGAATTAATGGCAAATCACCACGCTGAAAGATGGATTTATGAGTGATTTATCTTCAGCTCAATTACTCTGTTTATCATCTTTCTCAACAATGGGAAATATGGTATTCAAACAATGCCACAATAAGAATAATAAATAAAATTGACGGTGACAGTTTCTTAATATAATTGTCCTGAATGTTTTGCTATTTTGACGTCTGCATTATTAAACCAAATTGCTTCATTTTCATCCAGTGACTGACTGTCAGTGAGCAGTATAAGCATGAAACTCCACTTCTTTGTGATGAACAATCACCTTCTCATGCAGATTGACTGTACAGTGGGTATTGGCTGGCTCAGCACCATGAAAACAGTTGTACTGTTTCCTGGGTTATCATGGTTCTGGCATTAACATTTTAACTTCTACATGACTGAACTGTGATTGTATATGTCTGGACTGTGCAGGACCTTACGCAGCCTAGCGAAGGACAAATTAGCTTGAAATACTTACCCAGTACTGGGACATCATAAGAGAACAATATCCAGACAGAAATTTGCCTCCAGACTGAGGAACTACAGCTGCAATTTGGTTTACAAATTTATACTGTGTACAAACCCTCATGGATTGGTGCTAAAGTAAGGTTGGAACAGTTCTAATAGCTGGTGGAAGAAAAGGAAAGTGACAAGTAGTTTACATGGCATGTTACTCAATGTAAATTAATTCACAGGTAGAGCATGATGAGTGCATGGAGCTACTTGGGAATTGGCTTTGCATATACTCCTGGAATTTGAAGTACTGGGAAACTTAGAAACATGGAACACCATAGGCATAGCTGCATACAGATACACCTTTACAATGAGCAGTGAATAGGATCATAGGATCACCAAATAGTGAACTTCGGAAGGGACCTCTGAAAGTCATTTGATCCAAATCTATGCTCAAAGTGAGGTCAACTGTGATCAAGTTGCACAGTTAGAATACTGTGTGGCACTGGTCAACATCCTGATAGGTGTAGTATGGGATTTTCCCCTTTCAGGATGTCCATATTTCTTTAAATTGAAAACAGGATAAATTCTATAAATCTTGAATTATATTTCTTCAGCCTTATCATTAGCTATTGTTTCATACCAAGAATTCTTATTGCTGAGAATGTCAATAATAAATCCACTGATTGGTTCCATAATTGGTACGAAAAGACAGAAAATCAAAGTTGGATACTCCTTATGGAAGCAAGAGAATGAGAGTTCTACCTCATGTTTTTTGTTTTTTGTTTTTTCCTTGTTTTTTATTTGTTTGTTTGTTTGTTTTTAAATTCTTCCCTGGGGCTTTACTAAAAGTCTTCACACCATGTGGTTCTTCTGACCAAGACTGGTGGGGAGGGATGAGTAGCAGTACATACTGATGTCCTTCCTGAATCAAGAAACTCTCAAAAATTCATTGTTCTTGTTTCAATTCACTCCATCCTTCAGCTTGCAAAGTTTAGAGAGCACGTCTTGATTATGCTGGTTTTCAGTGTATTCACAGAATCACAGAATCATAGGGATCGAAGGGTGCGCTGTCAATCATCAAGTCCAAACTCCCTGCTAAAGCCGGTTTGCTACAGTAGGTTACATAGTAAAGCACCCAGGGGGGTTTTGAATATCTTTAGAGAAGGAAACTCCAACACATCTCCGGGCAGCCTGTTCCAGTCCTCTGTAACCTTCACAACAAAGAAGTTTTTCCTTATTTGTATGGAATTTCCTATGTCGCAGTTTGTGCTCTTTGCTCCTTGTTTTGTTCCTGGACACTGCTGAAAACAGCCTGGTCCCACGACACCTGCCTTTTATATATTTATAAGCAGTGATAAGATCCCCTCCAGTCTTCTCTTCCCCAGGCTGAAAAGTCCCTTTCCTCATAAGAGAGATGCTCCAGAACTCTAATCATGTTTGCAGTGACAAGGTATTCTAGCTCTGTCAAGATGCAGATTGGAATGTTATAGCTATCTCAATACCTAGATTTCTTTGTAAGTGTACTTGGTCTAAGTGGAATAAACTATATAAGCACCTATGAATTCGTATAATTGCACTGTGCTAGGTTTATGCAAGGAATAATCAGATATCAATTTTAAAAAAGTAATAAATGGATATAAATCAATGCGCCATAAATAAAACAGTTACTAAATAGTAGCTATGTATGAGCACATGTGGTTAACCTTTAGCAAGGCAGCTGGGAGCTGGTAGAAATACTGCACAATTTAATCTACATTTAAAATGAAAGCTACATATAAAATGAACCCATATAAAACTCAGCATTATTTCTGCAAGGGAAGGCTTGAGATAATGGTGGAAAAAGTTAAAAAAAAGAATTAGCAGTACAAATAACAGAAAAATAAATTGTTGGTAGAGGTTCTAGAAAATCTATCCCTGGCAAAATTAGGGGGGGGGGGGGGAATTGAATCTCTATGCACTTAATATATTTTCAAGAATATCTGAGATCTTTCAGGATATATTTTCTGCACTTTTCTATTGTCTTATGAGCTACAGCAGCCAGTGAACTTGAAATAAAAACTCAATTTTCCCTCCAGGCAAGTGGTTTTCCAGATATTTGCTGAGGTTAAGAATCATTTTTACACAAATCTGGCCTGCAGAAAAGTGTTGAAGAAAACAGAATTTAAATAAGCTTAGATCCCAAAAGCAAAGATAAACAGAAGCTAAGAAAGTCTTGTGGTTAAACACTGACTTTGAAAAATTCAGTGAGAGATCTCAAGCATATCACAAAGTCTTTCTTTTTCCATTCTCCATCTGTAAGAGGAAGATAATTTTTTCTCCTCTGATTATCCAGGAGGTTATAGAATTAATTCATTAACATTTGCAAAGCATTCAGATGTTGTGTGAATATCTAAGATATAAGTAGCAAAATGTTACTTGTGTCTGAAGGTCTTATAAACTGTTATATAGATATATCTTCATTCCCTTTTTTTTTTTTTTATTTCAAATGAAAATTTGATCTTGTGGAAAAGAAAGCAAGGATAGAAAATGGGTTCTTTGTGTTTTGCAGATGCAGAACATTAATATCTCTGATGGTGGAAAGGACTAATATAAGTAGCAACATTAAACTTCTGTTTTAAAAAAAATCCTCTTAATGTTTGCAGTCTCACCTCCTATTCCATTTCACTTCCATATTACATCAACCATCTCTTTTGCTTTTCTATTTCCCTTATTTATAATGTGTGGAAAGAGAACTACTCCATATAACACAACAACTGACTATTTTTCTAAGACCTTCTGAAATTCACTGTTCCTAATAATGATTAGAGGTAAAAAAGTGAAATCTTGGTTTCCCTGAGGTCAGTGGGATTTTTCTACTGACTAGAACTTCATGCAAGATTCAGTACTGATCCCTGAGACCTATTGACATCTTTGGTATACCTTTAATTGAAACTGCACTGAATTTGCTACAGATCCTAACAAGAACAAATGCCTTCAAAATTACTTTTTGAAAGGTTCATTTTCTACCTACAAGAAATATCCAGCACCAGGGAAACAGCCCATTCATCTCGTATACACTTATAGTCTGATTCCCCCATAAAGGCATAAATGAAAGTAATTTTGAGATGACTCTTTCCTTTTATAATTGAAGGATTGCTCATAAGCAAACAGTAGAACAAATTAAATACGAGGAAATATTGTCTGGCTGGAAGAAAACATCTGAATGTAGCCACAACATACCTGTCCACCATGTATTTAAAAATATTTTAAAAGACTCATAGAGTTCTTTTATCATTCCTGAAGTGATAAGCTGGAAGAGTATGTCACAGGTCAGTAAAACATAACCAAAATCCACTGTGGATTAGGTGAATTAAAGGAAATGCAACATCAAGATAGTTCAACTGTTTGAAACAGTCAATAAAAGTCATTAATGCATTCCCTTTCATTACCTTCTCTTCTTTTTTTTTCCCTTTTTTTTTTTTTTTTTTCCCAAACCCAATAATACTTCAAGGTGTGACTATAAACAAATATATTAGAGAATTATTTCAGCTACAAGGAACTAATTGTGATGTCATTCATTATCACAAAGGCACACCATTTAGGAAGGATTATTCAAAGAAATACGTTCTTTAATCATAATTAAAATGTCCCATTTTTTCATATGTAGATACCTGTCAGGTTATTTTTGGGATAAATAAGACTCTCAGTAACAGAAACAGTGAGTGACATGCAAATCATATAGAAAAGAAGAAGATCATACATAAAAAGAAGAAAAAAAGAAGAAAATCATACATAAAAAATATGTAAACTTTTATGAGAAACATGAGTACTACAGGTACCTTGGGCCCAACGTATAGACTTTCTTTCAAAGAACTCAAGCTGAAAGATGCATTTTTTTTTTATATTGCTGGACTCATCCCAGTGATTCTGAGATTTTTTAATCTGAATTCAGTGTAATTTTTTTTTCCACATAAATTGATGATAATTTTGGCCATTTTTATTCCATCTACCTTTGTAAAGCATTTTGATACAATACGACCAGTTCTATGCAAATGTGCCTGTCAATTTCATTTACAAAAACCCCGATGAAAATATTGCATATTAATTTTACGTGGGAAGGATATACCTGTACTTTTCTATCATTTAGACTATGTTTAGAAAATAAAATGTCCTCGATTTTTTTTTTTTTTGGGGGGGGGGGGGGGGGGGCAGATTGTTGTAGGAGGACGGTAACATAAGTGCATATTAAAGTTCCTAGTAGTTTTTAGGGCCTCATTAAACCAACAGTGTTATTTATGAAGTGCACTGGATTCTGTCAATGTAAATATAAGAAGAGAAGTGGTATCCTAGAAGATTGTTGGCTTACTACTTAGTGAAGGGTAGATGTAAGGTTCCCCCTACTGAGGAAGGCCTGATACCCTAACTCCATTTTGACTGATTGCCAATGATTAAGTTGTATAAGTCTTACTCACAAGTACCAGAAAAGAAGCCCAGGGAAAGAAAACAAACAAAAACAAACAAACAAACAGCAACAAAAACCTAATAATAAAATATATTATGACACTGAAATCAGAACACAAAGTTCCCATGGACCTATGCTCAGAATTTACTGTGGATGCCCAGAAGTGTTTTGATCTAGAGACAAAGCAGTTGCCCAAGTTCTATTGTAACACAGCAACACCCTGTTATTATAGTGTAAAACACAATTATTGTGAATCTGTTTCTACCCTACCTGTCACTTGGGAGTTTTGTTGTAGAGCATTTAATGTTTACTAACAGCTTTGTTCTTCTACCATTTGTCATGATCCCACTTTTCTGTCCTTCATCTCTGATTAAATTAATTGGCATTGATGAGAAGATAACTGATGGTGATGATGACTAGGATGAAACTGCAAATCAGAAATAGGCACCAAGAAACTGTGCACTAAAAATTTTCTATTGTATGTGCATGCTTTTATGAACTGATGAACATTTCTAGAATTGTGGCACACTGTAAGGACTGAAAGAGCCACCAGAGCATGACAAGATTCAGTCTTGTACTGTAAAGTGAGGTACCAACCAAATTCTCAAGTCATTACCCATGTCATATATTCAAGTGTATTTTAAACAATACATCAGCATTTTAATCAGCTTCCTTAGCTGCTAGAAACTCAGCTTGTGGAATGTCAGCTTCACTTCCAGCTGATTGATAATCCCAAGGATCTTGTTTCTTCCTCTCTGTTTTCCCCATAGCATACATTGTCCCTGTCTGCATTTGGTTGCTTGCTAACTATTACACCTTCCAGGAGCACAGATTACAAAGTATGCTTTCAGAAACAGTAAATATGGTTTGGTTATTTCTTTACTAAACTGTTGCATATCCTCCTTGCTACATCTAGGTAACCTGTTAGCTGAAGGAGATGGGAAGGGAAAACACATTCACTCATGTCTCATGAGAACTCTTGCATCATCTTGCAAATGAGAGTCACTGGGAAAAAAAGTTGGTAATTCTGGTAGGAACCAGAATCAATCTGCCTTTCTCCCTCCTGTCCCTGTCCGTGGCTAATGCTTCTTGAACGAACACATCAACAAGGAGTTATGGAATGCTCCAACCAGGACTCTAACCTAGGTGAGCCAGAAACTAGATGTGGAGGGTGCAAAGAGACTATCCCTTATGTAACTAAATCCATCTGTATAATCTGTTTTTGTCTACTGCTTGTCTGAAATGAGGGAGGGGAGTGATGAGAAGTAAAGTATAGAAAGTTTTTGAAAGTGGCTTTTTTGTTATTATTTTTAACAGAGAACAGTTTGGTCTGTCCCAAACTGTGGGAACACCAGAAGGAAAGAACTAGCAAGAGTCCAAAGTCCAGTCAGAACAAATTAAACTTAATGCTGGTGAGGAAGGGTGAATTTCCACTTCCATCCTCAAATTAGAATCCTAGATTCATTTGAGTTGGAAGAGATATCTAAAGGTCATCTAGCCCAGCTCCCCTGCAGTGAACAGGGACACCTACAGCTAGATCAGGGCACTCAGAGCCCGGTTCAATCTGACCTTCAGTGACTGCAGGGATGAGGCAGCCATCACCTCTCTGGGCAACCTGTTCCCCAGTGACATTTCAGCTCTCTACAACAGACACAATCCCGGAGACTCTGGGACACCTTGCCATCCTTTACAGCAGATAGCTTAAAACCAGTAAAGGATTCTTTTGTTTCAGATGGTATTTACAAAGGACTATAAAGAGGTAACTGAAATACTTGTCTATGAGAAAGTGCTTACAGCTACAGTGCGGTTTGGGTGACAGTCAATTAAAATCAATTTAGACAGCCAAAATCAGGGTGTGTTCGGAGATACTGAACAGGTATGTTTGATTGCACTGAAGAAAATAAAATATGCATGCATGAGGTAGGATCAGTGCAGACTAAGAGCATGCAGTGCCCGGTGTTTGTCTTGCTTTGTCCTCTGGCAGCTGAAGCTTTTGGACAGCTGTTCCCTTTGTCAGATGAAGCCAGGATTCAGTCCCCCATGTATTCAGCAATCAGATCTTGTGACACTGGGACACAAATTTGCCCTATTTGACATTACAAAATAGGAGTTAACGGTATCTTTAGGAAATAGTACCATTTGTTATTGACAGAAGAATCAAAGCATGACTTCTATGTCACATGTAAAAATCTCTAAACAAAATCTTAAACGAGTTAAGAAAAGCAAACTGCTGTTGCATTGTTTGAAGCAAGTAAACAAGAGCAACTTCTCACTGCTATTTCGTAATGTTTTTAATAAGCAACCATTGAAAGACAGGATTTTATACTTGAAAGCAGGAGAACCAAGTTTCATTAAGAGCATTACTTTATGTAATCACAAACAGCACCAACTAGATCAAAGTTTTGGCTCTTTATTGATTAGTGCTCGGTGTGTGTTTAATCAGCTACTGGCCTATTCCAGGTGGACTGAGGATAGTAAATTAATATAGATGTTCAGCTGATCTGTTCTTGGAAATATCATGCTGTTGGCCATTAGGAGGTTCTTTAACAAACATGCAAGGTTTTTAAAGTGAATTCACATGGCTGTGGTCTAAATTATCATCAAGCAGAGTAACAGAGGTGTGCTAGTTAACAAATAATGACCAAATACTTTTTGTAGTTTATAATTATAATCTCAGCATTTCTTAGTCCTTATAACCTTGGTCCTTTCTTTTCCTACAGTTACTGACCATACTAATGAAACCATAGCTAATTTTTGAATTTATTAGAATCTGTGTTTTTGCTACTTTATTTCAGTTTTTAAGTCTCTGTTGAATGGGAAGACTCAGAAGAAATGTTAAATACTCAAAGAGCAACATAAATTTAAACAACAACAACAAAAAGATTATTAGTGCATTTTAGTTATTTTTACTCTCAAAAAAAAAAAAAAAAAAAAGTTCTGCATGTTCACATGTTTTGAAGATAGGTCTAGCCTCTGTTTTTGAATGTACTTAGAAAATTTGTCCATAGTAAATGTTCACCTAGGTTTGATCAGTCTGACTTAACAATTATCATATCAGAAAACCACTTTGAATACCCTGGCCACGAGCTACTCTATTTCCTCTCTAGCATGTGTGTCTATGAAATACCCATGGATTAGACTATTAGACTGATGGGCAGTCTTACACAAGGACCAGAAAAGTTCATTGTCCATATGCTAGAGAAATCAAGACTCTTGTTAAAGGAGTCCATTCTCCATCATTACATGACATCAGCACAAAAGCAGAGGGGCAATGTGACTAAAGTTGGGCTGACAGAGCACACAGACTTGTGTACACTGCAGTCTGTAGATACTTGGCTCTCACTTGTTGTTTGTAAGCCTATGGTCACCATTCTGCATGTGACTGGACTTGATGAAATTCAAGCCTATGCTTACATGGGATACTCATGAAATAGAGCCTTTGATTAGTTAATCTGGACCCAGTGCTTTTATGCCTGTAAAGGGAGATAATGGGTGGCACAATCTCACTTTATCCTGTAAATGTAGAAAATGCAGTACCCTGTGAGTTCAAGGACAGGGACCCTCCACCACTTTGCCCTTCCAGAGTGCTCCAAGTCTTCCTGCATGGTGTGGCTTAACAAAAGTATTGTATTTATAACATATTTTTGATACACGCTGAGACCTGCTCATATTGCAAAAGCAGTATCTATAATTCATTTGCAGAAAGGGCATTTTTTTTCAAACATTACATATAGAGTTTCCTTTTGTAATCTTTCTTCCAACTGTTTCAATGGGAAGTGCCCCAAACCAGAAGAAAGTTTTGGAGTTGAGCTGTTAATTGACTTGAGTTATTAATTGCTCAGATTTTCAAACTCCAATTAAAATGTCAGGGTCTTTGTGACTTTGTCTTTGAGGGCTAGAGATAGGTTTTCTGGATATGAGTGAGGCCGGAATGTATTCTTTACTCAAGATTTTGTTTGGCACTTCTAAGACTATGTGATTTTTTAAGTCCCTCCATGATTTTCAAGTTCTAGGACATATTACTGTTAATGCTACACCAGACCACTCACCACCTACTCCCTGGAGGATATAGAAACAACTGCCTGAACTATCTAAAACTTCCTGTATTTGCATACAGCTTAATCAAAATACAGTGCAGCCTAGTTTTCCTGCTGTGATAGAGATATCCATGCAAGCTCCCAGCACGGGTATGGGTGTCACTTCTATCCTTGCCACAGTTACTCCAGGGGAGGTTATTTGCATGTTTCAGAGCCTGAACATGGGCTACAAAGGAGGGAGTATTATCACTGTCTTGCAGCTCAGGAGCTAAAATAAAGACTGAATGAACGAATCTGCACGACAGCAAATCTGAAGCTAGGCAGGGATTCAGTCTGTTTTCTTCAGCCTGTGCTTCTTCAGGAGAGAAATTCTTCTTTCTTGGCTGAGTAGTAACTGGGAATACTGTATACCAGACATGAAAAAATGACATAAATGATGATAAAAACTCATCCCAGAACAACACCCCTATACACTAGTTGGTAAAATCTTTTCTCAAGGTAATAGTACTACCTGGCTATTATCTAGAGAAGAAAATGAGAGAGATAGCTATTCTGATCCTGACATGTCAGGGGGTTTTAAGTAAACAGTAAATGTAATGAGGTTCCTTCTAGGGCAGTTCTTTGGCTCAGAACAATGGAAGATGAGAACAGGAAACTCAGATATTGAAAAGCCAACTCTTCATCTGACAAAAAACAACTGGTTGAATTTGCACCAGTCAAGGTGACAGCACTATTAATGATATAGACAGCCCTTCATTTGCAAATCAAAGGGACATATATGCATGAATAGCAAAATACCTGTAAATCCTGTCTGAATAGAGGGAGGAGCTGTGTTCTGTCTTATAAATCAGGATTTTAGTTGCTGTGGTAATATTCCTCCTATGGCTTATCTATGTAAATGAAACTCAGTCCCTGATGTCTCAAGCCACAGAGGTTTATCGAATAATGGAAAACAAAACTGAACCAAAAAGAATCATGGAGTCATAGAATGGCCTAGATTGAAAGGTATCTCAAAGACCATCCAGTTCCACACCCCCTGCCATGGGCAGGCTGCCACCCACCAGCTCAGGCTGCCCAGAACCCCATTCAACCTGGCCTTGAGCACCTTCAGGGATGAAGCACACACACACAGCTTCTTTTGACAGTCTGTTCCAGTGCCTGACCAGACTGGAGTAGGGGGGGAGATCACAGAATCAAAGAATGACTTGAAGAAAGAGCACAGCCTTATAATGAAAAATGTAATAAAAATTTAGCTTTACAGATAGTTGGGTCATTGCTCTGTTTTCATTTTACCAAGGAAAACAAATTTTGGAAGTACTTTACAAAGGGGAAAAATTGCACTGATGTTAAAACGATAGTGAGCAGCTGTGTCTGTCTCCTGCGTCTGCCTCTGGTGCTTTGTGTAGAAGTGTCAAAGAAAAAAAACACGGAGGTGCTCACTAGCAGCTGGTAGAGAAGTTCAAGGATGGAGTTGAACAAAGGCTGGGGTGGAGCACTCTAGGATTACAGGACAAATTTGAGCCCAGATAATAGGCTAATCTCACTGTAATTAATTGCACATGGTATTTTTTTCTTTTTTGTAACAATAAGAAGATGAAATGCATCTATCTTCAGTACACTAGAAATTTCAAAACAGAAACCATTATAGTTAGTAAATAGCAGGACACCATGACCAATGTTTTACTGACTTTATCACCATGTGTAAAGTGTTGCACAGATTTGAAACAGTGCATACTAAAGCAATTTGTACTGAGTTTAGCTGCCAACCTACCATAAACAATCCTGGACTAATCATTAAATATTTTGAAGCCCTGGGAAGAGTTTATGGATGGCACAAGACAACACTTTGTCCAAGTAGGGGAAGCTTTTGGCTGTGACACGGAAGTAGTTCAGGTCCCTCAGGGAAACCCAACTGCTTCCTGACGCTCATGACTTTCTTTGGCTAAAGAGGATCCAAAAAAATCAAAAACAAATGGACAAATGTCAGGATTGTGTAATCAACCACATTATTATTTGTTCTTTTTTCCTCTCCAGCAAGGAGCTAGAGATATTAGTATAATGTATGCAAGTCAGGAGGGAATAGCTTGTTTCTCTTGGTAGAGGACATTGATTTAACTCTGTCTTACTAATGCATGTTTTCATACACCATGTATAGAGTAAAGATTTAAGGCCTCCCGTCTTTGCTGACAGGTAAGTGAATGTTTACAAGAAACAGAAAATTCTTCTACTGTATCCCTTTGTAAAAGGCAAATATTCCTATCCACATTGTGCTTACCTAAGATCCCTATGTTGCACAGATCAGCATTTGCCATTAATTGTTAAATTGTCTCTTCACCTAATTACCTAACTCTCTCACTAGTGAAGGCTAGTGAATACAAGGCAGAGAAGTTTATATCTATTTATCTCATATTTGCACCTAGCTAGTTGTGTAAACATGGACTCATTTCATGGTTGAGCTGACACAGCATAACATGTTTTACCATGGGAACTGGATCAAGCATTTGGCTTCTTCCAGATTGTGCCATCACTGCTAGCCATGCCTTGCTCACCTTGGTATGCAATGTTCTCTACACATCCTTAGACCCTGACATGATCTTGTGGTGCAGCCTGATGATTCACATAGACTTTCTGAGAAGAACTTTACATAGAGATGTTGCTTAAACCCACATCTCAGTGGCAGATAAATGTTTTCACATGGGCTGCAGATGGTTTTTCTTCTGTAACCCAGAGGCAACTCATAATAACATCTCTGCTGTCCCACACAGAACAGAGAAGTGAAGGTAGAAAAGTCGAGGGCTTCCTTTCTCTCCTCCTCTATTATCATTTGAATAGGAATATATAGTATGAAAGAGACCCCTGCAGTGTAAGGTAAAGGCAAAATACTGTGAGAGAAAATATTTGTAAAACACGTTTTGCCTAAGCTTGCAACATCTTTTTAATACAGGCAAGCAGAGACATAGATAAGTGCTAAAGCTGCATTATCAAAGTGTTAATAGATAAACATATTAATAAAAAATGCTGTGAAGAATCACTTTTTTTTTTCTTTTTTTTTTTTCTTCTTTTTTTTTAACTACAGAAGTGATCCCTGCCTCAACCTACTGCTGACCTGCTTCAGGGCCCAAATTTGCACATAACTCTGAGCTTTAGTACTCATCTAGTTTGTCCTTGCTTCCAGAGTGCAAGAATGCAGGTCAGTTCATGGTCAACAGTACTGGAGGCAACTGACACATCCAAAAGAATCAGACATGATACCTGATCTTCATCCATCACTGACAAGGGATTATCAGTCAACACAAATATGTGCTGTAACTTCTATATCAAGTGGTTTGTAAATAACCATGAATTATGGACTGGATTTATAGTTAGCTCAATGTTGGTCTGTCCAAAAAGAAAAGCAGACTAAAGCTAGCAATAATTTGTGCTGAAAAGAGCTTAAACAAATTCAGGGCTCATAGCATATGGAGAGTAGGATTGCCTGAGCATCAACTGAAGGATACGGGATCTGACAGAGGGATTTAGAACAATTTCCTACAAAGCCTAGTGACCAAATTTCACAGTTTTTGCAAGTATTAGAAATGCTACCCTTTCCATGTTATGAGGTGATTCACAGGTTACCTTCTGGTTCCTTTAAAAAATATGCCTAACTGCATTCTGCAAGCAATACACCATTCTCAGCTTTTGCTCAGAATATTCTGAGAGTATTTTAGAACTTAAAGAAAGACTTATTGGAAAAATTCCTATTTTTGAAACCTGATCAAGTGTTGAACCAGCTGCCGAGTTTCTCATATGGGGGCAATCTGAAATGGGCTGCACAGAACTGATTCTCATAGTAGCAATATTTAACATCAAACAAAGAGGCCCCTGGTGAGTTTAGGTAACTATATTGTCTTAACTGCTGCTGAGCATTGGATTTGTGGATCATCAGTACGCTTAACTACACCCAAGTTTCTCCAGAACCTCCTCAGGTTTTCATTAAATCAACTACAACTCTTTTGGCAGATCAGCCCTTATTTTGACTTATTTTTTAAGAATCAGTGCTCCAAAATCTCTTCCAGATCATTCTGAGATACTAATTATTTTAAAGTGTTTTTCTTCTTTTATCCTCCACCCTTCATCTGGTGAAAGGTTCAACAATCTAAGTTTTTATAAGAAGGATTATTAAATGCTGCCACAGAAATTTACCAGTTCATGGTGAATATTTATGATGTCTCTTTCCCAAAAGCCAGAAATCTGTGATGAGTGTACAAAAAACTCCACTACTGAATAGAGAGGCAAGGAGAAGCGAAGCGAAGCGAAGCGAAGCGAAGCGAAGAGAAGAGAAGAGAAGAGAAGAGAAGAGAAGAGAAGAGAAGAGAAGAGAAGAGAAGAGAAGAGAAGAGAAGAGAAGAGAAGAGAAGAGAAGAGAAGAGAAGAGAAGAGAAGAGAAGAGAAGTAGGCCAATACCCGAATTTTCTGTAGTGAAGAATGTATCAGCAGTTACCAGACTGACTGACTACTATCTTCTGTCAGGAGAGCGTTCAAGGACATTTTGACTTCCTCTCCAAGTGCCCAGGGTGCAGGGATTCCCTCATGTCTTCAGGTTGAGACCTGAAACAGCTCTATAAAAAACAGTCCTGTTGGGAGGTGGCTTTGACAATTGGACTGACAACTGTCCACTGGGAAGTGACTGGGATGTCAAAGCTGTTGTGTAAAGGGTGACAAAGAGTTGTCAGATAAAAACTATTTTTTATCACTATACGTACATTTCTTACAGTTTATACAATATTTCTGATGCTAAATATTGTACAGTTGTGAAATATTGTATACTTGTAGAATTTGTAAGTGGGAAAAAAGTTATTTTTCTTTCATATTTCCTTTGCCAGAGCATCCTTCCTGTACTCTTTTCTTACACCTCCATGTCTTGCAACAGTTATTAAAAAGTTGAGTAACTAGCACTGAAAAAAATGAAACAAATTCATACCTAATGCTACATCTATGTTACAGGACTTATGTCTGGGACAGATTTAGCCCTCCTGTTTAAAGTTTTTATTTAGAATTTTCAAAACAGAAGTATTATAACAGCCTCCATGCCATTTAGAAAGTTTTGGAAGTAAAGCTGCAAGTCCTTGGAAAATCTGCTTTACCTAAACAACTCTTTTCAGTGAGGTAGTTGTTTCTGAGACTAAAAACAAAAGTGTGAATGAAGAATCATTGCACTGAGATGTATCACTGAAGTCACCATTTTTTAATCTGCTTCAAACCTTAAGAAGAATTTTAAGTGGTACCTCCCTGAAAAATAAAATAACTGATGATGCAACATCTATCACTCATTGCTGTAATAGTTTTAAAAATAAATAAATAAGAAAATATCTGTCAGAGCTATGAGGAAAATGAGCTATGAGCTATGCTGCAAAGTAATTTTCCATTTGCTTTCTACCCAAACAGGATTCTGGTGTTTTTCCAATAAAGGTTAATTTAAATGTTCTATAAATCAAAGAATCACAGAATTGTAGGGGTTGGAAGGGACCTCTGGGGATCATCAAGTCTAACCCTCTGCTAAAGCAGGTTCCATACAGCAGGTCTCACAGATAGGCATCCAGACAGGTCTTGTATATCTCCAGAGAAAGAGACTCCACAAATATGGTGATTTAATACTATGCAAGTCCCTCTGCTATCTGGAAAGTTTGAAGGCTACCAATGGAACTTGATAATTAAAACTGTTTCATCTAGCAGACACATTTTATAATACATAACAACTGAAGGCCTGTCCTGGTTAAGCAGTTTAGCCATTTGAACTGATCGATCCACTATGAGACTTATGTGTTACGAAGAACTCTGCTGTTAATTAAAATTTTCCATGTATTGATTGTGGAGCATGGTCTCCTATTTTGTGTTAGTGGCAGCCAAAACCTGGGGCAGCAGCACATTAAAATGGGAGTCAGTAACAGGAAGGTCATAGACAGGGATTCATCAGAAACTATGTGTGCTGTTAGAGTATGACCACATATGCAGAATGCTGATTCTACAAAGCCTGACTTTAAGCTGATTTAGCTCCTTCTTTTCTACTCTTTGTTGACCCATCACAAGGCTTTCTCACCCAGGATTAGACCTAATCCATCTGTGACATCATCCTTTACAGTGAGTAATGTATAAAATAAGGACAGGACTGGACACCAGTCACAATAAGCTCCACAGATTTGAGAGTTGTATCATACATAAAATTGTTCTTTCCAGTCTGTCGTAAAGTATCAGTTTTGTGTTTTCTTTTTCTAATTTCTACATGATAGCTCAATGTAATTTATTCTAATTTGGCATTTTTTTATATATATATAAAGCAATATATAGCAATATATAGCACAACACAACTATTGTGAAAACTATATTTTCTATAAATACTTATGTTTCTACTATGACCCCTAAAGTCCCTCTCCCTCCAAAAAATATATGTTTTTTCATGCACTAAAGTGAGTTTCATCTCCTTTAATTTTGGCATCTAAAATTACATCAGTTGAGGTAGAGGCTCTGATTCATGATACTTATATTCATCTCCTCTTCAAATTTCTATTACTTATTTTCTAATTTTACATTTCTAATTTTTCTATGATTGGCTCCTTTTCTTCATTAGTTCTGTTCATTGCTGCTCTGACGTACATTTCATATTTCTTTTTCTTGGTTCACCTTTCCCCTCCATTTTCCTCTTTTTTTTAATGTCCCACCTCATTTACAATCCCCCTTTTTCTTACAATCCTTTTATTTATTTATTTATTTATTTATTTATTTATTTATTTATTTATTTACTTTTGATGTCTTTCTTTCATCTTCCATCCTCACCATTCTATAAAAGATACATAGCTGTATGGTATTTACACAGTCTGTGTGAGCCCAAAGATTAAAATGCACATCCTTTAATATCCAAAGTTCCTGAATAGACCTTTTGGTAGGTACCACAGCTCTTTGCCTTTCCTAGGTTATTATTAAAATAGAATTTTGAGTTTAAGTGGAAAGATGACAGTTCCTTTTTTCTGATCTCTGGTCAGGATTATACCTATCTACTTAACCTCCCACTCATGTGCCCAAGTGCTATTTGGAAGGAGTAGTTATTGCAGTCCAAATGGTCCTTCAGCCTTAAAAGCAGACTAGGACTACAGCTATTCAACATAACACATGGGCACATCAACACTTTTCAGATCATGTGGAAAGCTAAGCTGGGAAAAAGGAGGTTTCACCAGTGGACCTCAGGTAGGTTAATTCTTGATTTTCTTTGTATTAGTTGCATTGTTTATTCCTCCTGTTTCTCACTGTACTGGCTGTATACTAGGCAGTGTACAGGACACAGAAGAGATCACAGATCTTGCCTGAAAATAGTCAAGCGGTAAAAAAGGCAAATTCATTATCTGAAGAATAAGGCCAGGGAAGTGGTGAAGTCAACATCCCTGGAAGTTTTCAAGAATAGGGTAGATGTTACATTTAGGGATATGGTTTAGTGAGCATGTTGGTGATGGGTCATCAGTTGGACTAGATGATCTTAATGGTCTTTTCCAACCTTAATGATTCTATTATTCTATTCCATGACTCTATGACGTGGCAAGAGAAAGATAACATAAGTGCCTCCAATGATCAGCTTCCATTTTTGAGTGAGCCAAACAAGTTAAGAAGGTGACTCTTCCAGTTCTGGAAAGCCTGGAAGTCTGCAAGAACTGAAAGGCTAAACAGAACATGCTTCGCATTCAGGCTACTGTAGAAAACACTCTAGTAGGAGGTTCTTTGGCTACTAGGAATGTCCTCTTGGTCCATCAATCACTCTACTCGGTTTCATACCATCTGCAAACTTGCTGAGGTTATATCCTGCCCAATATCTTGATCCTTAATAAGGAGACTGAAAAGTACTGGCCAATGTGTTGACTAACTGTTGACCTGATGTATGTTTCATCCCCAGCCCCCTCTTAGGAACATTTTGTTGATTTTTCTATCTTATGTAAAATCTAATGAAAATCACGTGGATAAAACTCCCTGGTAGATATTTGACTGGAAACTTTATTTTTATTTTTATTTTAATGGGAGTTGTATGTCTTAATTCTGAAATAATTTCAGAGGCTTTGTTTTCATGAACAACCTTATTTACTCAAATAAGAAAATGAAGTTGCCAGGGGAAATTTATCTAATAGAAAATGTTTGTGAATAATTACATTGATTTTATTTTTGAAATATTACTGGATCTTGACTGACTTTTTAGTGTAAATCCACATAATAATACCTAGCAAATTCCTTGTAAAATGAGCTCTGATCTATGACTAGAATTCCTAGTATGGTGATAATACAGCTAATTAGTAACAGCAGCATTGAATCAAATTCGCTTGGAGACACATTAGTTTAAATCACTTTTGAGTCCTATGCTATCCTTTAGCATTTCTTTCCTAAAGAGATATTTGGACTTTCACTCAATTAACTCAGCATCTCCCAAAGTGAGTAAGGCTCCAGATGGTCTCTTCTTTGAGGTGGCTAAGATATTTCTTTTGCAGGGAGGAGGATGCAATTTCTTTCAGGCTGCATCTGTGAGACATTTAGGAAGTTATATTGGTGTTCACAAAATATTGCTGCCTGTCCTGAAAAATCATCCTGCTCTTTTTTGAAGGCTTGTTTTAATTGGCTGCCTACCTAATGTCTTCTCAGCCTACACATTTGCATGAGTTGGACAGAGATGTCAAAAATGGGAGAAAAAAATGAATTATTTAAACATTCATGAAGGAAACCACTCAATTCTCTTGACATTTAATTGATTTTACATTAGCATATTCAGTTTACCTTTTACATTAGCACATTTTATGAAGTCCCTCCCCATTGGCAGCACTGTGAGATAACAAGACCTTAGGAGTTTTATTCATACTTAAAGATTGGATTTAACATTAAAACCATTTTTGACCTTGGTATATTGGAATTTATGACAAAGTTGATTCTGCATCACCAAGTTTGGATCATAATCAGAAATCTCAATTGCTACTGAAACGACAAACTCAGCAACAACTTGGAAAGTGTTGCACATGCTTTTCCACAGAATCTTCTGAATCAAGCTGACAAAAAAAAAACAAAAAAGACAAAAAAACAATCAACCAAACAAACAAACAAAAAAAAAACCCAACCAACCAAAAAAAAAACTATTGCAGTTAATCTCAGATATGATTTCCTTGTTTATTTTATTTATTTATATTTCCACTGGTAATTACAAACATCAGATAATATTCTTAAAAATTTGTATTTAAATCTCAAGTAATTCTTTCTGTGCTCCCACAAAAAAAAAAAAAAAAAATCAGTTTTTGCTACATTAACTTAAATGACAGAATTGATGTTTACGTAATATAAAGTCATTCTGGGTTCATATGTTTTGAAGAGAGTTTTTTCGGTTGTTGACAACACACAAGTAGAAAGTAGAAATACTTGAACAAATTTCCAATTAAATATTTTTGATTAAAAAGTATCCAATTTTACCTGCCAACCAAACCTTCATTTCAAAACAATATCACTTTGCTATCTATTTTGTATTGATGGAAAGAGTTACAAAAGTCATCTTAAATATTCTGGTTTGTAGTTTAGAAAATTTATTTTGGTAAAAAAAGTTGCAAGAATTTCTATACACTCTGCTGAAGCATGACATTATTAAACTTTATCAATGAGTGTGAAAAATAAGATACATTCACCAAATATGTATTTAAATGGTACAGATCCTTCCTATGAAAAAACTGGCCACCCACTCACAAACTCTGAGGTGGGAATCTATTACTTATATAAAACTCTCATGGCTGTATTTTTTCTTCTTTTTTTTTCCTAAGTGGATGTTTTTAAATAGTGGTCCCCACATGGTACAGAAGCAAGACCTGATTGCCTCTGAGGCTGTGAACTAGGAAACCGCTACTACACAATAAGACTCAGAGGTTATTCTGATTGTCTACCATTTTGCCTTAGGTGGCATTTGTCTCAATCTCATTAATATCCACTTTCAAAGGGGAGAGGGAAACCAGACTCCAGTCATCCAGACTCTCTAACATTATGCTTTCTTAGACCAAACATATCATTGGCATGCAGCACTGGGTTCAAGACAAGCATTTTCTGATACTGTGATATTTTATAGAATAGTTCATCTAGAGCAGTGGAAGTTCAAACCCTCACAGACTACTGCCTCTCTACAACCAAAGCCTCCATCTCCCTAGACTTACAAGACAAGCAGATAGATATGCATATCTAGGTATGCACAAAAAGACTGAATGCTCTAATGTAATTATGACAGTGGGAATGAAGTAGGAGCAAGTGATCCACTCTGCCTGGGAGAAACCCTAGGTGATTCTGTAGGGCATAGGTCCCTGGAGATAATATTGTTTGGTACACCAGTGTATGTGTGCTAAGTCACCCAGAGGAAACTCCAGACATTACCATCTGTAGAGTTAATGTATAAGTGAATTTGTGCCTAGTATGCCAGTGGAAATACTGTGATAGGACAAGCCAAATAAAGATTTCATAGTCAGCAAGTAAACAGCCCCAGGATTACCATCTGAATTTACTCTGCATGCATGTCCCATCTTGTGAATGGGAAAGGAGGCCCCTTTGATTTATTTTATCCTTTTCAGATCTCCTGAAAAATAAAATAGTGAGCCCATTCTTTTGTGCTTTTGTTGCTCAATCATGCCTAGAAGGTGGAAAAACAAATCCATTAGGGGACATACAAAGAAACAGTGAAAAATAACTCCAAAAAGGTTTGCACCATTACCACAAGGAAATATTTAATAAAGGACAATATTATTTTTGCTTTTTCTGTATGTACCAAGCAAAATTAATGCCCATTGTACTTTGCTAAAATAAAATAAAATAAACAAAACCACAAAGAAATTTAGTTTAAATACCTCACCATCATTTCAAAGTAAAAATCTCTCCCCTGTATCTTTATAAACATCCAGTCAACTTGGAACCCAAAGTTCACCTGGAAATTCCAAGTCTGTCAGCATTACACTATAAAAAGAGAATTTATAAAAACAAAAGACACTGAAGGCGTGTCTTTCTAGAGAAATCATTAATTCCTGCAAGATTTCTTTATTTAAATACTAACAAATAAACTAAAACATGTTGTCATCCAAGGTCATTAGGCAGGAAAATCACATTACATTTCCTTGGAATACTTTAGAATTCACTAATAGAAGATGTGACTTTCCTTGCCTAATTTTTTCCAACAGGCACAGAAAGGAGCCATGTGGTAGCAAAGGAGGAAGACCCTTCTACAACATTCTTGTTGAAGGGGCTGTTTACTACCAACCCCATCCCCTGTGTCATCTGGGTGAGTCTCAGGGCTGCCCCACTGATTTCCCCATTGAAACTATCCTAGAATATACAGGAAATCTGCTGCTTCCTTCCTCAGTCCACCAAAGGATCTAGCTAGACAGCAACATGCAGCCAGAACAGAATCCCCATTTAGCCGCTTACGGAAGCCTCTGGGGCCCTCTGCTTTGCCAGCAGAGCACAGAGGGCTCTGAGAGGAGCTGAAGTTACTGCTTGCAGGTTTTATAGAAATAGTTGTGGAAAATAAAGTTCCAAAACTAACTTCATATAATTAAAAGTCTCTCTCTCTCTCATTTGCTTTACAAATCTCCTGGAATGCAACACCATCCAAGTATTAGCTGTGCATCACTATCAAGCTGAAAGCTTGAGTAAACATGAAAATTTCACAGATAAGCTAATTCTGACTCACAACCAAAAGTGAATTGAGATGTAACAATGTCTGAGTGTGGCATGTTCTAATGATAAGGAAAAGCCTGTTCTGGGAAGGGCCTGCCATTTCAATTTACTAATTTCCTTTTTCTACAGCACTGGCAAAAACAAGGGCATAAAAGGCCTTTTTCTAATTTGTTCTGTGCTTTTGGAAAATGTCTTATGTCTTCATTGATTCAGGCGCTTACAGGGTGTGGACGGTATTCCTATTCTCAGTGCTAGCCAGCACTCTCCCATTTTCAATGGTTTCTGTCATCATACATCCCTCATTGCTAGCTAAGGTAACCGACCATTTCAACCCGTATTACCACCAAGGGACATAAAAATAAAAATTGGAAGATATCTGGCTGGATCTCTGAGTATAGTGGGATCATTAATGCCAGCCATGCTAAACCAACATCTAAATCAGCTGCATCTTTATGGGACAAATTCTTCTTCAATTTATATTCACATAGATCCAGATAAATTGCGTGGAAATTAAGAGATTTATTGTGGAATTGTGTCACAGCAAGTGAGAAAAAGAATATACCCCTTTGTTTAAATTCCTCATAGTTTCAAGTGTGCAAATGAGTTCAAAAGAGCCCTTTTTAGGCTTATGAGCTGAATGGAAAAAATGACACAGAAAGATGAAGATTTCTTAGGACTTCTATGTAGCCACCAAAACCATAAACAGAATACTACTGGATTATAACTCTGAGAGTAGCACCCCTGGGAGAATAAATCAAGCTCCAACACAGCAAAAGGGAAAGTCAGAGTCATCTAGTTGACATTCGGCATAATAGCTTTTCTTTGTATTTATTTCCACTTGGAAACAAGTTGTACTTTTTAGTTCATAACATATAAAATGCATCATAAACTAAGTAGTCTGTGAGTCAGGATTTTCTCTGGTTCTATATAGCAACATGCATGATGAACTGGGAGCTGCTCACTGGAAGTGAAGCTCTGTACACTCATATTCACGAAGTGTCACTTTTTCTCTGTATGCCGTATAGCACCAGAATTCACTGATTTTTCATGATATGTTTAGTGAGGCAGAAGACTAACTGAATGCCAAGCCTGGTATAATGATTGTAATGGTGGAAGGATGGCAGGGGAGGGGTGTAATGGAAGTCATTGCTACTGGAAGAGAGAAACTCATTTCACAGTGGCAAGATACAAGAGGGAGAGCTGTAGAACTTATCTTGGTTTTCAAGGTCTGAATTAGCTTATTGTGAATTGAACCAAGTACAACCACGAGCCATGGGATTCAACCACAAGGCTTTGATATTTACAGACTCGATTTATCACCAATTTTCTTTCTGCACCTTCAGAGCAGCATGGAGAATAACATAACCAGTTCTGACCTAATTCTGCCCACCCAGCTTAACTTTCTGCCCCACCAGAGCAGAGTGTTTCCATGCTTCCTGACAAGGAGAACAATGCAAAGCTCCCAGTAGACCCAGGAGCAAGCACAGGATGGTGGTTCATCCTGTGGCCATGGCCATAATATTATGGACACATGTCTTTCAGAAGACCAAGAAGTCAGGAGGGACTGTGCATTACTTGGGATCACTCTCTGCTAGCTGCTGTGGGCAGCTCCTCTTCCATCCCAGCAATGCACTGTAGACCAGGCAGCCACAACAGAAGTCCTGCACAGCAGTGCTCTGAGGAGCTAGCTGATGGCTTTTCCCCGAAGCAGCAGCAGTCACAATATTTATGATGATGCACATGAAGAATAGAAAACAAAACACTTCAGTTCCAGAGAATTCAGCTAAGGGAGTAAACTTCCAGAGGAGATGGGGAAATTTTCCTAAATTCATCTTTCAAAACGTCCTGTCTAAAAAACAATACAGTCACAATACAAACTCCTACCTAGTCCCTAAAGAACAGACATGTGGCCCTGTCAAGTTTGTTTCGAGGGACAGAAGCTACTCAGATTTGAAGCAGTATAAAGACTTTGAAGGACTGCTAAATTGATCGGTTTTTTTCTTTTTTTATTTTGTGGTGGTTTTTTTTTTTGTTTGTTTGTTTGTTTTTTCTTTTTAAACAAATAGTTTAAATTCAGTTTAGGAAAAGACACACTATGTATTTCTTGAGCCCTCTTACAAGTTTTCCTTTTTATTCATTCAGGGCCTGGCAGGGATGTTAACCAATTCCCACAGTATTGCCAGCAGTCTCAGGGGTGCAGCATCATTAGCAAATACCACAGCTTCCAAGGTGTATGCCATATTTGAAACAGGGCTTTGGTTGTGGACATTTATTTATGGAGCACTTTCATTCCAAACTCCCAAAACACCAACTACAAATGCTGTTCTGGTACTGACAGGAATCCCTTTGCTGGTCCCTGGATTGTTAAACCTCTGCCAAGGCAGCAGCAGCTCTTAACGCAGCAGCTTTGTGCTACAGTACGAGACAAGTGGGGAATAATAATGTATCTAACTAAATTATATGTGAATGTCAGTTAGGCAAAATAGCATTACCCAAATGAAATTTGGACAGATCCCTTGTGTTAACACTCCAGCTCTTGGCCAAAGCACCAAGGCACTTCTGAAGGTTGAGAGTGGGCAAGGACTCCATTTTACAGCTCATCCAAAACCCCATAATTTTTGCATTAACTAATGGATTATATATTAATTACCTTTTTAGAGATGTATTGCAGCTCTGCATAATACGAGCTTTTTTATTGTTAGTGGTATCCACTTTTAAAATATACTGCCAGTCACTGTTGCTTTGGCATTTGTTTTCAGTTTTGTTTTTCTCAATTCTGAGCAGTTTTAGTCCATTTAAATTCTTGCAAGCACTATTTATTTCCTGTGTCTCTCTCAATAACAAGAATTTCTGGAAAAGTCAGTCATCATGACAATAAAATCAAGGAAGATGTGTCAGGAAATTTTTTCAGAGAGGACATCTTAGATTTAAGGAAATGCAGATTTTACACTCTGGTCTGCAAATGCCCACTGCAATTCAAGGACAGTGAGTGTGACCTGCTCACAGTAGATTTTGGCAAGTCACTCCTTTTTCTTTTTTTATTAGACTAGTACAGGTGAAAAAAAAATAATGTGAACAGCAGAATTTATTATGTTCTATTGGAGCTCCAGGGGGAAGAATAATTATAAAGCCTCAGTACAAGACTGACACCATCTGGCTACTACAGAATTTGCAGGTTTTACAAGATTTGCATGAAATACCACTTTTATCACTGCAGAAATGGAGCATTTCAGGCCCTGGTTCCAGTTCAGGGTATTGATGAGCAGCTGGGGATGCACCCTGCTGAAACTGGAGAAGCCAAAGTCTCCTTAGCACTGCTGCTCCCAGGGCAGGAGATCTTATTTTATTACAACAGCACTGAAATATTACCAACTAGAAGTCATCACATAGAATAATCCATTTCTTACAAATATCAGTTTGAATTTTTATGTCTGCATGGTGAACCACTGCCATTTGTATTATCTTTGCAGGAACCTGAAAACATGTAAGGTTGGTGGCAAGAATGCTCTTTGAAGAAACCCCAACATTTCTTCCAGTAAATCAACACAGTCTTAAACTAATGCACTTGAACAATGTACTGAAGTCAATGATGTTGCTTGCTTTCCTAAACTGAAGTGTCTGGATACGCACTTCTGAACAACAGTTTGAAATAGAAATTTAACCAAATATTTACTAATGTTTGCCTGAAGCATGTACTGAGCTTGGATTTACAACCTAAGAAATTCATTCCCTCAGTCATGAAAGAAAAATAAGACAACAACAACCAAAATTGCATTGCAACCGAATGCTGGATGACAGCAAATCATTTCTCACAACTCTAACTGCTTTCTCCCAGATTCTTATGAGTTACTTATTTGCATTTATTTGGGGAAGGATTGCTCCTTCTTTGCACTTTTGTCCCAGTGAGTCAGAATGAGTCAGAGCACAAGGACAGGAGAGGAACATGAAGCTTCAATCTGAGTAGGGTTTGAAGTGGACAGGAGTTATACACCACATACTCTTTTGTGGACACCTTACTGAGACATCATAGCGACATTGCTCTCCCTGTCTGAATCAGCACAGAAGTGAATTTAGTCCTCGCCAACTGATAAGGTGGGTATTTACATTTTGGAGAAAGGTGTAGAATTATGCAATAAACAATAAAGTATATGACTGAAGAAACTATCATTACCATTACACAGAGATGCACTTGAAAGATATTACAAGCAGATGGAGAAATAGGGTTTTCAAAAATATGAAGTTTCCTTAATAAGAACTCCATCTGGGATTTAAAGTTTGCAGCTTTTTTCTAGTTTCCATAGAGAACTATTTGCATATCTTAACATAATTCAGATTATTACCGTACTTCCACGGAATTTACTTGAGTGTCCAAACTCTTCCCAGAAAACAAATTTTCATTTCTCACATTGTGTATGAATTTCACATTCGTCTACTTCAACTTAAGGAGGTTCTTTTTTTTTTTTTTTCCCCTTCCTTGTAATTCTGGAAACTGAACACAAGTGTAAAGTAACAAAGAATTACAAAATCCCAAACATACTTTCCTCCCTAACAAGTGGACCTGTGGGAGCCTAACTGATTCCCAAACACATCTTGGCGAATTGCCATTGCCAGAACTACAAACTGAAGCTATGTGAAGATCTGTTTCTATGGTTTGGTTGCCAAAAATGATCAAAATAATAAAGTTTAAAGAACATTTTAACCCAAAACGTACTTTTCTAATTTCCTTGGAAAACCAGCAGTGTAAAAAATGTGAGGAACAAAAACCAAAGAAATAGCCTTTTTTTAGACATTATAGATTTTTTAACATTTAACCTACTGCAAATACTTGCATTTGTTAACATGCTAAAATAAGACAACTAGTTTAAATTAGGTTACCAGATAAAATAGAAGAGCTTCTAGCAGTGTTTGTTGGTCTGTGTCCCATCTTTAAGGAACTTGGTGCTTCTGCCCATAGCCCCATTACCAACACTGCTGCAGCTCTGAGAGATGGAGTCAGTCCTGCTGCAGGGATTGTTTCCAAGGAGCACACAGCACTCCAGCACCACTCTTATCATGCTGGAGACAGCCAGATCCTCTGTGTGAAGGAAGCACTGGCGTTCTACACAGTACTTTCTCGCTGCATTTATGTGCAGTTTTCTAGCTTGTATCATAATGGGCTGGTAATCATTTATTAAAAATGCACACAAGCATTTCCACGAGTTCACACTCTGTTCTTATCACAGATGGACCCAAACTGTAAAATCTGGATCCTGAATTAAATGTTCTTTTGCTTTGATATGTCAGATGTAAGGTCTTGCCTTCACAAAAGCATGGGAAAAAAAAAAAAAGTGTTCTTAGTTAACAAGGTAAAAGCCTAGCAAAGGCAAAGGAACTCATCATTGTAATTTGGCTTCCTTGAGATCTTCAGCTCAATGTTTAATTTATTTGAAACCTATAAATCACCCTGTCTCCAGTGGAATATTATTGTGCATTAATAGCTCTGAGTTAATGGTGCATTCCACTTATCATGTGGCTAAGCTGCCAGCACATGGCATGCTGTCGGAGGGAGGACAACAGCGTGACTGATATCACTCGGACCTCCTGTGCCTCGGGGAGAAGGAAGTTCTGCGCAAGATTCTGTATTTGGCCCTTTGGCATGCATGAAGGGAAAGCACCTCATTTTGTCTATGCTGATTTGCAGCCAGGGCCAGTAGTAAGAACATTTTTTCACACTATTATTTTTGGCTGGTCTGTGTATTATGACATAAGTAAGGGAAAATGAAGACCAGACAAAATGTAGCATTAATGAGATGATAATGAAGAAAAAAACATTAATTTCAACATGCTCTTAACAGTTTTTCTGAGCCCAGAGATGCTTGGAACAAGACAAACATGTTTTGCAATTCTACCAGAGCACATAACACTGCCCAGGACCAGGACTGGAAAGGACTGAAAAGGACTGTTCTCACCAAAGATCCTTACAGTTACGTCCTTCCACTGAAGGTTTAAAATTTGGTAGCCTTTGAGGAAGAAACGTGTTTTAAAATGGAGATGGAAGCAGAAAAAATGATCATGATGCCATTATGCAGAAAAAGAACTCTAGTTTAAGGAACAGTGCAGAAAATTTTACAGTGAGGAGTCTAGGAGAACTCAAACCAAGTAGATAGATAGATAGATAGACAGACAGACAGACAGAAAGACAGATGGAAATGGTGTTCCATATGGCATCTCAGTAGATATCCCAATGGACCTTCTAGGTCTAGCCACTCTACTTCTGTTGAGCTTCAGTCACATTAGGAGTTACTTCTGACACAATGAAAGGGTTAAATATATATGCAGTGAATGGTTAAAACTCACTGGATCACAAACATTACAACTAAAGCCATAATCTTCTGATTGCAGCGTCCGCTTTGCGATAGTACTTTTTAGCACAAAAAAGTATCTATTTTCATTTCATAAGCATTTTTTATTTGTCATGCATTTTATATGTCTTTTGAAGTCCAGAAAACCATTCAGCACAGCGTGGTATATCTCCAGACAATTTTTCCCTTCGAATTTTCTTTGGATATTCCTTGGAAGATTGTCATCATAAAATTTTTGCTGTTCTATGATTTATGCTTTTTCTCTTTGCTGAATAGATACATAGTAATATACCTCAGCATATGCTTCCAGTATAGTGTTCAAACCAAACACAAACACACAATCTATTAAAAGCCTCCGAAGCTTACCCTATTAGATCATTTACATTATGTTTAATTGACTCATCTCATCCAAATGCCTTTGAAGCTGAAAGAGGCAGCAGAAGTCCAAAGCAATCTGAAGGAAGCCAAATCCTACAGAAGATCGACAGAAAATTTCAAATTTCGAGACTTTGAACCCAAACTGCTGACAAAGACTGCAGAAAAAAAATCCTAAAAACCAGCTAATGGCTTTTCTGAGTAAACAGCCAAGATATTTTTTATCATGCAACAAACATTTTTATATATTTAATCTTACTTTACTCTAACTTAAGTCTGTCAGTACAAATGTAATCTTCCTCATACCAAAAAAAAAAAAAAAAAAAAAAAGATCTGAAAAAAACTTCTAAAGGAATGCACATTAGCTAACATCTTTTTAAAACACAATTGACTGAATATCGACCATTTGACACTGATCATTGTCAAGACTGACTTCACATGAACACACCTTTTCCTTGTTTTTACCTTTAAGTCGTGACTAAGTATAGAAACAGCACCACATTTAAGCTGCCATAATTAATGTAGTGGCAGCTTTTCCATTTTAAATATCTGTTTTCAGGGATTTATAACTCGTCTCTGGAAGTCTGTTCCAGGCACAAACTTTTTGAAGTGCAAAGATCAAAGATCACATTAAACTTTGTGTTTAAAAGAAAATCATGCATTTTATTTTGGCATAGCAAGCCAAAAATTAAAAATAATAATAATAATAAAAATTTAAAAAGAATAAAAAGTCAATTGTGGCTTCACACTGGAAGGCTGAAAGAAATGATAGAATTTATATTTTTAATAGTAAACATTAATATCAGTAGAGCATTAAACTGCTTTGCATGCAGCATGGAAGCTGCATTCACTGTCAGAAGTTGAATGGTCTCAGTTCCTTGCAACACAAGATCACCACCCAAGAGCTTTAGAAATAATATTTTTGATTTAAATTTTGAATAAAAATTGATTTCATAAAAAGTACGATCTTGTGCTCAGCAGCTTGCACATAGAAAAATTTATTTTCATCAAGGGAAAGTTTGTGTAATAGGGATAAATAAAACAAAGATTTATTTAAATGTTGAAAAGAATGAAAGACAGTAAATCAAGTTTGAGATTCAAAAGGATTAAATTGACCTGAAACATGTTATCTAAATCTTGTTAAACAAAAAACCCATGTAAATCACTCCTCTGTGTTTGCAGCTACATTCAAGTCTGTCATTTGTCAGGCTAGATCTGAAATACAAGGATACCTGCAAAAACAAAAACAGATAGGGATTAAATCCAGAGAGGCAAACTATCAAAAAGGAAGCTACCTGATTTGGTACCACTGCATCTATGCAATTTATTGATCAATATTTTTGTAAGTATTTTCTTCTATCATTTTAAAATATGTGCATTAGTCTTGATTTTATAGGATATATGTAAAATAATAGATAATAAATTGTTAAGCCTTACAAAATTTTTCTACTCAGCATTTGTTTCATTTGTGAGATGGATTTTTTTTTTTTTTTTTTTTTTTTTTTTTGCATTCTGTCTCTAATTATGGGAAGGACATTTTTTTCCTAATCTATTTGACCTAATTCACCACTTTTCAAGTTATGCCACATCTCAGATCACAGAATCATAGAATCATAGAATCACAGAATCATAGAATGGCTTGGGTTGGAAGGGACCTCAAGGATTATCAAGCTCCAACCTCCCTGCCGCGGGCAGAGCCACCAACCTCCATATCCATACCTCCATACCTCCATGTATGCTAGACCAGGCTGCCCAGGGCCCAATTCAACCTGGCCTTGAACACCTCCAGGGATGGGGAAAAGATGTGTTAGAACTAATGTGTATGAAGACATAATATTGCATCCACTTTAGGGCCACCTAAGAAAAGCATCTGTTTAGCGTTCAGTTAGTGCTAAAATCTCATTCAGTTAAGTATCAGTCTCAACACACAGTTGCACACCATCCTCAATAGGGGCTGGGTAAGCCTTTCATCAGTGGCTTTGTGTAATACAACTCACCATGACAATTTTGTCTTCTCAATGTTAAGTCAGAAAACATGGCAGCTGAGCAGTGCCCATGGGATACATAGCCTGTCATGCCAACCACACCAGCACAACCTGGCACTGGATTGACTCCATGCACAAAAGAGGAGCTCGGCCCAGAATTGGCTTCAGGTGGCAGAAGAATGATAGCTATAGGCTTCAGCTATAGGCAGAAGAACGATAGGAAGACATATTCATTTATAAAAAATGATATTTTATGAATCAAATTTTAAAATGCATGAAATTTAATGTTTAGGAAAAAAATTTTAGTTCTAACAGATTCTTGGGGAAAAAAAATAATGACATTTTATTCCAGCTGATTTTTTATTTCTATCTGGTCAACTCTTGTATGAAATATATGAAAATTCTTCATCCCACCTGTACATTATAAGCATAGGATCTACTTTCTAGCTGCACACAATCTAAATTCTACCACATCACTCTCCTACCAAGGATACATGCATCTTTGGGAATCAGAAGCAGTGAATGGAACAAATCTAAACTACTCACTTGAAATAATAACAGTAGTGGTTACTGAATATGCAGAATTTTAGTTTCAGTAATTCTTCCATAGAAAAGTCTATATCTGTACTCTCATACATTACAGATCATTACACTTTTCCATATACCTTCTTAAAAGTGTAAATATTTAATTTTGGGACTCTGAAATAAGTGTTAGAATGTCCTGAGTTGAATTAGGCTGTTTATCATTATAAGATTTCCACTCCTTCCTTCCTTCCCTCAAAAGTTGCTGCTCCTGTAGCCAGGCAATTGTCATAACCTGCACTCTGGTGCTTCACCTTTAGACAAGGAAGGAGATGGGAAAACCCAGCTGGATGTAATACCACCTTCAAACACAGTAGCTGAATCCAAGCCTGAGCTCAGCCTGAGATCATCTCTGAAGTATTTAGGCTGAAATATTCCGAACCTCTGTCATTTATTTTGTTTACAAGGAAGATCAAAGTTTCACCAGTGTGCAAGGCCCTTTATGAAGATGATGCATAAACAGTCTCTGTTGCTAATCTTACTGCTATTTTCTACACTTTCTGTGCATACAATAGTGAGTGCATACAATAGTGACTTCTAATGCAAATTCAAATACAAATAGAAGACCCTTTTGTCCCAAGAATCTGGGTATTCTCACAGAACCACACCAAAGTCCCCAGAAGAAAATTCACCATGGATATTATTTGTTCTTCTTATTGTCCCTGTCATCTAAAATATGTCTACCCTTCTTTAGGGGAAGGCACTAAATCATTTTCAGAAGAAAGTGGCCATGAGGGGCTGCTGATTAGCTATGGAACCTTCTCCAATTTTATATTCCTTCCTGCGATTACTTTAGCCCTGTCCTCCTTCAGTCGCTTGGCTTTCAGAAGGTGATACTCTGGAAATTAGGATCTAAAACGTGTCAAATGGGAGGTAACATTCAGGGTAGATCTCTGTTCTTTTTCATTTCCCGTGGAAACTTTTCTTCCAAAAATACCCATCAAAAAATCCTGCTCTAACTAAACACTGGGATCAGACATCCTGAAATCAAGAGGCCTGCTATCACTCTACAATACACCAGAGAGTATTGGTGTAATGCCATGAGGTGCCCTATTTAGTACTCAGCTTAACAGCTACAGCACACAAGGTAACATGGACAATCACCATCAGCAAAGTACTGGTCTGCCATGCATGAATCAGGGACACAGATACTTGCAAGTTTGCTTACTGCTAGGTGCTAATGCTTTCTTCTCTTTGCCTTCCTATGCAGGTTTCTTGAAGAAGGCTCTGATGAGGAGATGAGGAGTTACAGAAAGTCACTGGGGAGACTGTCACATTGGTGAAAAGCCTGGGTGTCCAACTTGCTGATGTGGGAGCAACAAACTAGCTTTGTGTTACTATCACAGGAAACATGTTTACAGTTATGGAAGTGAAGAAGGCCGATTGTTTTTTTTTGTTTGTTTGTTTGTTTGTTTGTTTTTGTTTGTTTGTTTGTTTGTTTGTTTTTGAGTTGCATATCCTGATGCAACTGCTAATTTTTACTGTCTCAGTAGACAGACAAAAGGTGAAACACAGTTCCCATAAAAGTCACCTAGATTAACTCTATGTCCAAAGACAGGCTATGTGCACAGATAATACCAACTTAACCAAAACTATTTGAACTGATTCAGTTAAAATCAACATAATTCCTTGTGCTTCTTTAAGAAATAAAAGTATTCAATTGGATGTGTATTAATTTTAGGCACTGGGACAGATTGATGAGTTCTTACAAATGGGAGCAAGTCCCAGTTGATATAAATCAATTTACACGTTGATTGAAAATCATTCTGTTTTCACACTGGAACTGAGAACAACAAATGTTGCTTTTTTTCTTGTATAGCTGTATTGACTGAAATGGTTACAGTCACATAGCCTTGGTTACTGTAGATAAATCAAACAGCTTCTGTGTTCACACAGTGCCAAGGAGAAGTACTATAGTGAGGACTATGCTAAAAATTTTCCTACAAATTACTGCACAACTTTCTCACAAATCAAGAAGTTGTTTTCCTTATCAAGTGAGAATATTATATATGCATCATGTCAGGAGTACTCAAACACTTCAAAAGGTTAAAACAGAGAGAAGAGGAAAATGTATGGAAAATAAATATGGTTGACTTTTTTCTGGCATTTCAACTGTTATTACAATTATACGTTGTAATGTGTGTCTCATAGGTGTCACCATGCTGCACACCAAAAGGAAGATGTTCTCCTGTCCCAGCAAGTTTCAGTCTGATTTTAGGTTTTAGACCAGTGACAATACACAATAAGAAGCCAAAATAGAGAGGGTAAAATTCTAGAGGAACATGTCATACAGACACACTTCAATTTTAGCTTGACTATAACAAGAACAACAACAAAAAATCAAAGATTAGAACTAACAGTGTAAAATGTTGGAGTTTTTAACCCATCTGTAGTATCAGATGGGTTAATAAGCTTAGTTAAAGCTCTTACTTTTCTGCTTTTATACATTTTATTTCAAAAGGGCATATATTGTGCTCATTACTACCAATTAAATGGATATTATGATGGTAAGGGTGAAAACTTAAAGTGATACAAATGTTGATGGCCTGTCCTTTACGACTGTGAATTGGCCGATGTTCTTCTCCTCACACTGGTTCTGCATGGTATTCTATGGCTGTAGCTTATCCAATTACAGACTGTGTTGAGTTACTTATTACTTTCAGATGGGGAAAAAAAAATAGGAGAGAGGAACATAAAGATGATTGTGGGTTTGGTTAAGTTAAAAGAATACATTCAAGTCGGACACCCACAGGACATGACAGATTCAAATCTGTTCTTGGCATTTAAGCCTCCAGCATCCAGGAGGTTTTTCCTTAAGCATAAAGGCACAGGCCTCTTTTAATCACTTTTGTGGTATAGTGTATTTACAAACTGCTCAGAGATAGGAAATCTGGTAACTGTTCAGAATTGTGGGAACAGAAATTTGGCTTAAAATGGGAAAAGACCTTGGAACAGGCTGCCCAGGGAAGTGGTGGCATCATGGACCTTGGAAGTGTTCAAGAAAAGTGTAGATGTGTCACTTAAGGACATGGTATGGTGGGCATGGTGGTGATGGGTTGTAGGTGGGACTAGATGATCTTAGAGGCCTTTTTCAACCTTGGTGGTTCTACAGTTCTATGAAAAAAAGGGAGGTGTCATGAATCCCTTAAAGTATCTTCCACTCATCTGCTATACACTCATCTGCTCACCATCCCTTGATTTTGTCAGGTTTTAGCCATTGTCTCTATCTCTGCATAGACCTAAAAGCTCTCTCCCTCATGTTGGGTGCTGACAGGTGAGCCCCACTGGGCCAGACAAGGACAGCAGACCCTCCCTCCTTGTGGTGACTGTCCATTCTCCTGTGTCCTCAGGTATTCTGACACACCTATTCAGGAGCTGCCCAGGCCATAAGTACTCCAGCAAGCGTTCGTTTTATCAAGAGATGCAGATCAGCAGAAGCACAGAAATTTCCTGGGCAATTCCATGAAATTCAAGCATTCATCAGTGTTTTGTTTCTCCACCTGTAAGACATAACTATTAACACTTCTTTCTACTCTTTTTTTTTCCTTTCCAAAGATTTCAGTCATACGTCAACATGTAAATACAAAGAAATATTTATACAGAAATATAAAGTCCTCTTAGCTTCAGAACCTCTTGGGTTTTCCTGTCCTTGAGAAGAGTCCTTCCCAAAGGGCCTCTGTACCAAAGTTTTGTATATGTATTTATGTATACAGTGTAGGTACATGTACAGTACTGACCACAGCCTTGGCTTAGGAACCTTCAAAGCTGCTGTAATACCACTGTTAGATGCTGCAGAACAGTGTCCTCTATCAAAAAACATTTATTAACAGAGATGTACACAAAACTACACCACTAGGAACAAAGAATGCTAGTCATGCTCTCAGGTAGAAAGGCTGTAATGAAGGTGATCCATGATTGTAGAGCACAGTGTTAGCAAATGCAGTCTAAAATGTATACAAGAAGCTATGCCTCCAGCCAGTACAAAATTAAACCACCTTTGTTGCTCATGTTGTTTTGTGGGTGTTTGTTGTTGTTTGCTTTGACTCAGGTTACAGTGGTTCCTAAATGCTGTCATAGGATCAAAATTATTTAGACAAATTTATGGAACAATAATCCATAAAAGTTTATTACAAAAACAATATGTTCACCTCTAATTGCCTCTGGCTGACTGGTAGAACATACTTAAATTTATCACTGAATATGTATCTTGTTCCTATGCTTTTCCTCAGACATTTCTGTGACACTGCTGGGATGAAGGGATGCTGTTAAGGTGAAATGAAGACATTAAAGTGTTGTAACGGCAGGATCAGTGGGACTGGCCATCATCTTAATGCTCTGTGGGATCTCCCAACAGTCTATGTCAAAGAGATCTGGTACCATCTTCAGATCACCAGCTGAACATCATTCAGGAATTCGAGCTATGCTGTGAAGGAGGGAGTGATGAGAGCCCCCAAAGTTCTCTTAGCAGCTGTACAGATAAATGTGACCTCACAGAAAGGGAACTGGACACAGAAGGCTGTATCAAAGGGGGGCTTCTGGGGCAGGAGACAGGGCAGAAGGCATCATGCAATGTCTGTGTCTTCTGCTTTACCTCTTCTCTGACATCTCAGCACTCCAGGTAGTTTCTCATGTTGTTTATTCTCCCTGCAGTGCGTTGTCCTCACGAACAGAATCACAGAGTCATGTGAACGTACACATTTGCATGTGAGAACACAGGTGCATGCCTGTGTTTAGGGATGTAACATCTGCACACCATCAGGAATCAGTGTACTGCTTTGACACCCCTTCACAAACACATACAGCCTGTCACACCAAGGCTATGACAAGCTGGAAACCAATAAAGCATGCTATGTGGGCATTTGTCATACTCCAATGAAAACTGCATGCTTGTAGCCTGCCTGTATTTATTTATTTATTATGTTAATGTTGCTCATAGAGGTCTTAAATCATCCTAAATGAAAAATTTGAATAAAAATGCCTGAGAACTGTCAGTACGCAGTTCCACTCCAGCCTTCACAGTACAGATGCTTGCAGTCTGGTGTGTTATAACTTGCTTTTATTTTCAAATAGTGCATTTGTCAACATTTCAGAGCTATCCAACCTCCATCAGGACACAATGACAGCTGATCACAGGTTTTAAATAGCTGCCTGATATTTGGAAATACAGCTTTTTAAGTGTCCATGAATATCTCCATGATTCATTCAAAGGTGAAATAAGGAAGGCAGCTATTCTCCTGTGACGGATGGTGATTATGAAGATGACCTATTTCTAAAAATCTATGATTAGTCAAATTGTAAAGCAAGGGAGAACAGCTAATGAGTGATCACTGCATAATTATATAGGAGTGTACCAACATACAGCCAGTGACACACAAAGATGTCCTTCACCATTGTTCACTATAAGCTGAGACTGAACTGTCTATAAAACCATCAAATAGCATTGGCAGGGCAACAAATCTCTCCTTCTTGTCCATTCTGTGGCACGTAACCAAGAACTAAGAGGATCTATGCTGGCCTGCAGCAGAAGGACCTGAGAGCAGTAGAGCACCCAGGATATCCTGGCAGTTTATTGAGGCACTCAGAGGCAGAGCTGCCATGTAGCTGACCCAAGTAGTCAGGAGTGCCCAAGATGTGCAGTGATGGTTGAATAGCTCTGGATGTGAGCAAGTTGCAGAATTCCTTTGGAATAAGAGCAGTGCTCACAGAAATATACTATCTGTATCACCAAGTCAACATCTGTGATTAGTGCTGCATTTTGTTTTGCATACACAGCTTTCACTCCAAGACACCTTAAAGCTCTCTTGAACAAATACCATTGCAAAATGTGCCAGTGCTTCAGTGCTGGTAGACTAAAACTCAAGAATCAGAAATGAAATACTGGCTAATGATGTTTAAATTGCTGCTTCATCTGCTTGGTGTTCCCTACCAGATCTACTGTACAACTACTTGCTTTGCTATTATCACAGCATTTTTTTTTTTAAGTTTTACATTATTATTTCTGTGCTTAGATAATTTTTTCTATACAGAGAAATAAAAGTAGATATCGAAGCCCAACTTCCTTGTAAGCTTTGAAAACCAAGGTAACATTCTAGAAAGAAATTTAATGCTTCTTTGAACTGAGGCATTTTCAAATTGTGAACTGTAATTATTTTTACAATTACCTACTTAAGAAAGCATGTATAAAGAAACAATCAAAGTATGCTACCTGGGACAATGAATGCCAATCAAGCTCATTCTGTAAGTCATCAATTCAGGATGACTGATCTCACATTTTAACAGAGGTATAGTTACTACTTTTGAATGTGGTGGTAAGGGAAAGTCTTGTTTGTATAACTTTCTTAAAAAATAACCTCCTTTACACTTTACATAAATGATGTACAGTGACAAGTCCCAATGCTTCATTATATTTCAGACTTACATTTGTTATTTAGCAGAGTTTTGAATAATTGGTAGAAAGACCTATTAGCATTTTGCTGGATCAGGCTTTGGTGGACACCAAAAGAAAGGCTTCAGTGGTCATCAGCCAGGAAGAAAATGGTTTAACTTTTATTTACCCAATTAGTTGCAGATTGGAGATAGAAGCAATTTAGTCATCATATACATCCCTTCCTTTAGTCCCTAGATTTCAAAATCCCACCCCCATTTGCTATAGCATCTCTCATTCAACTTAAACATCTTTCTAAAGTCTTCTGAAAACGTTTAGAATGCTAAGAAAGCGTGTCATGCCACTATGATAGAAGATAATAAATGACAGCTGATTATAACTCAAGGCACTGCCAAAATTCTTCATTTAAGTCTCCTACTGTAGCAATATTTTCCTGTACAAACGGAAACACCAGTGCACTCTTCACTGTTCCCTGAAGTAAGGGCAAACTGCTTCTTTAAAACATCTGGCATAATGTTTTATGGGTTATTTCACTATCAGAAGAGAAGGACCTGAGCTATTTGATTGACTGATCGACTAGTTTGCTTGGTTTTATATCTCAAACATTTTGTTCTCTGCTAGCTTGGAGCTGTAAAACATGATCTGGATTTCTACAGTTTTGAAATCTAACTTAAAATAAATAATTTTTAAAGTTCAAGAATCTTTCTCCTATCTCAGGGAAGAGGAGAAATAAACCTGAAGAAGAAAAAATGGAAAACTCAGTGAGTTTACAGTGCACCACTCTCTTCCTCAACTGGAGTAGAAGGTGATTAGCACCATGACTATATAAGAATTTTTTTTAAAGTCTCATCTTAAGCATTGCCTTAGTTGCTCTTCAAATTCTTTGAAGATTAATAATTGTTTAGAGAACATTTATATATGCTAGGATGTAGACAGGTCCATGGAAACACCTCCTATCCGAAAATGAAACCTCCTCTGAGTTCATGCATCTCTACAAGGTATCAGGCTTTATTTACTCGAGTGGTGCTCACCCATCTGCCCAGCCACGCTATAGAGTTGTTCCACCTACAAGTCCCTGGAACCAGTATAAATCTCTCACACTGGAAATTCAAGTGGCCATACTTACTGTGGGGCCCCACAGCCAAACAGAAAGCCCGGGGCAGCAGCCCCAGTAAGGGCTAAGAAACCACTAGAAGATTCCAAAGCTGGGGAAGCAACATCATGGCCAGATCCTTCCCTTTTCTCATGACCCAGCTTTAGGAGATGAGAGCAGAACTCCTGCTGTTATATGCCCCAGGATGAGAGGCAGCAAAGGACATATTTAAAATTATATATATACTGACCAAAGGAAAGAATATGTTCAGATATCTGCAAAGAAATGAGGAAAGATGACACCAATTTCTCATTACACTGCTCCTCATGTTGGCATCTTACTCTCACTGCAAACACCTTTTGTGACACAGCTCCTTCTTGGCTTTCATCTCTTATTTGTCCTGTGCCATCTCTAGCCACAATACATCTGTTTTCCCACACTCTCAGCACCTGCTTTCATGCCAAACAATTTGCCAACCTATTGCCCTCATCCCATTCATACACCTTCAAATTACCACTCTTGTCACTTTCCCTGTGAAAAGGGACTAGTGGCTATATTTCAGCAGCAATCTCCTTCACTGACTGTGAGATAAAATTTATCAGTCATGGTGACTATTGATTAACACTACTCTGTTCTACGCTTCACCATTACTACATTATATCATTTAAAACCTTTGCCATGTTATACTGAATTTAGCTCATAAAAGGTCATTGGATCAAATGCATAGAAGCAGAAAACAGAATCAAGGTTTTCTCCTTGCCAAGGAGCAGATAGTAGCCCACAGAATAAAACTCTTTTATGCTTGCTGTGCTCCCATCAGTCTTGCATACTGCCTGTAGAGTAGACAGCCATCACCACACATTTATCTGTGGGGTGCCAAAGAGTACAGTGTCCTGGGGAAAAAAAAAAAAAAAAACCCTGAATCTCCTCCTTTTTTATTAAAATTTCTAATCTTAATAGAAAATGTTGTGCAGTATGTAACACTTTCTTCATTAGTTGTAGTTTGGAAATGGCTACTTTGCCATGTAGTGAACACAATACCCACAGCCTGTACTAGTCAGGCCTAATTTGCACCTGTATTGACCCAGACTGAAGGCATGAGCCACAGATCCTCGACTACCTATGCATATGCAAGGTGGTGTCAAATAATAGCAGTGTCACCTGGAGGTATCCAAGCACATTCCAAACAACTTGTCTCAGGTTCAACAGTCCATGCAGTTGGTCTGGACCAACTCACATTGCTCCTCACTGGCTAGGACTGATACCTGCTACATAGCTACATCTTAACAGTATTATATAAATGTATTATCTCCTGGGCATTTTCTGCCCCCTCTTCAGAGGTGGCTAAGGAGCATAGTACACAGGTCTGAGCCACAGCCTCTTGTGTCAGATGGTCAAGTGGCCTTTGTAAAGCAATGCTTTGAGCTCCGTCCCAGTTTTCCCTCTGCAAAATGAGGACAAGTATTCTCTCCTTAGAAGGGATATTATGAGAGAAAATACTGAATGTTGTGAAGTTCACAGACATTTGGATAATTGGACCATGAACCTATCCTTGATGCAGTATTAGAAATTATGTCATGCACTTATGATTTGTTAGGAGCAACTGTTTTCTGATTGCTATGTCTACATATCCATAAAATTGTACAGGAGTTAAAACCCTTTTATGTTGCAGTAGGCCAGATCTTTTCTTTCTACTTTCTGTGCCAAGGTGAATTATTTCTGAAGGAGCTTTAGTAAATTGCTCGATTTACCCCTAAGTTCTGTCAAGGTCAGAAAATATTTTATTTCTCCATTTTTAAAAATTATAGGTGTAATATATCCATGACAATGAATCAGAATGTCTCTTACAAAAGCCACAAAACAAAATTTAAACACATACCCTATCTTTCATAGCTACTTCTAGTTTGCACGTGAACACAGCCTTTAAGTATTTAATTCCATATAACTTGTATACAAGTGAGGCCCATTCCCAGAAACCAATCCCTGTACCAAAACTGCAATTAATTACCTCACACTATCCAGATGAAACCCAAGACAGAAGAAGGGATGAGTAATAGAGATAGAAAACTGTTCTCATGTCAAAGGCTTTGAGTTGCTACTGTTCAAATGACGCAGTAGAAGAAAAAGGTTATGGCTTAATTGATACTGGGAAGCATATTTCATGAACATTGCTCAAAACAGACACTATGACAGTTAGTGGTGATACACAGGTGAAAAGGAGCACAGCATTTACTGAGAATTTAACTGGACTTCCCAGTACAACAAAGACATGGGAATATTAGAAATAAGCCTAGTAAAGAGCAACAGAGATAATTAAGAGATTAGAATCTGTCCTGACAAGTGTGAAGAGGCAGAGAAAGCTGGGATTTTTCGTCCAGAGAAGAAAAGCCTCAGTGATGACCTTATCATTGTGTAGAAATACAAAAAAGGAAGAAATAAAGAAAATGGAGGCAGGTGCTTTTGGGTGGTGCTCAATAATGCAAGAGCCAAGGCAACAAACTGGAATTTCCATCTGAATATAATAAAGAACTTATTTGCTGTGAGAGTTTTCAAATGCTGGAACGTGTTGCCTAGAGAGAATGTGGCACCTTCTGGAGATATTCAAAATCCACTTGAACGTGACCCTGAGCACTTTTCTTTAGGGAACTCCGTTTAGAGCAAGGAAAGTGAGTCAGATTGTCTGCTGAGGTCCCTTTCAACCTCAGGCTGTCTGTGGCATTGTGGTTTCCTTCTTCCGTACAGACTCCTAGAGGTCTCCATGCTGAATGTCTTGAATAAGAGCTTCCCATCATGGCAAATCACATCAGAGTACCCAGTAGATTTTTAAAGGTAGAATCAAAAATTTCTGGCCAGAAGTTTGCCCCGTATCCACAAACAAGAAGAATTGCCTTCACCTGTGCTCCCGTGGCTGACTCAGTGCTCGCCTCAGCTGATCAATCAGAGGTTTAGGCTGTGATTCAAGAGTTCCCATACAGTGGTGACTGTGTTGAAAAAGAGTATTGTGTAGGTTAGAACTTGCTCTATCAAATCATGCTATTGTGTTCTTTGTATCTGTTGTAGTTTCCATGGAAATAAATAAGAGGCATTACTTTTGGAGCAACCATGTACCTGTTTTTAACTATCAGCAATCTCCTTTTCCCAAATGTTCAGGCAGAGTACAAGATCACAGCCATTACATTCACAGCCATTAAACATACACACGCCATTTGTGCCTTCAGCATTTATAGGAGGTACACGTCCAAGGCCCCAGGTAGCTTTATTCAGACCAGCCACTCCGCTTTGAAAAAAGGACAGCAACACTATCTTGGCTCTGGACTCATCCCAGCCGCTCTTCAGCATTATGGCCTTCTTTCTGCTCACTGACCACTCCACAAATGTGCAGGACCAAGCTGACCAGTGGCAGCTGGCATTGTATTTATGGAGCAGAAGGGAGGCTGCTGCTCAGATTTAAAATACATGTTTTACAGCATGCCAATTTTATCAGATTTGGCTGATATAGCTATACTTGATGTTTCAGGCAGTGCCAGATATGCAAAATCAACTCATTCTATTCTATACACACATTCTGCTAGCATGATTTTTTGTCTGACATTTATGTTCTCACCTGACTCTGTATCTGGTTCAGCCCTTACCGCCCCACCCCAGCCCTTCACAATTACCAGCTATAGCAATTGGCCTTTGAAGTGTACCTAGTAAATTACTAATATGGGGTTTGTCTATCTGAATCTGCACAACTTATCATTGGTAATTTAGAGAGGCATGGGAACCATGTGATCTCTTGTCTTTCAACAATGATCTGATCTGACTGCAACATTGCAATACTGCTCACAAAATGACATTTATACCTTAAGAGAAAATTTGTGTTGATCTTTATTGAACTATTGCACTATAAAAAGTGCATGCAGGAAAATATTTATACTCTGATATTCTTTATACTTACAACTTTCAACCTGTGAAAAGCCCTGTCGTAAATAAATTCCTACATTCCTACACTTTTCCTTTTGCTGTGGCCTCACTAAGGCTGTGAAGTCTTTTGTACCTCTGCCTAAACCAAAGGGCACACTGACTGGAGCATACTTATGAAGAATGCTTGAACAAAAAACGTCCTTTCCAGTGTCTCTGAAATCCACTTCATCCAGATGTTCTTTAGCAGCTTGGTACTTCACTGACAGGTGGGGGAGAAGTTTTGTGTGAGACCCAAGGTCACAAAGCACCTTACAGGTGGCAACCAAAACCAAGCACAGTCAAATTCAAACAAATCCTATGAGCAGGAGAGCAGCAGGTACTCAGCATCAATTTCCATTAATTGGTAGAATCTGACCATGAAAATATCTGTTCTACATGTATGTGTGCAGATGTGTGTCTGTGCAGATACAAACACTGACGGCTGGCCTTTTGTGGCAGACTGAAGTCCAACAGTGAAAATGAGGATATTGAAACTAACCTGCCCTGCAGTCACTTTGGTTCTTTTGTAGATTTATTTGGTTATTTTTTTTTTTATTTCTATTTTAAATCAATGAGATCAGTCAGGCCCAACAAGCAAGAAACCATCCAAAACAATATTCACAGCCCAGAACAAATCCGTAAACAAACAGCAGACAAAACACATCAATAAAAACTTAAAAATATAAATAAGTGAAAAATGAGAAGTGGCACATGTTGCTTCGTTTTGATATGAGTCGGATGGGGTGTGTATAGCACAGGCCATAAAGCACTTAATCACCTGTTCAAGGCCTGTGGCTGAAACTATTTTTACCATATCCTGGTTACTCAGAAGCCTTTATGTTGTGTAGGTTGTCACAAGGTTAAAGGCACCACACTTGATGCCTTTCACTGTTAGAGAAAAGGGCACTATCTGGGACTCTCTAAAACCAGAATGAGTAATGCATTTCCATCTGGCTTCAAGAGCCCCAGGCATGGTCTACACAACTGGAGTTTTCACTCTCCTCCTACCTGGGGTGATTGACTTAAATCACAATCAGTATTTAAAGTGTCAAGCCACCTCTCAGAAACGCAGGGTTAGTACAGGAAGTCACAAAAACCCTGTCTGTTTCTTACTGTGGTTGAACTACAGCACTTGCTTCCTTTCTCCTGACAAATCCTTAGAAATTGGAGCTCAAGGAATTCCCTCTCCCATTGCTTTTAAGAGAACTGTTTCCAGGCTGTCCTCATTTTCCTCTTCCTGGACTTGATGCTATCTGTAATGACTCTATGATGTTTTGCTTTTTTCTTTCTATGATTTTTTTTTTCTTTTGTATAAAGGGATTTCCAGCTCATTTTCTTATATCATCTGGTTTCTGAGAAACCACTAAATCAGCTTGATGATTTCTCCAGGCCAGCTCCAGGCCAACTTCTGACTCAGTACTGCATTATACTCCATGTTCCCATGGTCATATCAGACCCTTTGAAAGCTTCAGGGTCTGACACTGTGGACCAAACTCAAAAAAAGCTCAGATAAAGAAGACTTCAAGCTCATTTTTATGAATAAACAAATTTCCAGTATGCCCTGGGAACATGGAGGATGCTTTAGGAGCCTAACTATTTGCTAACTGAGACTTGGAGAGTCAACTGCCACAAGCTCTGGCAGTTATATAAATTAAAGACATTCTAGGGAAGACACATGATGGTTCACAGAGCTGGAAGCTTATTCCAAGCTAATCAGCATGTTTCTCTGTGTCGTTTACACTTGAAACACACACACACAAAAATGATTACAATTTTCAGAGCAAGAGGGAGTTTTATTCAAATTAACTCATCAGTGAAACATCCCTAAGTGACTGTACTAATTCTACAAACTGGACTACTAAAGAAATTTTCAAGGCATTTTATAGCTTTGGGTAGCTTCAATCAGGTGTGTCTCAAATCTATTGGAATACCTATTGTTCATACTTCATCAATAATTGTTTCTGAATAAATATCAGAATTTGCTTATCATTGTACAAGGGATTGCTATATCCTAAAAATACCTAGATAACATACACATATTTTAGGCAATTTTTCATTAAAAACCTAAATAATAACAATAATTAATGAAATATAACAATAATAACTTTTTTATTATCTAAGGAAGTATCACCAAATGGGCTTCTTGTGCAGTCAAACATGTACATATATCTATTTTGGTTTTATTGAATTGGGGGTTGGAGATATGTATAGATTAAATTGTTCTCTGACTAGATTTCATTTTCTTATGTGAATTCCTATCAGGAGTCCTGGTGAACCCAGTTGTCTCATTCCAAGCACATCACTCGAGCAATTGTGAATATCTAGAATAAGATTCACACGGGCTGGTGGGAGTCTTGGAGCTACTGTTACCCTGCTGAAGGTTTGGTCAGATGTTGGCGTGACTGTGGCAGCTTTCCCTCAGTCAGCCTCTCGCACACAGTGAGGTTGCCAGCAACACTGTCCTTCCTCCCTCCTACAGCTTCTAACTGGGTGAAAGGGAAAGCAAAGGCACAACCTGCTCACTGCTCTGTTAGACTTCTCCAGACACAGGCCAGACCTGGCAACAAAGCACTAAACAAGTGAGTATTATGAACAGAAAGTCCATGCTCAAAAGCCCCTAAACTCAGCTTCTCCAGCACAGGGTTATAGTCCCCTCTAGTGGCTATATGACATCATGGAAACCGCACCAGCATTTCAACAGAGCCAAGGGGAAGATCCTTGCAGGCATATGCAACTCAGGAAATCAACAGATATGCAACACACAAGTATACA
The DNA here is from genome assembly GCF_016699485.2 of Gallus gallus. Taxonomy (NCBI): domain Eukaryota; kingdom Metazoa; phylum Chordata; class Aves; order Galliformes; family Phasianidae; genus Gallus; species Gallus gallus. Next base: position 19,104,599 of record NC_052532.1, on the reverse strand, counting down.
TTGTACAAAAATAGATTAAAATATATATACACAAGAAATATTCAGCTATGAATATAAGCATTTTAGGTCCGAAAGTCCAGGCTTTTTTAGGACAAAACCCACCGTGTTTTATACCTTTACACATAGATGTATACTTAGGCATACATATATGATCAATCCCATTGTTGTTTGCTTTGTGTTTCACTTTAACACAGTGCTAGATAGCTTGTCCCTTTTAATTTAGGCACTTGCTGCTCGTAGACAAGCAGGAGCCAGAAAGAGTTTAAAAAAGATAAACATCGTATTCCCTAACATTTTTTTTTTGTGAGAGAAAAGTAAAAGCACTCCAATAACAGGATATAGTTTCCTTCCAACGGGAAATGCCAGGGAAACTCCCAGCTTCTTTCAGTGAAGCTGAGCAGTTTTCCAGCCAAAAGCTAAAAATGACCTGCTGAGCCAATGGTACATTTAGCAAGGAAAAGGGCCCTGGGGTGGCCCACAGTAGGTATTTTAAGCATGTGTTTGTGCATGGTGCAACGCCAGGGAAACTCACTGGCCTGGAATCTGCACCTTTCCTGGACTCTGTCAGTTCCCGATACGCAGCTGCCGAAATGCTCAAGGACAATACGTCACTGCAGGTTTTCCAACACTGCTGTCAGTAAGTGGCTTTCAGGTCAAAACCACATCAATTTAAAGGAATGAGGAATGGGCACACAGACGCTCACTGTCCTCATAGATGAGTAAAGAAAAGAAGCAGCGGGAAACCAAACTGGAAAACTGAAAAGTTGAAAATATGATTTGTGCCTGTGTGGTGACTTTGCACCAAAATAACAGGTTTAGAAGGTGGACGTCTCCATCAAGTAAAAAAATGTGCCGGTGTTTTGTGTTTGTGTTTCTTTACACTTAAATGGCCTTCATGCCTTGTTGTGTAAAACCTAGGAAGCTGCTTCATTTCACATTTATGAGATATATACTTGCAATACCACCAAATGAGATATGTTCTGCAGAACTCTATCTCTATAATAGGATCCATTGCTCATATCTATTGCATTACACGCCAAAAATACAGCTCACAGCTACTACCCACATTCTGAGTAAATCATACAAAAGAGGAACAATAGAGGAGGCAGACAGAAATAGAAATCATAGGTAATGTCTTAGGATATTAAGTAGAAATGTTTCTATTTAGTCATGGGGAAGTGCATTTTAAAAGAGTAAAATTAAGGGTGATTTGAAACGTCATAATGCAACAGTGTAAAGGATTAGTTTTATTAAGACTTCTGTAGAAGTGTTGGCATTGTCTTTCCTTACATGATCTCACTCTATTTTTAGCAAGATGCATATTCTATTTAGTGCTCTCAGTTTGGCTGGGATAGAGATGGGTGGGGAAAAGTGTGTTTTTCCACAACAGTTGTAAGCTTTCAAAGAAAAAAATCTGTTTCTGGACTGAATTGGATCCTTAAATATTATTAAGGTTGTTTTCATATTAGTTTATTTGTTTGTTTGTTTGTTTTAAATACAAAAAACCTAGTAACTTAAATTCATAGAAGACAGAGAGAGATTTCCATTACCTCAATTGTCAGTTTGTTCCATAAAAAGTAATAGGCGTAGATGAACAGGAAAGGTCAGGAGTGTGCTCATACGGTAAAGAGTATTATTATATACTAATTATTTCTCACCTATTCTTCAAAATTTCCTCTCCCTTCCAACAGGCTTCAATATTTTCCACACATTTCAAGCCCACTGTTAATTTTCCTCCCTGTGCTGGGGAGGAAAATAAACTCCCCATGCCCTGGACCACTCATGCATCCTGGATCCCATCTCACCCATCTCTACCTTGAGTCTTGGTTGCAAGTGCTCAGATTTTAAATTTCTCCTTCAAACTCCTCAGCCAGTGCAGTGCTCTTGTCCTGGACATCTCAGTTCTTTTTCCTCAAAACTCCATCACTCACCACACAATCACAAGATGTCTGAGGCTGGTAGGGACCTCTGTGTCCATCTGGACCAACCGCTGCTCAAGCTGGTACACCCAGAGCAGACTACAAAAGACCATGTCCAGATGGCATTTGAATATCTACAAGCTCCTTGCTGGCTCTGCCATCTCCAGTCTCCCTCTTTCCAGTCTTATCTTGCACATTTCCAGACCCTTTCTCCAGTTTCTTTTCTTCCTTCACAATGTATCAGTTTTTATACCATCCACTATTTCCTTTCTTACTTTACAGTTCCAGTTTCCTTATCTAACCAGCCTCAAGCAGTACTGTCAAGAAATTCAGATGTCATAGAGAACTTTACTCAACCATTTAAGGTCCCAAGAAAAGTTATGGGAGGAACGTCAAAGGAAAAGCTCCAAGAGATCCAGTAGGGACCTTATTTTGTCCCTTTGAAGTTTTAGGAGTGAGATTTATATGTCTCAGAGGAGCATGCCAAAGAAAGCCCTAGGAGCAGAAATCACTCTCTACAATGTCCTGGAGTAGAGTTGTGGAAGGATGAGTCATTTTGCAGATCAAAAGGTCTGGGAATTGTTCTTGTTTACAAGAGACGTAGATTCAAGATCTAAGCTGAAAACACTCTGATTACACAGGAGATCAAAGTAAGAACATCAAATACATCTGACCCAGATGTAATGTGGCCACAAGGGCCGTTATGGTTTTGTCAAGTTATGCCAAGCCATATTTCCATTTAAAAACAAACAGCCCCTTATCTGAATAGGATGGGATATCACAGACAAATACAAGTTTCACCGTTTTGCTTTGTCAAAATAATATATGTATTTTGGGGGTTTCATATCTTTATCCAGGTGCTTGAATGCATAACATCTGTTCTTTCATCCCTAATTCCCAAACGATCCACTGCCAAGCCATTAAGGATAGACGTTTTACAGATCCCATGTGCTCTTGGTTCAAGCCATGATTGTTCCTATACCATTTTGCTCAGAAACCTGAGAAACCTGAACAGAACTCTGAAGAGACACCAAATTTGATTTTCATAGCTGCACTGACTGCCTGCACTGAGGTGCCGCCTTTATGTTACTGAAGAGGTGAAGGGAAACCAGCTCTATGGAATCAAATCACGCAGTGATTCCATCGTCTAGCACAACAAGCTCCTGCATCTTCACTCCTGACCAGTGCTGCAGTGGATAACTGTGGCTTTCATCCAGATACCAAAACTAGAACACACAACACTAATACTTATTTAACCTGCAGAGTGAGTATTGGCAATATAAATGTTAATCACAGGAATGTCATATGAATGTTGCTCTGAAACTAATGCCTCCTGATTTTTTCCATGGAAACTACAACAGTTACAAATAATACAGTAACACTATTTGATAAAGAAAATTCTCAGCTACACTTTTTCAACATTAGCTATGAATTTTTGCAACAAAAGCCTGAATGTGACACTTGTAGAAATCTGCACCAGCAGAGGTGACCCACTGCTTCACAGTGTTTCCCCACCCACTGCCTTACTGTGCTCACATCCACTCTCTGGTCTCCATAAGTCATAGAATCATAGAATCATAGAAGTGCTCAGGTTGGAAAAGACCTTAAAGATCATTGAGTCCAACCGCAGCCTAACCATACTACCCTAACTCTAACAACCCTCCTCTAAATCATATCCCTGAGCATCGCATCCAAATGGTTTTTAAACACATTCAGGGATGGTGCCCTGGGGAGCCTATTGCAGTGTTTAACAGCCCTTTCTGTGAAGAAGTTTTTCCTGATATCCAACCTAAACTTGCCCTGGTGCAACTTGAGGTCATTTCCCCTCGTCCTGTCACCAGTGAGAAGAGACCAACCCCGCTCTTACTGTAAGCACCTTTCAGATATTGGAAGAGAGCAATAAGGTCTCCCCTCAGCCTCCTTTTCCTCAGACTAAACAGCCCCAGTTCCTTCAGTCGCTAAATGTTCAGCACGTCTCAATGAATGTCAGTGGGTGCATTTTTTTCCTAATGGAGGAATTCAATGACACACCTTTGCTCCATATGCACTTCCATGTCAGGTGCCATTCTGTCAGACTGTTCCTCTGCTGCCATCTGTCACAGCAACAAAATGTAACAGTCTCTGTGGGAAGGTTCAACCTCTACTGCCATACTGCCAGTATCCGCTTCTGATCTCGTGGGCCAACATAATAAAATAGGAAGCAGAGCAACCCACTTAGGTGCTGCTAAGGGAAAGAAGCGCAAATGTGTAATGTACTTAATGTTGTAATTGCTAACAGTGCTTTTTTTATTGATCAGTTATTAGCTATTGTACAAGTGATTTTATACAACACATATCACACAGCACCATCTCAGAGGTAATTTCTTAAGAGTCTGGATGCCTCATCTTACAAACTGATACAATTTTGCAGTTTTGCCAGCTGAGGATAATGGCCAATTACAGTGACAGTTTTCTCTTTCTCTTTTACTTATTTCATTAAATTAAAATAACAAAAATAAAAGACAATGAGTCTAAGCAATGAGGTCTTGACATTTAGAAAGACAGAGGCTTCAAATATTAGTGCAACAAGTAGATGCAGTTAGGAGTACACTATTAAAAAGTACATAAAGCAAGGGAAGTATATGATGTGAAACAACAGCACCTGGCATTTCTGCAAACAAGTGTTTGGGCTGTCTTGATAGAGGCCATAGTGTTAGTGAGAACTGCCTATTTCATAAGAAAAAATGTTCTCTATAGTGTTTTGAAGGATGCGAGGAAAATAGAGTTCCAAAACATTTCCTTACTGTTAGCAACAGAAGAGGCCACACAGAAGGATGCAACATCTGTGGGCCAGAGTTACTGATTACTCAGCGAGTATACAGATGAAGTCAACATGAACTGGAAGGGCACCCGGAGGGTAAGGCAACACTTAATATCAATGTTATGTTTGTACCTAAGGTGGAGACTGTGAGAAATGGAAGTTATTGTTATGGTAGCTTTCACCACTCCTCAGTAGGACTGAGAAAGAAGTGTATTTTGTGCACTGCAGTGAGAAAGTGTGATGTTTTTCATCATTAGATTCCAAACAAAATGCAACTCTATTAATATAAAGCCTAGAAAGTACCCCAAATCTATACAACTTCAACAGCACAGATAGTCAGAGGCCCAATTTCTGGTAGATGAGGTATGGTCTAGTAAGCAAAAACCATACAAAAGACACCAAATACAAATGCTTGAATCTAAAGTGGAAAAGAAAGGGATATGCCATTTCATTGTTAAACAAGATCTGTTACATTCACTGCCTTGTGCTTTATGAGCTGTGGTAATTTTTTTTCTAGGAAGGAAATGGAAACAGGTAGCTTCAGTTATGTGGGCTTTGTTTGATGAACTGCTATATTCTGTAAAAAAATGTCTTTTTTTTTGTTTAATTTTAATTTTTATGTTTAATGAACACTTGTCAAGTACTGAGTTATATGAATACAGACAGGTCTTTCCCAGCGTAGCTTAGTAACTCTAAAGTCTGAGACAATTGAGTATCTTTTTTTCTGTTTCCAGGTTTCACCAAGTTCTCATCTCGCTGAGAGGGCACCTTACATCAGAGAACCACAGAATGGCTGAGTTCGGCAGGGACTGCCTGGCCCAACCCCTTGTCCAAGCAGGGGTGCCCAGAACAGTGTGCCCAAGAACATGTCCAGGCAGCTTCCGAAGATCTCCATGGAGAAGACTCCACAGCCTCTGGGCAACCTGTGCCAGTGCTCCATCACCTGCACAGCACAGAAGTGCTGCCTGATATTTAGATCATAGCTTTGCTTAGTTGCTCAAGGGAAGAATATATCCTAAGAAGAGGGTAATTTCCTGTTCTGATTAGATATAAGCAGTGAGTGTCTAGTATTTCACAGGTGGTTTTCATTACTTTAAGTATTCTTAACCATAACCAATAAAAAAATTCTGTAATATAGATCGATTTCTGATTGAAGATGCTCATGCAAGTTGTGTGTACTGGCCATTTATGGACTTTGACTGACATATTTGTCATCAGAGGCCTCACAATGAAAAGTCAAGCTTACCATGAGTTAATGAGCAGGCCAAACTCCCAGCAGTGGGGAGGGAGCACATAGAATCATAGAGTAACCGGAGTTGGAAGGGACCCATAAGCATCACTGAGCCCAATTCCTCAGAAATAGGAATATGCTTTTCTGATCTGATAAGATTCAACTAAAAGCCAAAGTCAATTCTACATGGGTTTATAATATCAAGTAGGTTACTTCAAATTTAGCAGACTAATTTCTGCTACTGAGAGCTATGTTTCTAATTAAGCAACAAATTTCTCCTGCAGCTACTTTGTTTTAAATTCATTTTGGTGGCCCTGTGCCAAGAGAATCATTGGCTGGCCATTGGGCAGATCACCATATATTGTGCAACACTAGAGCATGCGAGAGGAGACCAGAGCTGAGTGTGCAAAGTTCCCTGCCTACAAGATTCTGAACTTGTTTTGTTCTTGAACATCTGGATGAAAATTTCTCAAACTCAGCTGCTACCCACAGACAAAGCTGACTTGGGGTCCCTGTGCTCCTGCTCCTAAGGGAGCCCACAGCCAAAATGCATAGCTCAGTGCTGGGCATGAGCATGGCCTTTGTGCCAATACATCTACACTGAGGATCCCTGAGCACCTTACGGTCAGCATCTGTTGACTCTTTTAAGCAGCCCTCACAGTACAGATAGCTCCATGTGGGCAAACTATGGCACAACATACTGTAAGTATTATGCAACTACTTTATAGAATAAACGATAAGAATAATAGAATAAACTATAAAATAAAATAAGTATTACAGAAAATTTTATAGAATAAACTATATATGACATGAATAGCTGGGAGAAAAAAAATTGAGAGGTTTGGCAGAGGAGCAAAGAATTCTTTCAGTAATCCTAAAATCTGCCACTATTGGTGATGATGACCAATATTATCAACTGAATTACACAACTGAATAGCAAATTATTTCATGAATGATAATGGATAATTAAGTGGGAAATACAATTTACTGAATTGATAAACATACTTAAACAGTATAATAGTAGAACCTTACATTGAAAATATACACCCTGAATGGTAAGCCTCACCCTCAGAAAAACAACGTTCTATTTAATGGTAACTTAAGCTAATATCCAACTGATGGGATTTAGAATTTATTATCATTGTTCTGTCCCATGACACTTCTGCAGGCATAACTTCTTACCAATTTGAATATATGACTGTTGACTGTGGGTCTGACAATAAAAATGACATATTTTTCTGTTCTTTTGCTTGATGAGACTGCAATGCAGAACTACCTGGAAAAATAATGCTGATTCTGGAGTCTAGTCTCATCTTAGCCTCATCTGTACCTTCAGTGTGCAATAGCGTGCATTCAAAATGTGCAGTAATGCACAGCCGGACTTGATTTCCATCACTGTATACCCATTACTGTGATATTTCTGCTAATTAAGGCCAAATTAAGCTTCCCTGCAAGGCAAAAGACAATACATTTCTAAAAAGGGAGGGACTGATTTTGTTTGCTAAGCACTACTTACTCTGTTTTCTCAGCTTCATCAGGACATAACAGTTGGGTTTCATATTAAGCCACCATCACATCCAAAATAAGCAATTCATCATCAAGACAGCAACATTTTTTTTTCACTGATGGGTAATAGTCTTTGTGTTCAAAATGATTATCTATGTTTTACTTGGAGAAGAGTTTCATAAATATTTTTATTTGCAATTTTACGCAGCAGAATTTCAGACTTTGGTTAAGGCATATAAACACGCTGCCAACCCTCCTCGTTGCCACTGAGCCCTCATAGAGAGTCTGCAGTCATAATAAACAGCTCGTCATACCTCTGTGAGGCACCGACTGCGGTCTGCCTCCATACCAAGGGATTTTGGCTTCCCCAGCCCTGCCCTTTGGAGAAGAATGCTTCTCAGGCATTTGGCACCTGCAGGCCCTGAGATGCATTTACCAGCATTATCCAAATTCCTGGCATTGTTAACATTTGGTCCTTGTTGTCTGCAAGAACTCCCCTGTGAAAGTTTGGTATATAAAGATATTATGATTTTTCTTACATGCAAGCAAAGCCATTCTTTATTTCATAGCTAATGTCTGTTTCTTTGTTTCTTGCATTTCTGTGGAGCTTGAGATTTTTGTGAGGGGATCAGACTAAATAAAACAGGCACAATCACTCTGTAACACTCTAAGATGAGTATTCAGATAAAATCTACTCTTCTTCTCTCCTTTCTTTTTTTTTTTTTTAATTTTTTTCACTCCGGAAAGCCACTCCAATACAAAGGAATCCCCAGTGACTGGGTATCTCTTCAAAACACTGGCAGAAGCACTACACTATTTTTCACATTCATTTTCAATGTTCTGCAGTCTCAGACATGTTAGAAGCTCTGGGCAAAACTCCCTCTGATCAAAGGATGGTCAGAGCTTACTCACAGTTCTATCTTAACATGACAGGGGTGGCTGCACAATTCAGGCTAGTTAGGTGCTGATTAGTCCCATCCCTGCTGCAGTATTGAATCTCTGGGAATCATCAAGGGTTTTACTGGAGAAAAGCAGCTGATATATCTCTTTAGATGTCGACAGAAGTGAGGTAAGATGAGACCAGGAATGGAAAAAATGTAAGCAGCAAGAAGACAACAGCTGTGGTCTAAGAGGAAGGAGAGAGGCTGAGATAAAAGTGAGAATGGAGTGGGGAGGAATGCAGCAGGTGGGGATGGGAGGGGTAGGGAAAGCCGAAGAGTTAGTCAGAAAAATGAGCTCTAGCATTGCTTAATCACTATCAGCAGTCATTTTGAAAGTCAGTTTGGAGTTGGAAAGCATTCTCCTGCCTATGTGCATGTTTGACTTTACTGATTAGTTAACTGTGCCTAACTTTGAAGCTGGAGAGAGTCATTCAAGTAAAATAACTCAGCATACATTTGCAGCTGGAAAATAACTGCTTTTGTCTAGTTTCAGTAACTTCCACTACAGCAGATTCTCAATCATTTTTCACTTTAATCTTGAATAATTGTATCTAAGAACCTTATTCTGATATGTTCAGACTCCTGCTAGCAGGAACAAGTATTCAACAAAATTGTTCATCATTTGTCACCAAGACATCCATCACTTGCTATGAAAGTATGAGAGGCTAAAGAAGTTTCATGAAGTTTTCTTGACACATTTCCTCTTAAGGGAAAGTTGGTTTTGATAAGATGAAAGAACACTTTGCCCTGCTGCTAATACCATCTTGTAACAAGAGTTTTCATTAGAGCTGGTCCTTTTTAAGGAAAAAAATAAAAGGGGTGTGTGGTGGGGGGGGTGGGCGGAATCAGAAATATCCATTTTGAAAAGAAAAGAACTGGGGACAGAATGAAATGGTCATGTCACATTTTGTCATTTTTGCTGTACATCTATTTCATTACTGCTGTGAGAACACAGCGAAGTGCAGATTCCCTAAACGAGACAATTCCTGTTCTGAACACACAACTGAACCTCATGTAATCAAAAGCAACTTCTTTTCTGTGTTTCTACATTAGATTGAGTTTTTGCCAAAAATTGCAGCAGCTTGTCTGCACAAAAGTCTACATTAATCCTCAGTTTTGTTTGAATTGCTATGAGATACAGTTCAAAGCCTGTAGTTATTTCATCATCTCGAAGCATTTGAGTGTTTCTCCCACTTTGATGGTGACATGAATTCCACAGAACCACTACAAGGCACACTTACTGATCCCTGCCTTGACTAGAGGTGTTTGGTTTGCTCCTATGTTTGTCTCAGGTCCAGGTTTCCACTGACCTGTCAGTTTCTCCACAGCAAGTCAGGAAACCATGAGGATGCTAAACAACACTAGCTATGGGTAGCCATTATACCATCTTAGTTTTGTCATCATACATGGTCAAGGTTAAAGCTTTCAATTTCTGATTCTGGCTTCCAAATTCAATGGAAGGCACTATATATTTTACATATGTTAACAGAGATACCTTCCTTCCTTATGTGAGGACAACACTCCCCAACCCTTTAAGGCTATTGAGCCTATCAAGTATAAGACTGTCCCAAGAATAAAGCACGTAATAATGAAGTAAATGATTGCAGAATCACAGGTATAATTTACAGCAGTACTAGACATACAAATCTCCTCCCTGACAGCACTCTGCAAGACTGTCCCAGTCCAGGGATTTTTTTAGAGACCCCATCCCTGGAGGTAGTCAAGGCCAGGTTGGATGCAGCCTTGGGAAGCCTGATCTGGCTTCAAGCTGCACCAGGGAAGGTTCAGGTTGGATGTTAGGAAATACTGCTTCTCTGAAAGGGTGGTCAGACACTGGAATGAGTTGCCCAGAGGGGTGGTCGAGTCACCGAGCCTGGTGGTGTTCAAAGAGCGTTTGGATGTTGTGTTGAGTGACATGGTTTAGCGAGAACCATTGGTGATGGGCGAATGGTTGGACTGGATGATCCTGTGGGTCTTTTCCAACCTTAGCGATTCTATAATTCTATGATTCTATGATCTGGTGGGTGGCAACCTGCCCATGACAGGGGTTGGAACTAGAGGGGCTTTAAGATCCTTTCCAACCCAAGCCATTCTATGATTTTATGATGGTTTGTCTGTGGGCATACTATCTGAACATCCTGCAATTCCAAGAATGCACCTCAAGGGAGTGTCTGGAAAAACAGCCATCTTTGTTTTCTTGCAGGATGCACCTGATTTATGCCTTGGTGTGCTACCACTGCACTTTAATTCATTAGTCACGTGTCCTTGATGACTGTTAAACAGGCACAGTACAAAAAGCTTTGGAGATATGTTTCAGAGCTCCTCCTGCAGAAGAACCAAAGCAAAATGTTAGTATGTCACTGAAACACTTACTGTGGCAAGGGTCTTCTCATTCCATTTCACTTTGTCTTCCTTGTAAATTTAGTTTTTCTAGTTTTCATAAGATTCTGTGTTGTGCTCTACAAGTTAGCAGATCTATCTTTTTGTTTTCCTACTGGTTTAAAAATAATGATGTTGGGGTGTAATTTACCTGAAGTTTGGATGCTTTGGTAAAAATCTTACATTTACTGTGTATTTAGAGGACAACAGCATTAGAAGATTGCAAGGCTCAACACTTTACATAACTGCTCATTTTTATGAATCCCAATCACCTCCTCCTTCAACATACTACTAGGAATTGTAAGGTTTTTAAGACTTTCCAGAGACTTTAAGTACAACTGCCAAGCTTAGTTTGCATAACTAATTTTTTTTCCCCTTTTTCTTTGTATTTGTAAACAAATGAACGTTGGATAAAAAGCACAGTGTTTCTATTCCTTTATTGACAAACTCAGAATGCCATGATCCCATGATAAAATCCATCTTCTATCCCAGAAAATAGTGAAATTTTGTCACAGCATGAATATTTCTTGGAACCATTTTAAATTTCTGAAATAAACAAATTTCCCATGGAAGTTTAATTGCCTGCTATTCAGAGAATATTAACTCATGTTGTTGCCTCTTTCCAGTACTGCAATTCTTACTCATGAAAACGCTGTGTCCTTGCTTCATATTATGGGAAGCTCAAACATTATTACAATAAAGAATGCAACCCAATGGGGATTTGTACTGCAACTGGTGATGGCTTTCCTGGTAAATATTATACTATTTTTGTATAAAAAACTGCTCAGAAGTACTGCATTTTTTTTTTTTTGTTTATTGAATACTGTGAAAACTGGCAGTTTTTTAAATTGCTGTTAATAGACACATAAGTTCACAGGATTTGGAACACATGCTCTGATACTGCTAAATTCAACAGCCATGGATGTTTCCCATGGAAGTGTGAGATGTAGACCAGGAGTCAGCACCTTTTCAAGTGCAGTGTGCCAGAATACTCTTTTCACTAACAAGAAGATAAGTACACTAGAAGAAGCTCAGTGGGAGCTAGGAAATTTGGCTGTGGAAATAATGACGAACCAATCATTTTCACCTCTATGTGAAACCTCCAAGCTCTGAAGTCAGAAAGACAGGGGAGCCACCAAGTGTCTTGACAGGGCTCAGTAGCTTCAACCCTTTATAACTTGAGTACCACTCAAGTGATCTCTTTTCCATCTTTGGCACTTATGCCATGTTGTTGATTTTGCTACAAACTGAAGCATTTCAACCATCATGTAGATCTCTTTCTCTCCAATATTGCAATGTGCTACTTAAATTCTATGTGCCAGCGCTAAATCCTCTTAAACATCTATTAAATTCTAATTGCATTAGTCACACTGGAGATTATCTACAGCCTTAAAATGATGTTTTATTGCTTGTAGAGCCTCAAGCACACATCCATGATTCAGCAAATTCGTTAAACTTATGCTTAAATACCACAGGTTTTATTGGAAGAGTTGTATATAAGTTTGACATTTAATACTTTCTACTTGTGCTGTACACATTTCTGTACAAAAATAGATGTATATGTTTGTATGGATTTACTTTTTTCTGAAGAGTGCCTAAACCAGGTGAGATAAGAAGGCATATGCATGTATACATATATAAAATATATATACAAGGAATTTATGTTTGAAGCAATGCATATCCCTCATGCCAACCTGAAATGATGTTGGTATTTGTTATCTTCAGCATTTGTATCATACTCTTTGGTCATCACAGCAGTGACAAATAAGAGTTAAAGTTTTAACATTGCTTATTTAAAGCAGTGATGGCTAGAAAACTAAACCAACTTTAAGGTGCAAAAGATTGATCTCACCTTCCTTCAGGAACAAGAATGTTAACTGTCTGGTCTATACACATTCCAGTACCTAATTCCCTTCTTGCTATCTCTTTCTTTCCCCTAATGATTCGCTCATAAAGATATTAAATACAAGGGGTGGTACACTAGACAACGACATTCACCCGTACTTTTACTGTCCCAGTATATTTCCATAAGGTTTTTTAGAACAAAGAGGTAGAATTTACTTGGCTGTAATGTCAAGTCAAGAGTGCTATTCTGTTGTTAATAAGTAATCAGCTTCCATTAAAGCACATCTATTTCAGGTGGTACCAGGTTGCAAATTGATCAAAAAAGTGATCCCAATGCTGTTAGTGCTCTGATGATTCTGGGAGCTCCAGATGTGGCAGCAAAAAATGCTGAAGTATTTCCAGGTGTTTCTGGCTACCTCATTACTCTGCCTCTAGTCTGCAGAAAACATCCAGCTAGAGACATCTGGAACAACTGGTGACATAACTGACTGACAGAAGGAAAGACTGAAAAGCAGTGAGAGCAAATTGTTCTCTTGTTTGAATAAACTGAGTTTGTTCAAGTGAGTAATGACATGGTTACATGTTTTACAGAGAAAGATTATGAGCCTTTAAAAATGAATATTGTACTTATTACGCAGCCTGTATAATTTTCTCCGGTATAGCAAACAGTACACTTATGCTCTTATGCTACGTCTTTTTGACTATCAAATCATGCTAGACATATGTAAGCTGTGTAAGATAAAGATGATTTTTCTTCAAGTATTATATTTTAAAGAAAAGATAAAACATTGTAATCTAATTTTGCAGTTTTGTTTGCAGTGAATTTATGTATAAATCTCCATTGTGCATTCCCGCACTTAGTAAGGAAGAACTCCCTGCAATTAGGCTGGGGACTGCAAGCTGGGAAGCAGCTCTGTGGAAAAGGTCCTGATGGTGCTGGTGGGCAGCAAGATGACCATAAGCCAGCAGTGTCTTGGCAGCAGAGAAGGCCACCAATCTGCTGGACTGTATTAACAGGAATAGAGCTAGGAGGTCAAGGATTTACTACAGTGTATGGCATCAGCGCAAGAGACAACAGACATCAACTAGAACAATACTGTCTGAGACTAGCATACAGAAAAACATTTTGATCACAAAGACAGTTGTCAAAAAGATTGTGCAACCTCCATCCTTAGAGACTTTTCAAGAGCAGATGAGACAGCTGGTCACACCTCATGGCTGGTTGGACAGGAGACATCCTGAGGTCCCTTCCAAGCTGAAATTTCCCATTTTTAAGATTATGTTATTTTAATGTGGTTGAGAGCTCAGTTGACTGTGGTTCTGGAAAGAACATGGTGTAGAAAATGTATTAACTATATGAACTATTCATCAATTTTACTTATCTGCAATCAGGCCCATACACTGCCATTAAAGAAGGGACATTTCTATCCCCTCCGCTCCGTATGATAACTCAGTTTGCAGTAAAGGCCTCATGCAGCAATGTAACATCTTCTTGGAAGCTTAAGAGTACCCTCTGCTGGCTTCACATGGGAGTTGTGAAAGTGTGCAGCACAAGCTACTGAAATAACATTGTAGAGATAGGCTCCTTTCCTGGTGTAGCACAGCTGTGCATCTCCACATGGGGCAAACAGCTGTGTAGCAACATTTATCATCTACAAAGAGAATGCCTGGAGCAACATCGAACTGTGATTGCTACAGAGTTCTCTTTCCCAAGCAATGGGAATTCCAGAGCTGTCATCCCATTAGGATGGCTGTCTTGTCAAATAGCCTGTCAAACACCATCTGCGTGAAGAGCTTTAACATAAAATAAGACTTATTCTGGGGACACTGTTTGTTTTGTATGAACAATGTGTAATGAACTGATAAGAGAATTATGTCCTAAAAGATAGAACAGCTTGTGTCCTAATGACTCATCTGTCTCTCTTGTGAGCTAACAGGAAGTTTTTCCAACTTTTCCAGCTCACACAGCAATTTAATTTCTTGTTGCAACTTTGACATCAGGTAGGAAGAATTTATGATAATTGCTGAATAAAAAATGAGAACTATGTACATCATAATGTATAAAGATAACAAAAAAAACCTACAAAGTACTGCAACAGAAAGGTAATTGTTAACTTATATGGCTCAAGAAGCACATATGTATATACATAACTATGACAGTACCTCTTTAAATACATAACCATTTAGATTTACAGTCACAAAAATAGATACATAAACGACATTGAGGCTTCATACTCCTGGACTGAAGCATTAAAGAGTACCAAGATGTTGCCATTGATGGGGATACTAAGCCACACCAGTCTGGGAGTGGCTTTGTACACTTGATGACTTCTCACTTTCCCCAGTGATGTGAGATCTATTTAACAAAGCTGGGCAGTCAGAGCTAAGCTTTCTATCATAAAGACCCTGGGAACCACCCTTGTACAGAAAGAATTCTGAATGAATTTCCTGAGCACAAGTTGAAGTGGACTGAAACTATGTGCTTCGTTACTGTCAAGGTTTATGGTTGGTCATTTTCTTTGGAAACATTTTATGTTAAAATTTCAGCTATTTTCTAAATGAGAGTTTTTAGCCTTCTTCACTTCTTGAAAACATGAAAATGTGTTATTACCCAGCCCAGAACCTAAAACTAAAACTAAAAAAAGGAAAGCAAGCTAAAAACAACCTTATTACTTATGTTATATATTATAGATCAGTCTCAGTTCTTTGAAACACTTCCTCCTTCATCTTTTGCAAGGCAAAGATCTTGCAGAGGACCATTTTCTATGTTTGCATGTTACCTCAAACAAATGAGGCTATAATCACAGCTGCATGCGGGTTTTTATTTTGCCAGTCATTAAAATTAACTATTATAAAGTACCTAACAATATGTTTTGATACATAAAACTGCAGAGAATGATTGAAAATGATACTACCTCATCAATTTTGTAATTCCATAGGTTTTCAAATGTCACAAAGAACAATCCCACTTGGCTTTGTCTTGGGCAAATATAAGATGACCCACAAGGTCTCTCCTGTTAGAAGATCAAATTGTTTACTCACATATCCTCTTCTGAGCAGTCTTTCTTACTCTAGGAAAAATACATGCAGGCCATCTTATTTTTTTGGTTGGGTATATGTTCCTCCTCCTTATCTCACCACAAACTATTTTTTTCCTTTTTAACTTAGAAATGTTGAAGAGAAAATAAATAAATAAATAAAAAGGAACTTGAAATAACTTCTTTCTTACAGCCCAACACAACAGGCAAGAATAACAGGACCCAAACTGGAGTCTTAGAAGATACCTAAACATTATCATGAAACTATTTAGTTTAAGGTTCCCCCCACCCCCACCCCCCTTTTTTTTTCCTCTTCGCGCAAAGATGATACATACATAGGAGTGAATGAGATGTGAAAATAGGGCAGGTGACCCTAGGTGAATACAGAGATACTGTCTAAGCATGAAGAGATCGGGTCAAGAAAGCCAAAGACTACTTGGAAGTAGAACCAGGTAAGGAATTTGAAGAACAAGGGCTACTACAGGCCTATCTGCAGCAAATATGTATGCAGAAAGTGAAAGGTGACCGAAAATGGCACTCTGCAGAACAATTGGGTATTGGGTGAGAGGACACAGAAAAGGCCAGGGTACTCAATGACTTCTTTGCTTTGGTCTTTACTGGCAGTATTTGTTTTCAAGATTCCCAAGCCCATGTCAGTATCTGGAATAAGGAAGACTTACCTGAAAGATGATCAGATTAGGAAACATTTAAACAAACAGGTCATACACTGGTCCATTGGGTCTGATGGGATGCACACATGAGGCTGGCCAATGTTATTGCAAAGCCATTCTTGATCATCTTCAAAAAGTCATAATTTGAAATGGTTCCTGAAGACTTGCAGAAAGCAAATGTCATACTATCTTTGAGAAGGATTGCCTGAGGAATGACAGGGCAGTCAGCCTCACCTCGTTCTATAAGAAAATGATGGAGAAAATACTCCAGGAAGACTTTTCCAGACATGTGAGCAACATGAAGTTGTCCAAGCTTGGTTCAGCACAAATTTACATCATGCTTGAGAAAGCAGACAGTATTCTACAACAAAACAAGCTTGATGGATGTGAGTAGGACACTGGATGTTGTTTACCTTGACTTTAAGCAAGGCCTTTCACACTGTCCCTTGAAATCTTCACTGATAAACTCAAATATAAGCTAGATAAACAGACAATGATGTGGTCTGAAAACTGGCTGAACTGCCTGGCCCAAAGGGTTGTGATCAAAGGTGCAACACTTAGCTATGGGTCCGCAAATGTGACATTTGCCAGGGGTTGATCCTGAGGCCCATACTGCTTAATACCTTCATTAATGTCCTGGAGGATGGAACAGGACCCACTCCTGGCAAGTTTGCACACAACACAAAACCAGGAGTATTAGCGGACTGACCAGATGGTTGTGCTGTCCTTCAGAGGGACCCTGACAAAACAACATGAACATGATGTTCAACAAAAGGAAATGTCAAGTCCTGCACCTAAAGAGAAATAACCCAGAACAAACTTGAGGCTGGAGAATGGTTTTTCCAACAAACTGAGGGTCCCAATGGATACTAAGCCGACTGTGAGCCAGAAGGGCCCTGATGAACCTGCTGTAGTCTGATCTTGCTTTGAGCATGGCTGTTGGACTAGACATCCTCTACAAGCATCCTGTACAGGTATATTCTATCCTCAACCATTCTGTGACTTTGTCATCTCAGAAATTCATTTGGCTTCCACTCTTGGCAGTGGAAAAGTTGTTCAATTCTGTTCAAGTGACAGAACTAATTCTGGCTGTAGCTGGGATAGGTGTGGAAGAGTAAAAAGTCAAGACAAATAATAATAAAAAAAACTAGGAAAAAAAAAGAGATCTAATGTAATGGAAATACAACTTCAAATGTACTTTCTAATAAGAAAGAAAATCTAATACACCAGTGCTACTACAGTAGCATCTATTAAAATCTATCTACTAAAAATCAGAAAGAAAAAAAAAAAACAACAGTATCTCTGCAGGCATATTATGGATTAACATTATAACTGAAACAAGAAAGCTAGTCACGGGGTAGCTGAAAGAGATGGAGAATTCCATTTTGACCTGAAGAAGATACAAAGGAAAGGTGACTCCTCTGACTAAGTCTGGGAGCTTTCTTTCAGAATACATACAATGTAATTGCAGAAAATAATCCATGGCAGGCTGATGGAAGGCAAGAATAAACAGGAAGGATACTAATAGGTGAGCTAGGATAATAACAGAGTATTGTCATTTTTGTTATTGCTAAATAGGATCCAGGACTGCATGTTGTTGGTGGTGTTTTTGTCACAGCTTTTAATGACACATTATTTTCAATTAGCCACTTGTTAATATGGAACAAAATTAGGTGTACAAATAATTAAGAATGGTCTGCATCAAGAATGGTCTGAAAGTAACTTTAAGGGAAAGGATCCATCATGTTTGTGAGAGATAATTGTATTATACCTGCATAGTGCTGTATACACTGAGCACTTAATATCTTAGGAGACTTTCAAAAGTTTTGGTCCTTTTTTAACTTGCAAATATCAGCTGAAAGGTTAGCAAATACAACTGCCTAACTGACTCTCCCCCACTCAGTAGGATAATGTATGATCAATCCTTGTCAACTGTAAATGGAAAACTAGAGTTGAGTTTGTACAATATATATATCCTGTGTACATAGACTGCTCTAAAAGTAATGCCTCCC
This sequence comes from Gallus gallus, assembly GCF_016699485.2. Classification (NCBI taxonomy): domain Eukaryota; kingdom Metazoa; phylum Chordata; class Aves; order Galliformes; family Phasianidae; genus Gallus; species Gallus gallus. Next base: position 19,086,257 of record NC_052532.1, on the reverse strand, counting down.
ATTTATTTTCATGGAAACTACAACAGAATTCAATCTCCCTGTTAAAGCAGGTTCCCTACAGTAGTTTGCACAAGAAAGCATCCAGGCAGGTTTGAAATACGTCCAGAGAAGGAGACTCCAAAACCAGTCTGGGCAGCCTGTTCCAGTGCTTTGTTACCCTCAAAGTAAAGAATTTTTTCCTTATGTTTGTATGGAACTTCCTATGTTCTGGTTTGCACTCATTGCCCCTTGTCAAGGTGGCTGGGCACCACTGAAAAAAGCCTGGCCCCATTCACTAGATGCCTACTCTTTTAATATTTATGAGCATTGTAAGACGCCCTCTCAGTCTTTTCCATGCTGAACAGTCATGGGTTTCTCAGCCTTTTCTCATAAGGGAGATGATCCAGGTCCCTCATCACCTTTGTGGTCTTCTACCAGACTCCTTAAAGTTCCTGTCTTTCCTGAACTGAGGATCCCAGAACTGGACACAATAGTTCAGATGTGGCCTCACCAGTGCAGAGTAGAGGAGGAGGATCACCTTCCTTACTTGCTGGCCACGTTCTTTTTAATGCACCCATTCCATGATTCTGTGAACAGCGTTAAGGTTTTCAGTATGTGGATTTCTCAACATACTAATACTTGTCTCTCTGAATTTCCAGACCTCATAAACTAAGCTAAAATATCAATTTTGGACAATATACTAAGAAAAATAAATAAGAGAACCTGTTTCATTACTGTTATTATAGCTAAACTGACAGACAAAAAGGGAGATTTTTCAAGCATTAAGACTAGCAGTTCATTAAAAAAATAAATAAGTACAAGAGTTGGGTACACTGCTCTGTGCAACGATTTGCAGTTTGACCTTCATTACTTTCATAATCATGACATTACTTCATGGCCATTTAAATGCTTCTTGTAAGAGAGACAGACAGCTTGACACAAAAAAAACTTTGTATTTGGACATGAAATAAGTTTAAAGACCAAAAATTTTTGTAATACATGCAGTATTTTTGTGGTACATTGCAGTTTCTGCATGAAGGAATTCAGTGATGCACTTTTGCTTCACATGCACTTTCATGTTAGATACCACTGTCAATCTGTCCCTCTGCTGCCATCTGTTGCGTGGCAACAAAACATTACAGAATGTTGGTGCAAAGGTGCAACCTCTACTGCCACACCACCAACACCCACCTCTGATATTGTGGGCCAACATAATAAAATAGGAGGCATTACTTTCAGAGCAGCCCTCATATCTTACCGTGACCTGCATCTCGATCTTGTCTATAACCTAGGGGCTTTGGCATCTCTATTGAGAAAGAAGTTAGTGATTTGAATCCTTTCATGAGATCTCTACCTTCCTGAATTAATTACCTAAATTGGCAAGTAATTCACCAAAATAGACTGCTTTTATTCTATTTATGAATGGATGGTATTATACTTTGCAGAGAACTCAGTGTCTATGATGTATATGCTGGGAATTCATGTCAGAGGAAAAAAAAAAAAAATCAATAGTGAGATTATTTCCAAATGCTCAGATGAAAACATTTCAGCACATGCTTAGATGTTTAAGTTTAGACACTGCATAAGTACTGTGGTATACTTGCTGTATAGAGGACTTTCCTGACACTGTTTAAGAGTTTTAATTGAAATAGAAAAAAATAGAATAGGTTTTCTTGTTCCTGGAAAGTGCCTCTGTCTGAGTTCAAGATGAATCTTCTGTAGGGTTCAATTATAACCTAACAGAGAACCTTTCTGTACAGTACTTGGATACTAGTAAGTAGCGTACTTCCCATTGCAAAAAGTGCTTAGTTTTAGGTCAAGAAACCCCGGAGAAGCAGCAAAGCAAACCAGCTAAAGGGATACAGCTTTTAGTTTGATACCACAGCATGACATTTCTAAGATAATAAGCAAGAATCTGGAAGATTAGGTTCTGATGAGAACTCATTGCAGCCTTCTAATACTTAAAAGGAACTTATCATCAGGAGGGAGACTGACTTTTTACAGAGTCTGACAGTGACAGGACAAGCAGAAATAGTTTTAAACTAAGAGGGGTGAAATAGATTAGATTTAGGGGGAAATGAGGCACTGTAACAGATTGTCCAGGGAAACTGTATGCCCTGTTGCTGGAGGCACTCAAGGCCAGCTTGGATGGGGCCCTGGGCAGCCTGGTCAGGTGGGTGCCAACCCTGTCCAAGACAGGAGGGTTGGAACAAGATGATTTTTAAGGCCTCTTCCAACCCAAGACATTCTATGATTCTTTAAACTGGGGGTTCACCAACAATTTTAGCCTGTAGTATTTATGACAGAACTTCTCTAAGGCACATCTTGTTTGCTGGGTCACTTTTGGAGTATTTACCAACATGTTCACGTAGTTTGGCATGAGACCTTAAATTCCAGGCAACCATAAGATCAAAGCTTTGTACTACCTAACCCTATCTCCTTCCAACATAAGGAAAAAAGCGAGCTGTTCCTGTTCCATTTTAACAGTTTTTCCTAAAAATACAGAGTAGGAAGCTAAACCGCCTAGCTGGTAGGACTAGCTTGTTTAACACAAAGAACCTGACCTGCACTGCCAGTTCCTGCTGAAGTCAGTTTAAATTCTACCCTACCTCCCATCTTCAATGCTCATTTTGAGGACAGCGGAGGAAAAAAAAAATTAAGAGCCCACTTCTCATTATATTCATATCAGAGGGCCAAAAAATAATATTCAGTCAGAACAATCTTTAGTTCTGACTTTTAAAATGAAGTGTAATTATGGTCTGAAGCTGTAAAGCAAGGATACAGAACAAACAAGGACTGCCTCCAGAAACTCAGCAGTGAGAATGGTACGAGGCAGCAGCATGCTTATTGTAAGATGTCTATCAAATACGTAGCTCAGTAAACATGGCCACAAGGGCACACTGCTGGCTCATGGCCAACCTGTTGTTCACCAGGACCCTCAGGTCCTTCTCCTCAGAGCTCCTCTCCAGCAGGTCATCCCCTAATCTGTACTGATGCATGCAGTTATTCCTCCCCAGGTGCAAGACTCTACACTTACTCTTGTTAAACCTCATCAGGTTCCTCCCTGCCCAAACCTCCAGCCTGTCCAGGTCTCGCTGTATGGCAGGATCTTTGTACTTCTTACCTGAGAGTACTGCTGATCATTTCTGGACTTTAACTTCTTCACTGTCAAGCCTATACTATGTTTTTTTAATCAGTATTCTATACTACCTCTTCATGCTCTCAGTATCTACCACCTCCAGACTTTACTCACTTCCATCTAAACTTTAAATGCTGCAGCAAGCTGGTCCTTGCTTTATTTACAGATTCAATGGTCTTGCAGAACAGCGTACTAATTTTAGTTCTAATACTTGCTTTTAAGCCTAGGGACAACATGGGAATGCCTTTTACACTATACTTATTAGCTTTATTTCCAAAATGGCAGAAGAGACAACAAGATAAGTTGATTGTAACATGCTTGCTCTGAAAAAGAACAGAAACTATTATCTGCAGTAGTAGATGGTAATGGAAATTAAGATTTCATCACTTTCAGAGATCACTCATATAACAGCTCTGAGATACTGAGTGCAAGTATTAGCCAAGCTTACTTCTCATTCCTTTATAATTTTATACACTTAATGCAAGTATCTGGAAGAAAGATATGTCTACCTGCCTTTGGAAACCTGTTTGACATTACTTTCCTCTAAGAATTACATTTCCCCCCAAAAATCTACATTCCAGCACAACTTAAAGATGTCCAGTGCTGAACAGAAATACAGTGCTTATTAGGTTCTGTAAATTTTTAACCTCTTCCACTGTCCAAACGAAAAGTAGAAATGACCACACAGCAAGGTACTGACATTTTAAAAAAAATTAAGGCACATTCCAACAAAATAAACTTTTATTGAATGCAGTAGTAGGCATTCTATTGTAAGGGAACAGTGTTTCCCCCCCCCCTTAAAGTGATCTCCCCTTTGACAGTTCCTAAATGCAGTATTTCAGTTACAGAAACATTTCTCACATCAAAAAAGAAGATTCAGTTTAGATTTTTTCTTGAATTATGAAGTGCAACTAAGTCCTTCCAAAAGAAGATGATAATTACCAGTAGGAATTAGAATGAGAAACCTTCAATTTGTTTATTACTGTTGGGTGCAGTTTATGTTAATTCAAATTTTATACTTACCCATCTAGACTGCTGTTCTTAAAGAACTATATAAAAAGTGGCATTTAAGAATAAAGAAATGCAGCTTAAAGAGCAGTTTGTCACCATTTAAAAAAAATCTTAATGGTAGCCTGCATGTTTAATACCATTTCCACAGTATGTCAGCTAGCACAGGCTTAGTCCAATAATTTAGAACTTGAGAATAGGAATGTCTTTTGGTTCTGAATGCAGATCATAAGTCCTCATGTCCTGTATGTGAAGGCTCAGTTGTTCCAGTCTCCATCTCCTCTCCTATGAAATTAAGTATCATTAGAATGCCAAAGTGAGTACATATTATTAACTACATCACAGCTTTTTAAATGAGGAATTTTTAGAAGTGAAACCCTGAATCAACATATTTTACAAGACCAAACAAGGTATAAAGTCATATAGAAGGGCTATTTGCACCAGCAAGTCCAAGCTCATGAAATTTGTACCAGATGCAAACAAAAGATTCAAATATACTGATTTCACAGTGGTAGTGAAAGATAAAAGCAGCACAGATATTTCTATTTCAAACTTTTGTCTTCAGCTGTTCACAAGGAATTTTCTCCTTTCCACATGACCTCACATAAGACATACAGATATTTGAATGTAAGAAGCAAGAATTACTCAGAATTATGTTCTACACTGCAGACTACCCAGTTCAGATGTTAAAACAGCCCTTAAAAAGCAAAGCAGCTTTACTGTGTTGTTAACACCATCACTACAAGAAAATGTTAGGTCACACTGTAAACTGTTCAGTTTGTTTTTTCTTTCATAAAATGTCAGGCCACATTAAAACCACAGTTAGGCAGCTTTCGTGCATGTAAATATTCAGGAGATCAGTTACTGTGCATTTCTGGTTTTTTTTGTTTGTTTGTTTTTAAAAAAGGATTAATAAGAACACTAAGTACTGAGTGTAGTTAACTGAAAGACCTTAATGAGCAATACTGCATAGTACTGCAGAGATCTTTACAGCTTCATTAGTGCAAGATTCACCAGTTCTGACTCTTGTGTGTTCTGTGTATGATCAGATAAACCTCTAAGTCATCCTTAATAATGGAGAAAAAAGCAACGAGGAAGACAACCTTCCTTTTGTGATAGCAATGATCTGCCAGTTCATGTTAATGAAACCTAGTGACTTACAAACATAACCTTGGTTTAAACACAAAACAGAACACAGGAACATGAAATTTAAAAAACACTCATTTTTGAGGAAGAAAACATGCATGCCAGAATACAAGGCCAACTGCAACAACCTGAGACAGACTAGAGCTTTAGACAGATAATAAGTTACACAGAATAACTTTCAAGTGGCAAGATCCTTAGACAGAAACACATCACCATATATATGTATTTAAGATATATTTTATATATATATATATACACACATATATTTAAATATCTGTCATTAAAAAGTCACTTGCCTGTTTTTACAGTTTGAACACATGTTCCACCCTTATCTTCAAATCCTTCTGAACATACACACTTGTAACTACCTGAAGTATTAACACAGTCTTCATTCTCCTTCGTGCATACCTTTTCTGAAAGGTTACATTCATCTATATCTAGAGACAGGATAGAGAGAGGAAAAGGAAAAAGAGTCCATTGCTATTGTTTTGTTATATAACTTAGTTATGCCCAAACAGAATTCCATCTCAGGCCACTTCCAACATAACAATTAATTGCTTACTGAAGAGCAGAATGCTGCTGCAATAGATTTGACTTCTGTTAAAATAAGCTGTTACACTTTGCCATATTTCAGACTGTTTCAAACTCATTCAGACAGAAGCATTTTATGTTCTGCAGGTCCTACATCAGGAAATGAATTAAACTGCAGCATTCATCTTAACCTACTGCAGATTTCCCACTGTCACTTTCTGTTCATGACACCAAGGTGCAACAAAAGGGAAGGGATCTTGTAAACACTTCTTTGTCACAGTTAAAAGCTACTTAGGATTGTATACCCTATTCTCTCCCACACTGAGAAGCTCTGATTTCACTCTTACTTTGCGTTACAATTCACTGCAAATTATTATCATTGGAATTTGGACATTAATGGATCCAAAAGACAGACTGTACTGCATACTTTCTTTTCTGTTAAATAAATGACTACAAAAACACTTCTAGTGAAGTGAAATGTAACTGACAATATTTGTGTATTTGTTTTTGAATCAGCTATAAAAGAATTTCATCTTTTTGTTGGAGAGTTTCAGCTTTAAACTTTATCATGCATATTAGAGTAACAAAATAAAAAATATATAGAGTCTTTACAGCTAAATCACAACAACTGGGATTATTCTGATAGATTTGAAAACTGAATCAGACTGAAGTGAAAGTGCTTTGACAGCTCCTCAGTGTGACTAACAGTGAGCTGACTGGCATTCAGCCATGTCCTGTTAAATCCACCAACCTGTACACTTTTCATCTTCCTTCATGTATCCAGATGCGCAGGTCTTACACTTGTCAGAGCCTTCTCCTGTGCAACCTACACAGCTAGCATCACAAGCTAAAGAAAATATTTTAAACATAGAAATTTATATACTTTAGTTTTAAAATAACTCCCCCCTTAAAGTCAGTCAGTTTACCCACGCTTAAGATAAAACACTTAAATATAAAAATTAAACTATCTCAGTCTTAAAATAACACCCTTGAATTCAGTCAGATTACACAGACAAGACAGAGTCAGAAATGTCTCACCTTACTCCCATGATAGGTCTAAAGCCTCATCCTCCCTAAGCCCAGCCAGAATTAGACTGCATGGTACTAAATGCCTTCTCTAGCATTCCATTAAGATTCTAGACAATACACTACACAAGCAGATTAAAAAGAAACCTTTGCATGAGAAAGATCCATCTGTGTTCAAACAATACTGCTCATCTTTGCAAGGAGAAGAGGCACATTCATCTAAATCTGAAATATAAAAAGCAACAAGTTATCTGAAATAGTAGTCATAATTAAATAGACAGATTAATATTCAAGAGCTATACTTAGAGATCATGTAATAACTGGCTATAAACTTGAACAGAATTGAGAACAATCATTACAATGAGGTTATGCTTAGGTAATGCAAGTTGCAAATAAAGCAACGTGATAACTCAATTACCGTTTTCTTAGGCATAAGGTTATATTAACAAATGAAAACTGTCATTTGCAGAAGCTGTTCTGTGGTGACAACAACAGACGTATCAGAAATTCAAGAGATGGAGTCAAATAAAGCTTCCAGACTACCTGCCATCCTTGTCATTTTCAAGTCAGTGTTATGCTATTTACATAAAAAGCATAAATGCAGGCAAAACAAACAGACAGAATACTCTTCTGAAATACTTTGATTACTTTATCCTGTATTACCAAACTCTGGAACTTTTAAAAGAATTTACTAAAAGCAAAACAAAACAAAAAACAACAACAAATCCATACGACTAAAGCCCATAGTTTTTGACAAAAAGCAAACTGAAAAAAAACAAAGTTATGGTCCAAACCAGCTAATCTGAAATAGTTTTACTCAGAAAGTTAAAATATTTTGGTCTTGTAAATTCAAGGAAAGAGCACAATGGTATCCATTACCAAAAAAAATTTGGACTAAAAAAGGCTATTTCAGTCACAGCTGCTGCCAATATCATTCCTACTAACTCGTTAATTAGCCTGTACTTGATCAGCTGTAATGTGGAAGAAAACAGCTGTACAGAAGACAATACTACAGCACCCTAAAAACTTCTTCCTGTGTTCTACCATTGTCTAGGTAGGTGTTGCAGTAGCAGTAATTTAAACCTTAATTCACATTAACACTTTTCAAAAGAAGCCATATTCACGTAACTTCTAACGTAGTGCTTCCAGACACCATTGTAAACGTCTTTTGCTAATTCAATTTTGATCAGTTTGCTATGGCGTACCTCATATATTGATGACTTTATATATATATATATATATATATATATATATGTATATATATATTGATCTCCCAAGACAGAAGTACTGAGCTAGCAACTGGTGATCAGCGGGGAAGAAATACTGCTCTGCTCCCACATGAAACAAGTTTGGAGACGAGAAACTACAACAGTAGAAACCTAAACCAATTGATTTCAAAGCACACGCTCATAAAAATACTATAGAACGTAATGCAATCTAATTTTATCAGCCGGTGTTGCTGCAAAACCTGCTTTAAGTGTAGTAAGCATTACTCACCCACACAAGCTGCTTCTTCATTTTTGATCCAGCCTTCTTTACAGTCTTGGCAGTCCTTGTTACTTGAACCGGTACAAGTTTTACAAGCAGTGTGGCAGGCTGAGATGACAGAAAACCACAATGTGAGCTATGTTGAGAGATTCCAATATGAGTTAATGCCTACACATTCTCAAAGAAAAACTTATTTAGGATTTACTAGAAACCATCCTGTTTTAGTAGTCTGAGCCTTGAATTCACAAGATTAAAACTTGACTTTGTGGAAATACCATTTTACAAAGTGCAGCTCTGTCCTACCAAAAGTACAGGAAGCCAAACCTACAGGTTCCTGCATCACTTAAAATGGAGCGTCATGCAATTATACTGACAGAAAGTACGTTCAGTTTATGAAATATTTGGGAAGATCAAGAACAAGCCAGCACTCATTCTGAATCCTCATATTCCTCCATATCCTAATATCCTATCCTCCAATCCTAATCCTTCATATACTGAGTATTCAGATAATTTCGTTTGCAGATACCTATTAAACCAATGTGTGAAGCAACACTACTCTTCAGAAAACAAGGAAATATACCATAAATCCAGCTGACTGACTGCATGTTATATGGTAATATAAAATAAATTAAATGGAAGAATTACTAGATAGATGAGAAAATAATATTTAAATAAATAAATAAATAAATCTCACCGTCAGGATTTAGTTGCTACAAGTATCCTATTCAAAACATAAAAATAGCTGAAAAAAGGTAACATATTATTTGTACAGCCTGATGGACTGTTTCATAATTGAGCTTAGACATATTTAATTGGAATCTACATAGTCTATAGTACAGATGTGCTGTTTCCATGACTGTTTACTCCAGCTACATGTATTTGAGACATGAGCTAAAACCAGCCTTTAAAATAGTTCACTACACAGCCACTTCAGTTCCAGATTTTTGTACAGTACCTTAAGGGATTTAAAAAAAGCACAAAACTGACTCTTGCCTCTCTCACAACTGAATTCTGCTTCTTAAGGAAAAAAAATTAAAAAAAGATAGAGAGGAAGGAAGAATAGCATGCAGGGGAAAAATTCAACATCAGTCTAGGAGTGACTTACAAAATTCTCAGAATTCCATAAAAATGACTGACAAGTCCTCCATGGTTAAAGCTGAGTAATCAAAGACTATTTTCCCATAACTACTTTAAGTTATTACACTTATCTGTTTAAATTGTTTCAATTTTGTTACCTGTACAAACTGAATGTGTCTCATTTCTCAAGCTACTGTAGTAACCACTAGAACAGTCCAAACAAAATTCTCCTGTGTATTCCTTGTTGCAGCTACATGTGCCATCTCCACCTCGGGTACCATCACCGTCACAGTGGCCATTTCCATGACAAGGTCTTTCTGATCCGCCACGACAAGCTCAAAAGGATTAAAATATTTTTTAAATCAGACATAAAAGGAAATAACTTCCTATTCTTAGCCACAATCTCCCCAGGTGCCTCCCTCTGCACAGACATACATACATAAAGATATATACAACATAAAGATATATACCTATAACAGTATGCAATTTCCAAATCTTTTTCCCTTGAGAGCAACCAAAATACTAAGATATCTAAGTATACAGAGGAACTCAAAAACTGTCTCCAGGGAAATTCAGCTATAAATTTCATGACTAAGAATGTTATCTATTTTTCTAGCTTGCGGGATAAAGTTGGTGTCTTTATTTATTCCAGATATCTAAGAATGCTCATACTGCAGTTAGAAGAACCTACCAATGATCTCTTAGATCAACATCAGGAATTAGCACTACATTTTTAGCAACTGCCAAATAAGAGGCCAAAGCTAACCTCCAACAACGTGCAGTTTTTACAGATTTATAAACCATACCAATTTCAGTGGCCAAAACACTTTCTTTCTCTTGTATCACAGACCTCACTGTTATCCAATCATGTTCCCACCTATTTCTGACACTCCCTTTTTAACTCATCCTTATTTATGTTTTTTTTCATTTAATCCCCAGTAGTGTTTTGGCTGATTTGTCTTTCTCGAACTCAGTCGAGGACTGCTCTCTACATACCTCCTGAAATGGTATTTAAACAATAGGTTTACTACTCAGCAGCTGCTGTCTCAAGCCAAATATCCTACTTCATATGTCCATATTACTAAATACTGCAACAAGCAAATGAAAAAGAAAACATCTGTGTCTGTATGCTTCAAAAGAAAAATTACCAAGGCAATCTGGTCCATAAGTTCCAGGTGGGCAACAAACTTCTAATGTTTCTATGCAAAACCACTTAAACAAATCGGGATATTTCTTCTTTCTGTATATGAAAGACAGTCATTTATCAATAAAAAGAACAAAGATTTTTAACAGTTAACTCATACAACTGGACGTCCACACTGTCAACCAAAACCTACTGCACATGACACAAGATTAGACACTTCTCTTGTGAAATGACAACTACCTTATTTCAGGAACCAATTCCCAGAAGTATTCCAACTTGAGGCACTGTTAAAAAAATAACCTTCTAAACTGCAATACTATTACCTGATTCCACACAATGTTTTTATTTACAAAAAAGTGGAATAAGAGTGATCAACAAAATGATCTCAGTGTAGTCTTGATATCTTCTTCCACCTTTTTTTTTTTTTTTTAGGGAAAGTTTATATAAAATTCAGACAGTCACATTTACATATTTCTCATAATTACAATAGCTGTCTTAAAGACAACTGTTGTATTTACCACAGAGAGATGAGAACCCCTAAGCAGGTATTAACATTTGCTCAAATTACTGTGAACCTGACTTCTTGGTAAGATGCACATTAAAATTCCTCTTCTTTTTTGCCATGAAACAAGGAATATTTCAGAAGGATTTTTTTTTTTTATATTAGGAAGTAATAGTTACATGTTACTTCAGCACTAGAATATACCCTTAATAAACACTATAAACACTAAGTAATATTTTACAAGCAGGCACAATAGCTGCTACACTTACACTTCCGACTCACAACACTGTAGGGGTTAAAAGTGACCTCTGGAGACCACCTAGACCAACTCCTCTGCTAAAGGAGGATCCCTACAGTAGGTTGCAAAAGAAGGTATCTAAACTGGTCTTGAATATCCCCACAGAAGAACTCCACAACCTCTCTGGGCACCTCTGTCATGCTCACAGTAAAGAAGTTCTTTCTCATGTTCAACTTCCTGTGCCCATTGTCCTTTATCCTGTCAATGAACATCACCAAAAAGAACTTGGCCCCACACACTTGACACCTGGCCTTAGATATTTTACACATTGATAAGATCCCCTCTCAGTCTTCTCCAGGCCCCTCATCATCTTCGTGGCCCTCCTCTCTCCAGTAGTTCCCCGTCTTTCCTGAACTGTGGAGCCCAGAACTGGACACAGTACTCCAAATTTGGCCTCACCAGGGCAGAGTAAAGGGGGAGGATCACTTCCATCGACCTGCTGGCCCGACTCTTTTTAATGCTCTCCAGGGTATCATTAGCCTCCTTGGCCGCAAGGGCACAATGCAGGCTCATGGTCAACCTGTTGTCCTCCAGGACACTTGGGTCCTTCTCTTCATAGCTCCTTTCCAGCTGATCAGCCCCTAACCTGTACAGATGCACATGGTTATTCCTCCTATGTAGAGGACTCTACACTTGCCCTTGTTGAAACTCATCAGGTTTCCTCTCCACCCAACTCTCCAGCCCGTCCAGGTCTTACTGTATGGCAGCACATCCTTCTGGTGTGTCAGTCACTCCTCCCAGCTTTGGATTATCAGCAAATTTGCTGAGGGGGCATTCCATCCCTTCATCCAGATCACTGATGAAGATGTTGGAAGAGACTGGACACAGTACCAACCCCTGGGTAACACCACTAGTTACAGTGCTCCAACAAGTGCTGCTGATCACAATCATCTGAGCTCTGCTAGTCAGCCCGTTTGCAATCCACCTCAAATGACAATTCAAAGATCTCAGTATCATATTGATACTGATGTTCCAAAAATTTTAATAAAGGAAAGCCCTATAAGATGCCTAGAAATTCTGTAGTCTGCCAGGAGATATGCCTTCAGCAACTCCTGAGGCACATACTGCTTCTTATAAACTATTACATCTAATCACATCAACTCTAAGGCACAGACTCTGAAAAGCCTTCCTCCAGTCTGCATGTTTAAAGTCTACTCAGCCCTGCACAGTAGAAGTATGAAGCAATAAAAGAATCATTAAGAACAAACTGGACTATCAAAAATTCTTATCCAGTGATAAAGTGGTATAACAATAGTTCAACCTATTGAATTTCACTTGATCTGACCCAGTTTGCCTGCACATGGGACACAGAAGTAGTAGATGAACTACTCTCTAACATGAATGCCCAGCTCCTTAATCCACACAAGGTGATCCCCAGCACAATTCATTCAGTATCACTTCTTGGTAGACATATATACCTATACTAAATGGAAGGATAAAAACAACCTGGGGACTGGAAAAATCTTGGTCCAGCATCTTGCAAACTCAAGGTAATTAAAAAAAAACACTAATGAATTTATAATCACTGAATAAAAGAATGAATATTAATTGTTGAGTAAAAAAGAATACATTCTATGAAGTTTTCTTTTCATCTAAATTGTAATTAGATGCTTTCTCCACTACTTGCTGTTGTACAGCAAAACCTAACTTCCATTCAGAGGTGGCTACAACTAGCAGCCCTGAATAAATTTAATTTGGAACATATAGTTCAGTGTCACCTCATGACAGCTCTTGGAATCTCCATAGCTAACGACATTTCCCCCCTGTCAGGAGAATTAAGTGGACTCACACACTTTTCATCTCTGTGCTACAACTAACAAACTCCTATTGATCAGGCACAGAATACAGTATTAGTATTTTGTCCTCTTAAATATTTATCAGCAAAGATCTATACTCAAAAAAAGATACTTACAGTTTGAACCACCATTTCTCTATATGTTCTTCATGCTCTTCTACCATGTTGTTACATTCAAAGTTACTGCTATCACAGAGATTCTCCGTGATCTCTACAAGACGAATTTCACTACAGAAAGAGAAGGAAAGTTGTAAGTTTAATTTACTGTTTAATTTCAGTTTGATTCGGTACCACTCAAAATGCAGAAGCTAGTCTGCAGCCTAGAACATTTTATCAGTTGAAAGTGTGTTCTGAACTAGCTCAAAGGCAGAGTAAATATTAGAATAAACACCTAATTCACTTCACTGTAACTACGAAGATTGCATTTATTATGTTTGCAGACTGTAGGTTAACCAGATTTTTCTACCAAATTCAACAGTAATTTTCAGATGTTGCTAATATCTGACACAAGCTCACAAAGGTCAGAAAATCTACCTTTGCACACCAGTGCTCCAATTAAGATTAAAAACCTCAGTTTGAAATTTGGAAGAAAGATGCCAGATCGCTACGCTCCATAATCAAACACATACACAAAGCAGGGCAGTAACCTGCCACTCTTCCAGTTTGCCATTTGGTACTGAAATAGCAAGCAGTGAATTCTAGGGAGCAGTTACTGCCTTGACTGTAAAACAAGACTGGCACTACACCAAGATGAAGCCCACGCTGTCTAGGACAATCAATAAGCATCATCAGTCGCTTACAAATACGGGATGTCAGTCTTTCTGGTGAAGTGCAGACACAACGTAAACTGCTGTATTTCAGTCCGTATGGATTCATGATTTGGACACATGAGGTTTTAGCTCTGGTATTTAAGTGCCAGATTAGCACTGGTTCTGCAAAGTCACACACAGGGATACAAAACCCAACCGAAGGAGAGCCAAGGCGCTCACCTGGACTCATACTTCGACAGTGTCTTCTCCTCCCAAGCAGTGTTTCCACCACCAAAATTCTTCTTCGCCGTATCCGCTAAGCCCTGGGAAATTAACAGCACCAACAGAATCTAAGCAGCAGTTCTCGTTTCCAACAAAACTCTGGGGCAGCAATAACTGCTTATATGATGTCACAGACACTTCAGCAAAGCTCCGAAGCTGCTGATCAAACCGATAAGCACAAAAATGACAAGCAACACCAAGTGAAGAAGCAGAGGTGATGGCACCACGCGAGGCCGCAAGTGACAGCACGGAGCTGCGGGGGGCGGGGCTTCCCACCCACCTGTCAGAACCTGCGGACACCCACCGGCATTACTGCACCGGCAGCGGAGTCCGAGCCCAGTCGGGCCCCGACCTGGCGCCTACAGCGGCTCCTGAGCGCGGAAAGAGCCGCTGCCGCGCGTCAATCCGATCGCCGCGGGGGCTGACGAGGGGCGCGCAGCCGGAGGCACGCAGCGCACGAAGGCCCCGGCGCTCCGCGGGCGACCCCCCTGCAGCCTACCACCCCACACCCTGCACCACGCGTCCCCGCCGCTCACCTGGTTGAACCTGTCCACGATACCCCGGCAGGTGGTGCACGCCAGGCGCCGCCGCTCGCCGGCGCCCATAGCAGGAGGAGGCGGCAGCAGCAAGAGGAGGAGCAGCGCGGCGTACAGCGCGGGCAACGGCGAGCGAGGCGCGTGGCCGGGCCCCATGGCGAGTGCAGCGCGAAAGGATAAGGCGCGAGGCAGCCCGGCCGCGCTCCCAGCCCGCCGCAGCGCGGCCCCACAGCACCGCCTCGCCCCGCCCCGGCCCCCGTAGCAACCAGAGAGACACCGGCCCGCGAGCCCCATTCAGATTTCCGCGTCAGCCCCACGCACGCTCCGGCTGCCAGCGGCCATTGGTAGAGGCGGAGGGAGAGGAGGAACGTGGTCCAATCAGCGGCCGCCACGCTCCTGGCCAATCGGAGCCCCCCGCGTGCACAGAGAGCCGGACGGGGTGGGATGGAGTGTTGCGGTGAGAGTAACTCTGGGCTCCGTCGCCATCGTGAGTGTGGGCAGCTGTGCCCGCTTAGGAGCTGGCCGCCATTTCTATTTGGCGGCTGTCTCGGAGCTTAGGGTGGCTGGAGGCGCGCTCTGCCCTCACCTAACATGGCTGTCGGGGAGGTGGTCACGTGAGCTCGGCGTCTTTCTCCCCACTCCTCCTCCCGCCGCTCGTCCCGTCCTGCCGGCGCCCTCTGCGGGGCGGCCACGTGGAGACCCGGGGGGTGGGGGGTGAGCGTGAGGCGGGACGGGACAAAGCGCGACAGGGCGCGGCGCTGAGGGTAGAGGTGAGACAGAGGGGCGCGGTGGCGGCTCCTTGAGGGAAGAAGCGGGAGGCGATGGAGGCAGAGAGGCCGCGGGCGGGGAGCTGCTGCCGCCTGGCATCCCCAAGAGTTCCCGCCCCTGCGGCCATCGGCCCTTCGGTGGGGAGCGGCGGCCGGGCAGGAGCTGGCGCTGTGCGGCTGAAAGCACCGCGAGAGATGGCTGTTCTGTGCGAGCGATGTCGCTGGCGCAGCCGCTATGCCCGAATTCTGTTTTCCCTCGGCGCTTTCTGATTCCCGTCGCGGAGCGTTGCCGTGGCCTGGTGGGGGGTGGGGGCGGGGGACAGGGAGGGGCGGCCTTGGGGTGCGCGCCATGGGGTCACGGCCACCCCGCGGGTCGGGGTCACCCCGCTCCGCCCGCCCCGTCAGGCTCTGCACCACGTCGGGTAGCCGCTCGCCTCTGCGACGACGGCTCTTCATCCCGAAATGCATTTGTAGCAATCAGGGAAGTGCGTGTACGTCAGTACACAGGTCGGTGTGCTCCTAAAAGCTGGCCCTATAACCTGGCGTTAAGCCGTTGTGATTCCTCAGTTCCTCGCCTATGGAGATGCAATGTCACCTTAGCTCCTACGATACCCGGTGAGGGTACGGCGCGTAAGATGAGGTGATGTACTTGATTCATTTGGCAGTGACCCTAACTTAGCGATTCTCAGGTGTAAAACTCGGTCGCTGCGGCACTGTTGCATCCATAGCTGACGCTGGGAGCAAGGAGGAGCGCCCAGAGGAGCGGAGCGGCTGCGGGTCCCCGACCCATGCGCGGCTGGCGGCGCTGCCGAGGTAGGTGGCGGTCCCGCCCGAAGCGACCTCCAGAGGGCGCTGTGCCCGCGCGGAGCGGAGTCCATTGGTCCTTAAGGGCCTGTTGACCAGCCCAGAGTGGCGGTGTGTGTGTAAGGGGACGAGTGGTTGGTCGGGAGTGTCCCATTTGTCTCCTCTCTAAGTGTGTTGTATGAAGGGGAGAAAGTACTTTTTCACCCCCCAGTGTGCATATTCTGCGTAGCTTTGTAGTCCCTTCGTAGCTGGTACTGTCCCAGACTTCATTTCCTGGCTCAGATTTCTATTTCCTGTTGCTTTTTTTTTTTCTTTCTTAAGTTCCCAAACTAATGAGGAAATACGTCTTAAAATTGCAACTATCGTGTTCCATCTTATAAATGAAGATGGAAAAAAAAAACAAAACTCAGCACCTACAGTGATTAAATCTGACCTCACAGGTTATCTCTGGAGCAGAGATATGCTATTAAAAAATAGTAATAACATAAAAATGGAAGATAATGCAACAAAAGTTTTATATAAGCTAGATCAAGCCAATAAGGGAGGACACTGTTGGCATGCACTTGATGACTCTGCTTGGATGCTTCCAGACAGTGTGTGAGGTGGTGAAGTGCCATCTCTGAAGAGATTCAGGCAGAACCCTGTGCATCGCTGCAGGCTTGGGGCACAGTGGCTGGCAAGCTGTGGGGAAGAAATGGATCTAAGGGTGTTGTTGACAGCTGGCTGAACATCTGCCAACATTATACCCAGGTGGCCAAGAAGGCCAACGGCATCCTTCAGAAATAGTGTGGTCAGCAGCAGCAGGGAGGTGGTTGTCCTTTTGTACTCGGTGCTGGTGAGGTTGCGCCTCGAGTACTGTGTTCAGTTTGAGCCCCTCGCTGAGAAAGATGCTCAGGCCCTGGAACGTGCCCAAAGAAAGGCAGTTAGGCTGTGAAAGTTCTGGAGCACAATTCTTACTGGGAGCAGCAGAGGGAACTGAGATTGTTCATGCTGGCCAAGAGGAGGCTTAGGAGAGACCTTATTGCTCTCATCTCCTGCTTGAAAGGAGATCCTAACAAGTTGGGATCGGCCTCTTCTGCGTAGTGATAGAATGAGAGTCAGTGGCCTTAAGTTGTACCAGGGGAGGGTTAGGTTGGATGTTAGGAAAAAATTTTTAAGAGTAGTGAAGCATTGGAGCAGGCTGCCCAGGGAAGTGGTGGAATCACTGTCTCTGGAGGTGTTCAAGAAACATGTAGATGTGGTACCTGGGGATACAGTTTAGTGGGCATGGTGATAATGGGTTGATAGTTGGGCTAGTTGATCTTAGTGGTCTTTCCTACCCTTAATGATTCTGTGATTCAGCATGCAGGTTGGCTGCAAAACTCTTCATGTATTTATCCTGAAGTGTCTGAAGAACACAACTGAGTCAAGTAGGGAAGACTAAAAGGTTAATTCTCGAAACTTCTGATGCTTCCACAGAAGAAGTATTAAGAAAAGAATAAACTATTGAGAAAAATATTTCAGTCTTTTGTTTCTTTAACGCTTAAAAGGCCATTTTATTTTTACCCTGTTAAATTCCAGGAAGGGATGAACTCCCGTTGTTGAAAATCTCTCTGTGGTTCAGTTTCTGTGAGGGAGTACACATTGTTATGTCACGTGGCTCAGATAAAGATTCTTCAAAAGTTGCTAGAATGTTGGTGATGAGTAAGACTGTATTTGGTTACTATATTCCTCTAACCTTCATTATTAAAAAGTAGTGTTTTTTTAACCTGTTTTTTTTGCACTCAAAAATAAAAACTGTAAATTGCATGTATTCTTGTATTTATATAGCAAATTCATTTTAAACATCAGATTCAGTGTCTACCTGTCATGATAAATGGCACTTGAATTTTGAGGCTTGTCAACATCAGTTTTCAACAGAGCACGTTATCTTGAAACTTGACAAGATCACTAAATTTATTAAACTTGATCTCAGAAGACTAGGTGTTGTCTTCATACTTTGTTTTTAATCTCCTCGCTTGTTTCCCTTCAGGGAATTTCAGGGTGTATAATGCATACAGTTATCTTCAATAATATAATTCATAACAATCAATATAATTCATACAGTTATCTGAGTGCCCTGGCAAAAGCTTCCTTTCTTCAGGCATATGCACTTGGATTGGAGTCTACAAGATCTTAGAAAAGAATGAGAAAAGAAAACTTTGTGATAAACAGTGTATGGGATGTGTAGCTTCAGTGTCACTCAGATTATGAAGTCGGAGGTTGATAAAGCTGCTTGGCACTTGAGTCATTTTACAAGGATTCGAGTCCTGAAGTAGCTGAAGTTTGTGAATGAGGGAAACTCAGCTTGCTGCTGTAATACATGTTGCCCCATGTCAGATACAAGTTGTTCAAACATCTGTGCTGCTATATGGCCTGATACTTCAGTGTCCATCTTTCTGTGGGTAAATTTGTCAGAAATGTGAGTTATCTCTGTATTTAATGGAAAAATTCAGCAAGGGAGCTTTCTAGAGGCAAGGATTTGTGTAAGATAGACTGCACCGTACAGATACTTAATTCCTATCCAGCACTTCTTGAAGTGGTAGTCCAATACCTCATTTACTGCTGCTGTGGAAGAAGGATTATGCTGTGACAGAACTCATTTTTATCCATCTGTGTAAAGAAGTCGTATAGGCATGGGTTAAAAACAGTTTCCACTTCATGGGATGTGTTTACTTAGGCTCTTTACATTGCAGAATGAGGCAAAAAATTGTAAAGACCTACTGCAGAGCTCTTCCTTTGAGCCCCAGATCAGAGCTTTTGTTAGAGTCTGTAGTAGAAGGAATTACACAAAATAGAGAATTTGTAGTACTATTTTCTAGTAATTTCTCCTGTTACATGTAGGAATGTATACGTACGTGTATATATGAGGGCTGCTCTGAACATACTGCCTCCTATTTATTTTACTGGCCTACAACATCAGGGGTGGATGTTGGTAGTATGGCAGTAGAGGTTGAACCTTTGCACCAACATTCTGTTACATCCTGTTGCCATGTGATAGATGGCAGCAGAGGGGCAGTCTGACAAAATGGTGTCTGACATGGAAATGCATATGAAGCAAAGGTGCATCATTGAATTCCTCCATGTGGAAAAAAATGGCACCCACTGATGTTCATTGAAATGTGCTGAATGTTTATGGGGACCAAGCAGTGGACATGAGCACACTGAGGCAGTGGGTGGTGAGTTTCAGCAGTGGTGATAGTGGCAGTGGATCACCCCTGCTGGTGCAGATTTCTACAACTGTAGCGTGTAGGCTCTTGTTTGTTGCTGTCAAAAATCCATAGTTGATGTTGAAAAATATAGTTTTGTAGCTTAGAATGTGCTCTGTCAGTTAGTGTTACTGTTTTCCTTTTGTCTGTTGTAGTTTTCATGGAAATAAGAAGCTTTACTTTTAGAGCGATCTGTATATAGTGCAATATATAGATGCATGCTATTTACAGGAATTGTATAATTTTCTGGATTAATTAATGTCAGTTTGGAAATAAAGAATGTTTATGTCATTACATCAGTTTGCCTTCACTGTTAAGAAGGACAAATGAATTGAGGAAAAGGTGACTCTAGGAGGCAGTTGCTGAGTGATCCTAATAAATCTGCCAGTTGGCTGACATCTGTTTGATGGACAGACTTAGACCAAAACATGGGAGAAAGCCTTTCCAACCAAAAACCCAAAGAAAGTACTAAAGCCTAAAAAGTGCTATTTTAAAAGTTTAATGTTTGTGAGAACAGAGCAAGAATAACAATAAGCAAAATACCTTGACTTTTATGAAATTTAACCTAGAAAAGTGGGAAGCTTAAATTAAAATAATAGAATTAGACCACCATGTTTTCTGCTGGAAATGATAATGGAAATTAACTTTTTAAAACTAGTTTGATTTTAAATTACTGAAGATTAGCATTAAAATACCTGTATTTTTTGTCATCGTTATCAGCTGAAATACTGTGCAGATAATGCCATGGGTGAGCACAGTATTGTGAAACAAAGTGCTATGGACAGATGGCCTTTCCTTCTACACAGGATTGTGAAGGTTTGGGTTTTGACAGTGCTCACCCAGTAATGATGTGTGGTGTAAGTGCCAAGGGGGATTCCTTGCTTGCTTGCCAAGGCCATACCTAGCCACTGGCAAGCTAGCAAACTCAGAAGTTCAAAGTACTCTGTTCTGAACAATTAATCATCTTCTAGCTTACTCTCCCACGAGCTTCAGAGTCCCAGACAAAAGAGATGGTATGTTCTGAAGATGATGTGTAAATCCAGTGTGAGATTAAAGTGAGAATAAATGACAGAGCTCTCTTCCATAAAACAGGTGTAATTGAGATGGTGCTCTTGGCAACAGTGATGGCATGGGGCACAAAGCATTTGAAGTAGGGTCTGTGTTAACTGAGCTTTTATAGATCGAAAATGAAAGCTTTTGCACTTGCAGGAGATAGTGCAAATCTTGAAATAGTCTGAATATGATTTTGTCCATCTGCTACATAGCTATGGATTATTCAGTTTATTTTTCTTTGTTTAGTATTGTGGTAGTTTCTTTCTGTATCAATCAGCCTGTCCAAGTTCTCTCTTTTTCTGTTTCTACACCTCGTGCCATGTTATTAATGTATGTTCTTTTAACTTCTGGTCTTGATAGGTGAACATACACAAATTTTGTACACAAGATGGCTCAGAAGAGGAGCTCAAGTGGACGGTCATTCCCATTATTGTTGTTGATTATTGTTGTGGCCTTTGTTCATTTAACTGTCTGCCCATTTACAAAAGTGGAAGAAAGCTTTAACCTACAGGCTATCCATGATGTTGTGTACCACCAACTGGACTTGGATAAGGTAAATTGAAAATAGATGTTCTTTTTTTGAATACTATTAAAGCCTGCTATTCCTTTCTGTATGAGTAGGATAAATGCAACGTGAATATAACTTATCCTGATTTTCTTTTGTTTCTCATTTGCCTGTCTTAAATGTTCCTTTTTGCAGTATGACCACCATGAATTTCCTGGAGTTGTCCCAAGAACGTTTCTTGGACCGATCTTTATTGCTGCTCTTTCCAGCCCAGCTATATACATACTTTCCCTGTTAAAAATGTCCAAGTTTTACTCCCAGCTGATTGGTATGTGAACATTAAATTCGGACTTGATGTAATGTTGTAATATTCAGTGTTCGAGTCAGTGGTTAAAATATGATATTCTTCTTGCTAATGAGGGATTTTACAAACTGTAGTTACTTGGAGCCAGTATGGCAATTCCACTTCTTTTTTGGGGTGGCCTAATTAACAACACAGAGGGAGTATTTCTTAGCAAAAGCCTTGAGAAAGCATATTCAGGGAGTATATTCCAGTATATACTTTCATTTACGCTTTGGAAAATATTGTTTGACTTGGGCACAGAATCACTGACCTCTGTGCAAAAGTATCAAGCAAGTTAAGGATGGGTTAAACTAATGTGGAAAGGTTTTGGTTCTTTTCTTTGAAGTGGCTTGTATTTATAAGCTCTTCAGCATTGTTCTTAGTAACATCTTCCCTTTGCATCATTACACATTCATTGGTGATCAGTCTGATACTATTCTTATTTCGTGCTTTTTATTCTTCTAATAGTCCGAGGAAGCTTGGGGCTCAGTGTGATTTACACGCTATGGAAGTTGCAAAAAGAAGTTAGAAAGCAGTTTGGAGCAACTACATCAACAGTCTTCTGTCTCATAACTGTTACTCAGTTTCACTTGATGTTTTACTGTACACGAACCCTTCCCAATGTATTTGCGCTTCCTTTTGGTAAGTATTTGCGTATGGATAATTTCAAAACGTAAAAATTCTTCTCAAATGTGTGGATAATTAAACTACAGAAATAATATAGTCAGCCCACATTAATATTTATACTTGGTTATGCTGTGTGATAACAAGATAAGAAAAGCAGTTTTGAGGTGTTTTTTTTTTCTAGAAATGCTTATAGTAACTGTTAAATCTAATACAGCATCTGAATATACAATGAGTTGGACTTTGTCAGAGTTTTGAGTACATGTATCTAATGCATAAAACATAGAGATATTGGAAAGGCAGTAGGCATACTTTCTGTTTAAGAAAAAAAAAAAAGAAAAAAGCCATAAATCTGTTGGACTTAATCTACACAGGAAACAGTTTTCTCATGAGGCTGTGGAGCAACTCCCACAGCAACCTCTCCACCTTACTTTTCTGGAATCATCTATAAATGTAGCAATTTGTACACTTAGAGAACTGGGGGGGTGGGAAATCAATGTCAAAATCATACCCTACATACACGGTTTTTCCCCAGAGATGATGAGAGGAAAAGTTAACCACACATGATAGATATTAGCACAGTCACTTAATGCTTCAGTGCAATTTGTTCGGCTAATAATATCATGAAGTTGGTGTAAGAACCTGCATAGATCGGAACTGAAAAACAAAACAAAGAGAACTGAGTCATTAAACACTGTAGTAGTAAACTTTCCGGATCATTTCTGTGGGTATTAAAAACGCAAATTGTTTTAAGTGTTTATACTCTTAGTATTTCACATATAATCAATTGGTATTGTTCTGCATTTTGCTTAGGGTCAAAACCATGTTACAATGTAGTCAGTTTTATGATATGATTTAAACTCTGTAATAGTAGAGATAACTTTGTGGAGATTTAGTTTATCTCCAGCTAACATTACAGATGGATTTGTAGTTCCTTCTTCCTCACCTATAGTCTATAGTCTCTTTTTCATATTTGAAATGGGGTGCTGTTGTCATTAATACAAGATACACTCATCCAAGGAAAAAAAAAAAGCTTTTCAAGAGATCGTGGGAAACAATAATTATGAGTCTTAGTTTGAAAGGCAATTAGTACTTAAGTTTGAAGGGGGTGGAGGTCAAAAGCTATCAAATGCACTGTTCGGAAGAGCTGCCACATATTCCTTCTGCATTATGCTTTTACAGATTACTTAAGCATCAGAGATAGTATGCTGCATGATTTTACAGGTTGCGTTTCTGTGACAGAAAGAGAATTTCTGGATCAAAACTGCTAGGAAGACTGAGATGGGATGGGTTGGGAAGTTTGAGTAACAGGATGCTTGTCTTAATAAAAGCATTGCTCTGTAGAAAACAAATAGATGAGATGGTGTATTTTATCTTTACAGTGCTGTTGGCATTGACATTTTGGATACAGCAAAAGCAGAGGCCATTCATTTGGTTCTCAGCTTTGGCAATTATAGTCTTCAGATCAGAGCTCGCCATATTCTTAGGCCTCATGCTTCTAGTGACATTTTTAACCAAAAGGATCTCTGTTTTAAAGATACTTTCCCATGCTGTTCCTGCTGGATTTTTTTGGTTGGGTAAGTATTTGCTGGGGGGGGGGGGAAAGCCACATATTAAATTCTCCAGAAATAGGGAGATTTGCCTGTTTGTTATTTTTTTTCTGGTGTCCTGGCCCTTAGGGTTTTGTTTAGTCTCATGCTTGTGATACTACTGGTAAATAGAATATTTATTTCTTTGAATGTTTGTGTGTGAGGAAGTATGCACAGAGCCACAGGAAGATGCTATGACTTCTGCCTTTAGATGTCCTGTATGATGTCCTGGTCTTGAAAAATCTTAGGTGTACAAGTTAACTTTAGTGTAGTTAGTACCAGGCTGTAGTTTCAGGTACGTTATCAGCTGTATTATCTATTGCCGTGATGACAAACTGAAACAGAGGATGGAAAGAAAATGTGACAGATAGGGAGGGATACTGAACAAGAGGATTGTGGAGTGTCATGGTTCTGCTTTGTAGATGCTTGAGGTTTAAGAAAATTCTCCTTTGTGTCTCCTTATTACATTAATTTGAACGGCTATGATTTTCCACCTGTAAAATTTTGTTTCTACTTATTCATAGACAGCTCATGCACATGCATGTAGACACCCTGCACTTTTCTGCCAGCCTGACTGAAAAATGCTATCATCAGATGACCAGTGATGAGCTCTGGTAGTGTGCTTAATTTTCTGCAGTGCAGACAGCAGAAACAATGAAGGATCATTGCACGTGCATTCAGAAGCACCTCATGCTGAAAAAGTCCAGAGATCCAACAGAAATTTCACTGATACTCCCATTCCCTCCCTGACAAACTTCATAAATACCAGAGGAATTCTTGAAGAGCTGAGTGGAGGAGATAGGACTGATGGATTTGCTGTTCTTTCTGTTTGCCTTTAGTACTTTATCATCCTTTTTCCCTCCCACCTGGTAAATGGTAAGAAATTTCTTACCAGCTTTACAATAAAAATCTAGTGCTGCTTGAGTTTTAAAAACATACTTCTTGCCGTTCATTATGCTTGGCACTCTACTATTCTTTTTAAAACAAAGTTTAATTAAACCATTGTATTTCACACCTGGGGTTGGAGTTAAGCAAGTCTCAAATTAGATTCCTAGGTGACATGCTTCTTAATTGAAGCTTTACGTTAGGAAGCGCCTTCACATCCTGCATTTCCCTTGTGTTATAGACAGATTCAGTCTTTTCTGTGGCTTTATGTTGGGCTCACAGTGCATGTTCAAGTTTGTGTTGCTGTCTTCAGTAAATGTGCAGTGTAGATGTGGTTGTATGGTTTACCTTAGTTTTTAATTCATCCAGATGTGTATTTAATTCTTTCAGGGTTAACAGTAGCCGTGGACTCTCTGTTTTGGAGGCAGCTTGTGTGGCCTGAAGGGAAAGTACTCTGGTATAATACAATCTTAAACAAAAGTTCCAACTGGGGAGTATCCTTTGAAATGTCCAGGAAAAAAGAGCTGTAACAATGTCAGCTAAAGTGAAGACCTGTTCCTGAGACTCAGTTTTGGTGTTGCTGAAATACTTAATGAAAAGCAGAACGTATGTGAAGTTACAAGGCGATACCTTAGATCTTTTATTTCCTTAAAATTTTAAACTTTCCTCTGCTGATTTTTTTTTTTCCTACTTTGTGGTGTCCCAGTATAAACGCAGGTTCCTTCCCTGTGACTTTCTTCATCATTAACACCATTTGATGTACCTTTATTGGATGATTTGAAAGCAGTTAGGTAACTGCTCTTGTTTTTCAAACGAGTGAAGCAGAAAACCAAATCACTAGAATAACTTGATATGCAAAAATTCTACTGCATGTTTGCAATTTTTTGTATGCTACTGTAAAAAAAAAATAGTTACTCATTAGCAGTAAAACCATCCTTAACTCTCCTTTTCACCTTGAAGACATCCCCCTTCTTTTGGTATTTCTATTCAGCTCTGCCTCGTGCTTTGGGATGCAGCATTGTATTTGTACCTTTAGGTGCAGCAGAAAAGAGAACTCGGATATTACTTTTGCCAGCATTGGGCTTTATTTTCTTATATTCATTTCTTCCACACAAGGAGTTGCGCTTTATCATATACACTTTCCCTGTCTTCAACATAGTAGCTGCTAAAGTGTGCTCACGAATGTAAGTTTGAAAATACTTCTTTTCTTTTTCTTTTTTGAAATGTAAAAAGAAGGAAAACTTATTACTGTTCTTATACACTTCTTTCTCTCTTGGAATTGTGATTATATTAAGATCTGGAGAAGCTCTAGAAAGAATGTCTATCATTCTGCCTATTCTACTAGTGAAAGAAATGGAGACAAAAGTGTTAGGATTTAAAACAGTGATTTGGTAGGTCTGTGGCAGAGGCAAAAATAGAGTTCTGATTTAGTTCTGAATTGCAGTAGCATTATGCTATTGCAATTCAGTTTATCCACAAGAGAAAAAGTTACTAGTGTGCTGTTAACATAAGCTTCCTCAGGAAACTGTTTAATATACAGGTGGAGCTTATGAAACTTGGAGTTTGTATTAAATGACTATGCTTGAGTCTCTCAAGTAAACAAATTTAAGCTGAATTCTGAACTTATCTGAAGCAGCATATATCCATAGCTAAGAGTTATGAACACAGAAATACTTAGCTGTGATGATAGACCTTGGTCAGCTTTCTTAATAAGGATATTCGGATTTAAATGTTTGTTGCTAGAATCTAGTGTCCTAGTAATAATAAATGTATTCCGTACATGATCATAATAAAGTTTGCACTGTTCTTTATTATTGAATTGAGATTTTTTTGGTGAAAGATCACAATAATCAATGATCGTTATGAAACAAAATAACAGCTAAGTCTTTTTTTTTTTCCCCTCTCAATAGTCTGAATAACTACCGGAAATCCTGGCTGTACAAACTCGGATCTTTATTTGTTGTAATGCATCTTCTAGTTAATGCTGCTTATTCTGGAACTTCTCTGTATGTTTCACATTTCAATTATCCTGGAGGAGTAGCAATTCAGAAGCTGCATGAGTTGGTACCTTCAACAGCAGGTACGTTAAGCGGGTTTTGAGGTATGTTCATCTAACTCAGTTGTAATTTTTTGCTGTTAGTACATTTTTACATGTATTGAATATTGCTTCTTTACATTGTTTATGTGAATCTTTTCAGTTACTATCAGCGATCTTAGAGTAATTTTGGAACTTTTTTTTTGTTTCTATAGAGGTCTCTGTTCATATTGATGTAGCTGCAGCACAAACAGGAGTCTCTCGGTTTCTAGAAATCAACTCAGATTGGAGGTATGTTCAGATTTTAAATGGAATATATATATATAATTATTCATAAAGTAAGCACCTGATTTAATTTATATATATGTATCTGTATATGAATCTTCAGGGAATTTGGGTGTGTGCAGTGCTGCCAACTTAGAAACAGAACACTACAATGTTTTAGTTAGTTCTGTTTTGTTGAAATACCATATAATTTTTAAATACATGAGAGGAAAAAAAGGACAGTGCAGATGTTACTTCACTAAGGCACTGATATCTTTAAAAGAGCTACATTTGCTATTTCACTAGGTTTTTGTAAGGCATAGTTGTAGATGAATGTTTTTGTGTTCTTGGTAGAACATAAAAATAATGCAGTTAATAAAATAACAGTAACATAATAATTGGGGTGAATCTCATTTTATCTGTTTTTCAAATGGTGTGTTGCAAAGTAAAGCTTATCTACGTATTAATATTCAAAGTCTATTTTTATGCGAATCATCCTTCAGATAGATGATATTAAAGCTGCTGTCACATAGGCTATTGGTCACATTCATTCTCTGTGATAGATAACACTTGAGAAGTGGATGGTTCATAGTGTTGGAGCTATGGGGTAGTTTGTCTCTATCACTTTTAACTTCCCTCATCATAAAAAGGCCTCAAGGGAAGGCTGATTCATCATAAAGTTTCACATACAAAGGGCTACCATGTTGTCTGACAGCACCATAGTGCAAGTTTAGTGGCATCAGCTGTTCATTTTCTCTTTATTGAAGAATATGACAGTTTCAGATGGGTGAAGACTAACCTATCATCTCACAGACAGATTTATGGATGGAGCAGCTATAAGGACTGATGATTCTTCAGGATAACTACAATCTACAAATAATAGTCTCTTAGAAGTTAACAGCTTTCAGTGGTGTGCTTAGATTAGATCTGTGTGCCTCAAGAAAAAATGCAGATCATCCATTATTTTTCTTCAGAGGTTGACTGAAAGAAGCTTGGTGCAGATTCTTACACAAGACAGGTGTTACAGTCTTGTCTTCAATTAGCGTAGTCTCTTTGAACCAGGAATAAATATGCTGTGTAAGCTTCAAGTATTTAAAAATAATAAAATTCAGAAATGCTTGCAGCCAGATGAAAGGCCTTTTATTTGCTGATGAGGAAAATGCAAAAATAGTAGTTGGTAAAGCTATTACAAAGTATATCATTCTTTCTGCCATTTTTAACACATCTACCATCCTGTGTGGCATCCTAAGTGATCTTTCTGGAAATAGCAGATGAAATTTAAGTGTGCTTTTTTTTAACTTCTATTTTTTTTAAAAAGCACTTCTTGTGCAAGGTCCAGTTCTGCATTTGGTTAACCATGAACACAAATCCTTTAGTTTGCTGTAGAGTACCTGTTGTTTCAAGTATGTCAAATATTAGTGACTTGGCTGTAAATATATGCATTGAGATTATTGTCTCCAGTTTTTCACAGAGAATTCAGGGAGATGAGAAGACAGGTCTGCAAAGCTAAATGTGGTAAAAGATGCTCATAGGTACATGAAAGAGTAGTTACAGGGTTGGGATTGCACAACTTCAGTAGCAGTGTCTGCTTCTGTAACAACAGCCAGAGACTTGAGTAAGTTAATTGTGAAACATGTAGAAGGAATCAAGTGTCTAAATTACAAAAGCTGGTGGAGAATAGCTTGCAGAAGAGGGCAACAGAAAGAGTGAAGAGCTGCACCACTCTTCAGTTGGCTTACAGATTTTTTTTTTACACTCTTGTTATGGTTAGATACTTATGACTGTTCTGTCCTAAACAAACTAAAGGTAAGTAACTTTGCTTTTAACCTTTATCCTCTGTACTGTTTTCCATTATTAGTACGTGTGGGATATCTTTCTGAAATACAGAACAAAGAATTGAAGCCAGGTCCCTCCCTCTCAGAAATATAGGAAACAGTGGTCTATAGAATATTGAGGGCTGGACTTAACTTATCCTTCCCCTTCTGAAGTTGTTGGATAGAGAACTCAATTAGGCTGTCATGTCTAATATGAGCATCCTAACACTTGGGCTACAAATTCCACCTTCCTCTCTTCAGTGAAGAAGAATAACTACTGTAGAACAGTACAGCATCTTCATGAGACAGTAAAAGAGAGAACTCAGCGTCTAGAAAACTAGGTTTGTGCATCTCTGTGATGTGTGAGGGATGGACTGAACTCAAGTGTTCAGTTCTGGGATCAGATCAGACAGAACTTACACCTGAATCTTCAACATCCCTGTCAAAGACTTCAGCCATTTGGTTTCTCATCTCTTAAATTCCCTCTGCATCTGGATTGAACATAACCCTAGTTAATAAATAACTGTAAGTTGACATGTTAAGTACTTTTGAAACTTGACTAGTTGCCTTCTACATATGTATTATATAGAGATAATAACATGTATTTAGGCATTCTATAACAGGTTTATTAAAGCTGACCTCAAGTGACCTGGCCAAACATGTAGTAGATCAGAAATTGAACAAGTGCCAGGTTAACACTTCAATTTCCAGGCTATTCTTTTTTCCTGTAGTGTTCAGAGCAGCGTTTTCCCTGCTGTTTCCTGGGGCTCATACTTTAACATTTCACTACTAGAAAAGAAAGGTTTCTGATGAAGTGCTTCATAACAGATTTTCTTAATTTTAAAAGAAAAAGGCAAGACTGTCATCCAAACATAAATTTTTGTAGATAACACTGTCATTTTGTAGATAAGACTGTCATTTTCTACAGTCATTGGCTTTGCTTTTCACAGAACTGAGAGGACTAGATGAGAATTTTTCTACAAGTCCTAAATTAGATGATAGTAACGTCAGAAAGACTTGCATAGAATGACTAGCTCTCTAGCCTCTTCAAAAATGTTTTAAAATCATTTGGTGAACAAAACAGGCGTATGACTGAGAATGTTTTGTATTTGTTTGTTTTGTTTCATCTTGGAAAGTATCTGCCTTGTGATGCGTAAAGAGGAATGTGACTAAACCTTTTGTATTCTCTACAGGTACGACAAAAGAGAGGATGTTAAACCAGGAGACCAACTGATGTTTTCTTATACACACATACTGATGGAAACAAACCCTCTTCAGATATCACATTACAAGACAACCCACAGGCCGCTGGCAAATATTCCTGGCATCAGTAAAATTGGGTTGAACCTTACTGCACTACCTCCTTTTACTTTAAACTTAAAACCAAAATTAGTACTGTTGGAAAAACTTCCTCTGTCATCTTGACTGTGAATTTTATGTAAGTCTTTTGATGTAATGTTGCTGATGACTGAATGATCTATGACAACAGCAAATTATCATTCCAGCACTGCAGTTCAGCTTCTGTGAAAAGGTACAGAAAATCTTTGCATTGATCAGTATTTAGCTCCATCCTGTTTATTACATGAATACTATAATGCATTCCTAGTCAGTATAAACTCAAATCTGAGTTAGATATTATTAGATGTGTTTGAGAGAGGCTGCATACAAGTTTAGTGCTATTAGGAGAAATGTTTACTTGGTTTGGGTAGCTGTTTCATAATGCAGCACAGGTATGTCCTAATTGTCCTATATAAGATACATAATGGAACAAGATCTTACTATGGCAATAATTTTATATGTAATCTGTGTGTGCAAAGATGTATTACTCGATATATCTGCAGGACTGTAACCCGCTTAGTTGTCAGATTGCCTGTGTGAAACTTGAACGATGTTATCAGCATAGGAAAGCCATATTCATTGTAGCTTCATCACAGTACATAATTGTGCCCTGTGGGCTACCAAACTAATTAAAGTGAAAGGTTCACTTAAAAAGCATTTGGACCTCTTGGCAACACTGTTTTGTAACAGTATTAAACAGTATTAAAGAATGGTTATCTTTATTTCAGTAGTTGATGAATGAGCATTGAAACTTGGATTTCACAGAAAATAGCATTTAAAAAGCTTTTTCCTCTCTTCTGCAATTGTATCTTAATTTGCAGTGCAAAAGTTTACCTACAAAAACATTTACTTGAATACACTTGACAAAGATAGGTGCTGTTTTATTTCTGTATTAAGTAGTCCCCTTGGAAATGAATAAAGTACCGTATGTTAAAATTGTATAAATTAGAATAAAATAGTATGCTCTGTAATTCCTTCTTTATTAGATGTTTTTGTTAAGGATCTCTGCTTGGACTGCTGAATGGAAGAAATTTAGGGGTAAACAAAGGGGAAATTTTTCCGTAGGGACAGATATAATATGGCAAGAATTCCAGTAGCGTACAAATTCAGAACTGGTGAACTAAGCATGGGCAGAAAGCTGTTTCTTGCTGACTAAAAACTCAAGTAAAAAAAAATTGAGCATTTTTTTTTCTTAAAGTGTTTCATTCAGAAACTGTTTACCTGCATGTGCTTCAGTTTTTAAGATCATGTTTTCCTTTTATCCTCTAGATTATGTATCAGAGGAACTGATCTGGTGGGGTGGAGCCTGTCCCGTGGTGGGTGGCTGTTGTGCAGGCTTCCTCACACTGAGATCTGGCAGAGGCAACCTGCAGAACTTGTTAGTCCAGTCGCTGGCTCCTCTTGAAATTGAAATCACTGAAGTACTATCTATTTGACTTGTCTTTGGAAGAAAACTCAGCTTCCTCCAGAGCCAGTTTGAACATCAAATAATTCACATGATGCAGAAGGAAGTATATTTGCAAGTAGCTGAGAACTTGGGACATGATGAAGGAAAAATTTTGAGTAAGGATGTAATTCCTTGTATGTTAAGCCTGATCTACTTTATGTAACTCCCTCACAGGGTATGCTGTAACTCAAGAGCCTGAAGTGAAATTTATCCTGCCTGAAGTATAGACAAGCATCTGGCAATGGTAGCAGTGTGTACTACTGCTCTCAGCCTGGTTGCTGATGAAAGTAGATACTAGCAGCTCAAATTGGCCTATTATGTCTTTGAGGAGTAGAGAAAGGAAATATACATACATGGAAGAATAGAGGAAATACTGAATTGCAGTTTCAGACAGACTCTAGGGTTTATTTAGATCTGCTATATCTTGCTCTACATCTGTGGTTCTCAAGAAGTGCTTAGTTTTTCCATCTGAAACCAAGTTGAGGTTGTAGATCATGATGCTGAGAAAACCCTGAGGACTATCAAAAAAGACTTGAGGGGACTGAGGCGGGTAGTTGATGAAACAGGCGTGCAGGTCTTTTTTTTTTTTTTTTCCTTCGCTACCTTCAGTAGCGGTGAAGGATACTGTGAGGATCAAAAAAACCCACCTCATAAATAAATGGCTTAGAGGTTGGTGCAAACACAGGAATTCTGGTTTGTTTGTTTGTTTTTTTTAACCATGGGGCAATTTACTCCGCACC
The DNA here is from genome assembly GCF_016699485.2 of Gallus gallus. Classification (NCBI taxonomy): domain Eukaryota; kingdom Metazoa; phylum Chordata; class Aves; order Galliformes; family Phasianidae; genus Gallus; species Gallus gallus. The sequence goes on along the minus strand of NC_052532.1, from coordinate 19,054,122 downwards.
TGGCATGATGGCTGCAGGTGGAAGTAGCCTGTCTCCAAGGTGTAAGATGATCCTAGTGGAGGGACTGGCAGGACTCACTGAAAGGTCTTTTAAACTAGGTATGAAGGGGGAAGGGGACAAAATGAGGGCCACTGGAGTTGAGTAGTTCGAGGGCTCACACCAAACTTGATGGGCAAAGAGGTGGAGTACAAAGGGATGGAGTAAGGCAGGGGATGCTGCTGTTCTAGGGGATCCTAGATCCTCTAGAAAGGCCGTGAGACACCCCAGCTGAAGTGCCTTTATACCAATGTACGCAGCCTGGGAAATAAGTAGGATGAGTTGGAAACCGTGGTGCACTTGGAAAGTTATGACCTTGTTGCTATCATGGAAGCATGGTGGGATGACTCCCGTAACTGGAATACCACCACTGAGGGGTATTGGCTCTTTAGAAGGGATAGGCAAGGTAGGAAGGGTGGGGGAGTTGCCTTCTATGTCAAAGAGTGGATAGACTGTGAGGAACTCCCTCTGAGTAAACAGTCAGGAACAGGTTGAGAGCCTTTGGGTTAGAATTAGGGATAGGACTAATAAAGGCCAGCTGTTTATAGGGGTATACTGCAGGCCACCTGATCAAGGGGAGACTATTGATGAGGCCTTCTTGCTTCAGCTGTGGGAGGCATCATGCAGAGAGGCTTTTGTCCTGGCGGAGGCCTTCAATCATCTGGATATCTGTTGGAAAGACCATACAGCGAGCTGCAAGAGATCCAGGGGGCTCCTGGAATCCATTGATAACTTTATGGTTCAGGTACTGGACAGACTGACCAGAGGTGAAGCATTGCTGGACCTGCTGCTCACCAATGCAGAGGAGGTCACTATAAAGGCATTAAGGTTGGAGGCAGCCTGGGCTGCAGTGATCAGCCATGCCCTGGTCAAGTCTGTGATCTTGAGGCATGTGTGCCTGGCAAAGAGTGGGGTCAGGACCCTGAACTACAAAAGAACGAACTTTAAGCTGTTCAAGGAATTGTTGGCCAAGATCTCCCGGGATGATGTCCTTAAGGATGTTGAGGAAAGCTGGCTACTCTTCAAGGATGCCCTTCTGAGAGCACAAGAGCTTTCCGTCCCTCTGAATAGCAAAGTGGGCAGAGGAGGCAGGAAGCCAGCATGGCTCAGCAAGGACCTGCTGGGCAAAGTGAGGGCAGAGAAAGGTGCATACAGGCTCTGGAAACAAGGGCTTATTACCTGGGAATAATACAGGGATGCTGTCTGGACTCGCAGATGTAGGATCAGGAAAGCCAAGGCGCAGGTAGAACTGAACTTGGCGAGGGATGTGAAAAACAATATTAAGACATTCTACAGGTACATTGGCCAGAAGAGACAGGCCAAAGTAAGTGTACCTCCTTTGGTAAATGTAAGAGGAGAACTGGCTTCAAAGGATGAAGAGATGGCTGCGGTACTGAATGAGTTCTTTGCTTTGATCTTCACTGGCAGCAAGGATTCTAATATTTCTTGTGTCCCTGAGCCCTGCATTCCTAAACCTCTAGCGGGGACCAGGGGTGTAAATCCTGCCTCCCCCCCCCCCCCCCCCCCCCCCCCCCTTTCCTGTAAGGGCAGGGCAAGTCTGAGACTGGCTCATGAGACTGAATGTGTACAAGTCTGTGGGGCCAGATGGCATGCATCCCAGGGTTCTGAAGGAGCTGGCTGAGGTGGTTGCCGAGCCGCTCTCCATCACATTTGAAAAGTCGTGTCTGTCAGGTGAGGTCCCGGATGACTGGAGGAAGGATCCCATCACTCCCATTTATAAGAAAGGGAGCAAGGAGGACCCAGGGAACTACAGGCCCGTGAGTCTCACCTCTGTACCTGGGAAGATCATGGAACAGATCCTCCTGGATGACATGCTTGATCGCATGAGGAATGAGTGTGTGATCCAAGACAGCCAGCATGGCTTCACCAGGGGAAGGTCGTGCTTAACCAATCTTGTGGTCTTCTATGATGAAGTGATGGCATTGGTGGACAAAGGAAAGGCAACTGATATCATTTACCTGGACTTGAGCAAGGCCGTTAACATGGTTCACCACCGCATCTTTATCTCCAAATTGGGGGGATGTGGATTTGATGGGTGAATCACCCAATGAATAAGGAATTGGTTGAAGGGCCGCAGACAGATGGTGGTGATTGTGGTTCTGTGTCCAGGTGGAGGCTGGCAACAAGTGGTGTCCTCCAGGGGTCTGTCTTGGGACCACTGCTCTTTAACATCTTTATCAATTACATCAGTGGCGGAATTGAGTGCACCCTCAGCAAGTTTGCTTGTGACACCAAGCTGAGTGGCATGGTTGACAAGGTGGAAGGAAGGGATGCCATTCAGAGGGACCTCAACAGACTTGAAAGGTGAGATTGGGTGAGTCTAATGAGATTCAACACAGCAAAGTGCAAGGTTTTTGCTCTTGGGCTGGAGGAATCTCAGGCATATATACAGACTGGAAGGAGCAGTCCTTGAGAGTAGCCCTGCAGAGAAGGACCTGGGGGTCCTGATGGATGACAGAGTTAACATGAGCCAGCAGTGTGCTCTTGCAGCTCAGAAGGCAAATGGTATCCTGGGCTCCATCAGAAGAGGTGGCCAGCAGGGAGAGGGTGGTGATTGTGCCTTTCTACTCTGCCCTTGTGAGGCCCCATCTGGACTACTGTGATCAGGTCTGGAGCCCCCAATACAAGAAAGACAGAGAGCTGTTGGAGAGGGCCCAGAGGAAGACCACAAAGATGATCAGAGGGCTGGAGCACCTCCCTTACGGAGACAGGCTGAGGGAGCTGGGCTTGTTCAGCCTGGAGAAAAGGCAGCTGCGGGTTGATCTCATTGCAGCCTTTCAGTATTAAAGGGAGCCTGTAAACAGGAGGGGAGTCAACTTTTTGAAAGGGTAGATAACAACAGGACAAGGAGAAATGGTTTTAAGTTGAAGGAGGGAATTTAGGTTGGATGTTAGGGGGAAGCTCTTCTCTGTGAGAGTGGTAAGGTGCTGGAACAGACTGCCCAGAGAGGTTGCGGATGCCCTGTCCCTGGAGGTGTTCAAGGCCAAGTTGGATGGGGCCCTGGTCAGCCGGGTCTAGTATTAAATGAGTAGGTTGGTGGCCTTGCCTGTGGCGAGGGGTGGGGGCTGGAGATTCATGACCCTTGAGGTCCCTTCCAACCCAGGCCATTCTGTGATCTGTGCAGCAGTGTAGCACTGGTGGCTGTATGAATCTATGGCAGGCAGTACATGTAACACCTCTGCAACATAGGCCAGGAGTGTTACTGTAGCCTGCACCCTGAACAGGAAGGAGCATCTGCCAAACTGCAGCACAGAGTATTGCATTTTTTTTTTCCCTAAAAGGCTGCTTTTAATGAACAAACATTACTTGGAATAGAAAGTAAACTCTCCTTTCTTTTAAATTAATGCTCATATCTCTATGTCTCTTGTTTTCTTTAGATCAGTGAAGAGCTTCCACAAGAGATATAGAGCTCATTTTCTATTTTAATGTGGATGGATATTTGCATAGAAGAAAGTGTGGGTTTAAGCTCCCTAGGTATAAGAGGGTGTTAAGGAAGTCTCCCACCCCCTTATGATCTTGGAGTGCAACATTACAAATTCTTCTGCCTTTAGGGGCTTGGGAAAGGTTGGAGGAAGCATGAAGTTACTACATGAGCAGTGCAGGAAAGAGACACACTTTGAGAATTTCGTAGGAATTTACAAAGGAATAATAAATTTTGTGTTACTATTCAAGTTCATAAAAAAAAAAATCCTTTTGTCTTTACTGATCACAAATAGCTATGACTTAGAGTATAACTTTTCTTAAAAACAAACAAAGATGAAATAAGGAAAGCATATTTAAATGATAGAATAAACCTAAAGAAAGCAAAACAAACAAACAAAAAAACAGTACAGTCCATATGTGAATTATGTCTATGACAGTCAAGCAGAATGAAGTTGTAAGCAAAATGCAATTAACATGTATAGTTCTGCTGTACTAACTGATTGAATTTAGTATGTCTTGGAAAAACTCCCCAAAGGTCATCAAATGTTGCATGGTATCATGTTTGAAGCTTGAGTTAATTTCCTACAAGGTGTGTCACTGTGTTTTCTCACCAGGAATGGCCCAGAGCTGGCAGATAATCTGTCTTACAGCACAAGATTTAAAACAGCCCATGTGGTAAAACTACAAGTAGTTGTACGTTGCAGGACTTGCTGCTTGACAGTATTTTCAATAATGAAAGTAGAAGCAAATTCAAAACATAACTGTAACAGCTCACTCTCTTCCATCAAGAAATAAAAAGGAAAGATTAAGGAATAGCATCCAGTTTACAGATTCTCTATGTGTTAAAGCATTCAGGGGAAAATTCAGTGGGGAAAAATACAGTTGTTTACCTTGCACACGTCCTGTATACCTGCAGTGGGTTTCAAGAGAAGGCAGGGGAGGGCACAGCTGGAGAATGGTTGTCAGAGGTCAGACAAAATGCATTGCTCTGTTAACTGAGAAAAGTCAAAACATGTTCTAACGGGTTCTAACCAGTTTCATTCAAACTATTAGAATAGAACCTCAGTACAATATAACTGCGTAATGTGTTTGAAACATTTGATCACACTCCTTTATCTCACTCCAGGGTCACGTATTCCCTTGGTGAGACACATTATACTTTCAGGCCAACAGGATGGAGATGTGCTGTAGCTAACTGGTCTAAAGACTATACCACTCTTCCTAAACCTCTCGTTATGTCCATAATGCTAAGGAGCCTGATGGCAGCTAATAAAACTTTTAAGCACTGATTTGCTATATCTCAGCTGTTTGTGTGTGTTTCCCTTGAGTCTGAGCACTTTTTCAAGTACAATAGAAGCTACACAGAAGTCTAGTCTTGCCTTCGTCGCCTCATTATGTTCATTCTTAAATTCCACCCTTCACTTTCTATTTGCAAGAAAAGAACAAAACCACAGACTGAGTTTATCACCAGTGTCTGTTTAGCCACAGCTTTCTCAGTTAGCTGGTTACATAATTAGTCACAGCTATGTCTTAAATGAAATTTGCCATTATGTGCTTAGCGTGTGACACAGAAGATTATGGTGATGTTTGCAAAAATTCCCAGTTAAATGACGTATATAGAATACCTCAGTGAAGATTTTTTTTTTTAATTTTTATTTAAGTATATATGATTCCTGTACTTAATTATACAAGCTATTTTATATGCAGCTTATATCAGCTCCTTAGATGACCACGAGCAATTACAGCTACTTTTAGTTGTTTGTTTCAGAACTTTTTTCAGAATAACAAGGCCATTCAATGCTTTTTCTTACTTCAGCTTACTGTCATGGGCAGTCTCACACAAATTCTGCTTTATTTCAGCTGAAACTGCTGTTGGTTTTGTACCAAGGCTTGACTGGTGTCCAGTTAGGTCAAGTGTAAGGTAAAAATACTTTCTGAAACTGTGGCCATCTTTTCCTTTAAAACTGCCAATTTAAATCCAGAGACTAAAAGAAGGAATTGGTTAATGTAGAGAAAAAAATATTAATTAAAAAAACAAAAAAACGGGGACTTAAGCATAGATCTAGCCTTTGGGATCCAAGCTGGTACCTAAGTTGGGTACATCACTGTGGTTGCCATTTCTGGCTGGCACGTTCATTTTATGAAACAAGGCAGTTTTGGGTCAGCTTTGCAAGGAAACCAGGAAGATAAAAAGTCACTCTCGTTGCTAAGAATAAGGCGAAGGATGAATGTACTTGTGGGAAGACTAAAATTTGGTTTAGATGGTTTTAAAAAAGTAAATCTGATCTGTAATTAGAAAGTAATATTTGCTAATTACAGGTTTATTTTTCCCAGTTTTGGAAATCCCTAAATGAAAGTTTGTTACTGTCCATTCTGTACAGCGATGGGGGGGGGGGGGGGGGGAAAGCTATTTTATGGGACAGATCTCTCAACCACTTTACCCATCTATTTTGAGCTTGTCATATGTATCTGAATTTTATTAATCACATCCTTACGCTACAATTAAACTGTTCTAGACTGAGAGTTCTGTTCTTTGTAAAGTAAGAAGCTATTCATGGAGAGTGGGGAGAAGCTATGCGCATTCCCAATAAATGGTCACTGGATGAATTCTGCAGTCAGGCAGGTATACTTGGTGGGTATGGAAAGAGGCCAAATAGGGAAGGGCCGTATGGGAGAAGCATTATTGTGTAATATATAGAGTGTAATATATATCTCAATAAATATATTATATACCCCTGCAAGACTTGAGGTGTATTTGAAAAGGTTATTGAAGATACCTACTTTTTCCCCTTCCTACCTCTAGTACTGCAAAATATTTCTTGCTGCAGTGTGGTCAGTGGTTACACCTCTGTCTCCTCCTAAAAGACACAACAGCTACTAAATCCTTATAATGACATCTTTAGTACCATCTGCACTAAATTTATTTCTGAATTTACTAACGTACTGAAATTAACTGTTTAAATGAAGTTCATATCACTGTTGTAGATTTATGTAGATTATACATTAGAGAACCATACCGCTGCAGGGATAGGTCCAGCACAAACTCAGCTTGATGAAAACTCCTACTGTAAACAGAGCTTGTGCCTTACTGAAGTCTGGAAGAGTATAAGGTAAAGATAAGGGAGTTTCTAATGGAGGATTCTCATTACAAATATGAAAAGGAAAAAAAGTTTTAGCAATTTCTAAGAGCTTGTATTAAAGACAATATTTCTAAAATAAAATCAACACAAAACCCACCCATAACAATTTATCTCAGTGCTTCAGCAAAAGCTTTCAAGCGCTTCTTTTGAAGGCACTCTTTTTTCAGCATCATTGCCTCAGCTAGAGATGGAAACGCTCACATAACTCGTATAGAAGGATCAAGACTTTCCTCCCCATAACAGCAATGTTGTGCTTTCAGTTTCTATTGGTTTAAGTGACCTTTTTTAATCATTAAGTGAAAAAAAAAAAATCAACAACACAAAAACAACCCTCTAATAAGCATATTATTTGTTCTTAACCAAGCTGATACTGACACAATGCTCTTTTAAGAATTAATGCCCTTCAAAAAAGTAAATTACACTTGCAAATGAAGTAGACTAAGTAAGTTTTGTTTCTTAAAATACCCACTACAGTTCTCACGCTCTCACAAGATGTTTTTACAAAGAATGTGGCCATACAAGTAAGCATCTTTAGCAAGGAAAAACTGAAGGCTACCTCAAAATGCCATCATTTCAACTTCCTATGTGCGAGTTACAAGAAATAAAGACTGCCTTAACGCAGAGGAGCCAAAATACTTGTTTTCAGAGAACTGGGAATTTCAGGTAAACTTGTTCAGGGTTCCTGCTGGTGTAATGTAGCTCGACAGTGCCTTAAGACTAAGGCTGTATTCAAAATCATATTCAAGTCTTGAGTGAAAATTAACCTGTGTTAAATTAAAAACTAAGATTTCTTCACCCTCTACATAACTCTTTCTGGGTCTGGAGATATTAAGCATCTCACAAAGGTCCAGGCTATATTCACAGTTAAAGTGCAGGAAAAAAATGAGGTAATAATTAACCAGTAACCATTTAAACATGCTTCTCAATAAGCTACTTCAAAATCACCTCATTCAAACTGTACATGAACTAGAACAAACTGCTGCAGAAAAAAAATGAGTACCCATTCTCATTTAACCCTACAAGAATAGGGAAATGCTGACTGTTGATAGTATTAAAAGTTAGCGTATAAAATAATGGACACAAAACGCAGTGTGAGTTCTTCCTGAGTGTACTCTATAGTAATATACCTGTATTATTACTAACAGTACAGCTGTAAACGTAACTGACTGACTAACAATTAAAATATGTGAAACTACAGAATGTTCAAAGAAAAATCATGTGGAAACCAAAAATCATCTGGGAAAGAATTCACCAAATTGACTAAATACTTTAAATGCAATTATAAGCAGCAGATTTTTTTTTTTTTTAAGTCCTAAGAGAGAGATGGAACACAAATCTTTTCACATAGCATGTTCTGTTGTGTATTTATGATTACAGTTATAGTAATTCATTTTTATTCAGAGGTTGTCTTTAATCCATCTGGAGGAAAAAAAAAAAAAAAAAGGCAGTGTTGACTACCACTAGAAAATTGCAAATAAAATGTTTAATTTCAGAAGTTCACCATTTATAAATACACTAAAACATAGTAAATGCAAAATTAGATTAGGCATAGGTACAGTATTTTAACAAAGCTACAACTTTTCTAAAAGGTCATAGGCAAACAATGACTTTTTTCCCAAAAAGTATTTAATGAAAACTGAAATGAGAATATTTATCTTTCTAGAGTAAAAAAAAAACATAGGAGAACATTCCTTTCAAATTAAAATGCTGGCTGTTTTTTTTCTTCTTACTTGAAGTCTTGAGGGCTCTGTATCCCATTTGCCTGATGGACTCTGACAGTTAAGAATCAACCCTACTACATAAAATTCTAAGCAGTGCACCATACCCATAAGGCTATTACTGAAAATCAGAAGATCAGTTATTTTTGTACTAGGAGCTTTAAGACAGGCTGTTCTACAGAATTGAAATTATGTTAGGAATAAGGGCTCAGTTTATACAATAGGGAACCTTACAGTTTTGATGCACTAAAGATAAGAAAAGGCTTTAGAATGACTCGATAGTCTTCATTGTAAATTTTTGCCTTTTTTTTTTTTTTGTACTTTTTTTTTTTGTACACGGCATTAAATAACAAGCATTAATTCATAAACTTTGATAAAACTTCCAAGGAGCTTTTATAAATACCCAGAATATTTCCATCGTTCCATTAAATGTATAACCTGAACAGGAGAACTCAGGATGGGAAGTTTTACTACACATAGCTGTGTAGCTGATATTCCATATTATCTCAAATTTAAGATTTTTTTTCAGATACTACATCAATAGTCTCCTGCAAACACATCTTCCTCAATGACTCTTATTAATTCTTTTAAGTACTTTAGGGCTTGTAGTTAAAAACATGTGACAAAAGATGGCTTGAATCCCACCTTTCACATAGAGCTTTCTTTCAACAACTACAAGAGCTGTTTGTTGTTTGTTGGTTTTTGTTTTTGTTTTTTTTTGCAATTAAAGCAACGTTCAACTAAAATACAGTACCTGGTTTATGGTTTTTACATAATAATTGAATAAAAAACTACAGAATAGAACTGTTTACATCTTTTTTTTTTTTTTTTTTTAGCCATCCTATTAAAACGAATGAGTTTTTTTTTTTTTTTTTTTTTAAAGTTCATTTACAGTTACGGATTAAAACCTACATAATTCTGTATAATTTGACAAGACAGTCTATCTCTAGTGTGAACTTTTTAAAAAAACATATATACAATATCTGGCCTGAAGTACTATGAATAAGGCACATGTAGACATATCGAAAGCTGAAAAAATGAAACTAAAATTTGGAATTATAGTCACTGATTAGATGTCATACATGGCCCCTATTGGAGCAACTTAACAATCCAAGTTACAGATAGTTATTATCCAGTGAGCAACAAAATTTTTACTCTAGCAGTTTGTTCATTAGTTTCAATACTGGAAGTATATTAAAGGAAGATTCACTTTCAAAAAGATAAGTTTTTCGAAATGTTCAATCATTAATCTTGACTGACTAAAGTTGTTGCTTTCATTGGATGTACTGAACAATCTCTCTGAAGGAACAATACTTGGTGGACAACCCAAGAACCTGACAGCCAATTTTGACAGTACTGGCCAAGATGACTTCTTGAAGTTCCAGTAAGTTAGAGGATCACAGTTATGCTCGAGTACTTCTTCCTCCAAGTAAGAAAGCACCATTTCCTCTGGTAACTTTGCTCTCTCCTTCAGGTCTTTCGTTTTCTTCATGTCACCCATGAGCGACCAAAGATTATCTTCTCCATATGAATTTGTAGATGGTGAACCTATATCACATCCATTGGAAACAGGTTTATCATCTTCTGAGGTAGAACTCATTATTTCCAGCTCCCTGATTAAGTCTTGTTTATACTGTTCAGCCTCCTCTTCAGTAAATAAAGATGTTTTATAGCGAGGATCCAGAAGTGTCGCAAAAATGTACCTTGGATCATGAAGTGTGGAGGACAATCTGCTCACCATAGCTTCTTTCAAAGATTTCAGCATAGTATCTATGCCCATTGTTTCCTCAAATAGCATTTCTATTTTCCTGTTAAGTATATGGATCATTGGGATCACTTGACTTAAAGTAGACATGTGTGTACTCATTTCCCTACTTGCAGCTTCGAAAGGCTTGAGAGCATGACACACTGACTGCATAACTTCCCACTGATCACAACTTATTAGCTCCCGAAAGCTGCACTCTATTGACATTTCATCAATTGCTCTTTTCTGTTCAATAAGACGTTCAAGCATATGAAATGATGTGTTCCACTTGGATGGAACATCTTGTATAAGCTGATGCTGAGGCAACTCATACTCTTTTTGCAACTCAGCTAACTTCTCTTTTGCTTTTGCTGACCGATGAACACGTTCACAGATCTTTCTTGCAATACTTAGCAAATTCTGAACCATTCTCTGGCTTTTAATGGCCTCGTTTACGATGACATTAACAGTGTGACTAAAGCACTGTACACTTGAATGATCACCCTCATTTAAAGTTTTTTCTATACTATGATTATCAGTAACAGTAATCCCAATCTGAAGGCCAATGGAAGTAATCCACATTTCCCACCAGTACTCTAACTGCTTTTGAATGCTGATTCCGTTGTAGTCGCAATCAACCTGTGATACATTTAATAGTGCTGAACAATGATAATCCTCACACTGTGGTCGTAATGAAGATTCAAATGTTACCCAGTGAGCTGTAAGGGTTAGATATTCCCGTGTTTGGTTGCTCATCCATATTCCAGATGTAAAATGAATCACTCCACTTTCAGCTTCTTTAAGATGTGAAATAATTATTTGTCTTACATTATCATACATATCTGGAATTGCTGTCCTAGAAAAGTAAGATGGAGAAGGTAAAGAATACTGAGGTTGCAAGTATTCAAGCAGCCTGTTAAAGCCAATGTTGTCTACAAAAGAATATGGCTGAAGGTCAAGTGCAATCATTTCAGCTACAAGACTTGTGATTTTTTTGGCAACTGGGTGAGAGTCACAAAACTTGTCATTGGTTTCATCAAAAGTTGAAGATGCTAATAATTCTGTGCTCAGTGGCATGTGATTATCCGTAGATGTGGATAACACAGTCTCTGAGACATCAGTTTTCAATACATTGTTATGAAACCGCTGCAAATGTCTTAGAAGGCAACTTGTGCCTAGATTCGTTGGCTTTTTCCCCCTACTTATTGTACGTCCACAGTGCATACATATTACTTTTGTTGAATCTGCAGAGCAAATTGAAAAGTGATTCCACAGTTTTGAGGTCTTCTTGCTATTGACAGGAAAAATAATTTGATTATCGTGTGTAACCATTGTAGGTAATTCAGTCAACTTTGAGGATGAACATTCTGCAGAAGCCAAAGTGGCATAAGGAGAATTTGCCAAACTAACATCAAGACAGCTTTTTTGGTTTCCAATTATATCAGGATGGCGTCTATATAGATGTCTCATCAAGCAGCTCGTGCCCACATCTCCTTTTTTACCACGACTTATCATACAACTGCAGTATCTACATACTGCTTTTAGACTGTCAGCAGGTGACAATGAAAAGTGATGCCAAACTTCTGATTTAAGCCTTTTCATAATCCTTTTATTTTGCTGAAATACAGCAGTAGGTTCAAATATGAGTGGGCCTAATCCCTCACACTGTTTCTCAGGGGAGGACACAAAGGAGACTTCACCGATGTCATCAGAAGATGATAGCATTGAGTCTTCCACTAGAACATCTCCGGAAGAGAGATTGGTATGTATCTCCTCTGAGATTCTGTCTGGGGAAGAGGAGACAGAAGCTGATTCTTTCATTAGCTTTCCAGGAGAGGATGATATAGAATTCAGATCACTATCTGATGGTAATAAAGAAGGCAACAGAGTTGGAGGTGTGGTGTAGAGAGGTGGTATACTGGTACCACCCCCGTTCTCTTGCAGGACAATGGAACGATGTGCTCTCCACATATGTCTTATCAAACAACTCGTTCCAAGGTCTTTTCCATTTTTTCCTCTACTGAATTCATTCATACAGTGGATGCAAACAGCTTTAGAATTATCAAGTGGTGATAAATAAAAGTGTTTCCAGACAGCAGATCTCCTTCTAGAACCTGATGTGTTCTTTGGAATTACAACAGTTTTTTCTGCTACATTCTCCACAGTTTCATCATACTGGTTGTTGGGCAGCTGTGGAGATGACCCAACCATGACTTCTTCTTTGTTGCACTTCTCAGAAACTGAGAGATCTGCTATTTCTTCAGAAGAAACAATAGAAACAGATTCCTCAATTATTCGATCTGGAGATGGTATTTTAGAAGCCATTTTCTTTACCAGTTTTATAGGGGACAACATAGAACTCAGATCTCCCATATCTGCAGACTGAGGAGGCAGTAGCAACGTAGGTGAAGAAAAGGAAGATATATTTGGCATAGTCCCATTTTCTTGAATTAGTACAGTAGGATGGGCTCTCCTCACATGTCTCATGAGACAACTTGTACTTAGGTCCTTTTCATTTTTACCCCTGCTAAATTCTTTCATACAGTACATACATATTGCTTTAGTGCTATCTCTGGGAGATATAAAAAAATGGTTCCAAGCAGGTGACTTTTTTCTGGAGCTTATGTTTCTGCTGGAAAGGAGGCTTTGTGTCACAGCCTCCATTGCTACATCATACAGCGTACTACTATACTGAGAAAAAAGAGATCCATAATCATCATTTTCTGTAGATAAATATTTGCTAGGGTTGTTGCTAATGAAGTTCTTTTCTTTGTCTTCTTGTTCATCACTGCTGTCTGCATGTTTGAATTCATCTTGTTCTGTCTTTATATCCATTCTTTCTAGAGTACAGTTAATGCCATCTTCCTCTTGCTCTACTTTCAAGTTATTGATTTTTCCCAAGATGAAATTACCATCCGTGATGGGGGAACCTGATTTACTGTTTTCCATGGCTGACAAATTCCTCGTGCCAAGTCTTCATTTATTAATAAATACAGATAATTTAAAAGAGTATGTAAAATGTGATTAAAATGATGTATCTTGTATACTGAATGCACAAACACAAATCTACGTGTTAAAATAAGCTCTGGTTTATGAATTCTGTATCCGTGTTGTGCAGACGCAAAAATGATTAGTCATAAGGATGCATTAAGAAATTATAGACTTAATTAATGTAATCTCATCTTTTTCCCCAGGATCAGGACATTTCAGGTCATAGATGAACGTTCTCAAAGGCAGCCTCTGTTGAATGCTTCATGTTGTAGACATCATCCTAAAAAACGAATGTTCTATTTTCTTGGTCAAGGAAGCCATTCTGTTCATCTTGATTGGACAACTGTGATTCTTTTGCACCATCTAGAAATGAAAGAGATGACAAATGTTGATTGACACATTCTGAATAACTAGTAAGCAATGTGAATTACGAACACGTAATAAATGTTCTGTATTTTTTCCCCACTTTCTTTAAGGTAAAAAGAATTCAGTGAAATGCTATAGCCATTCCCTTCCTCCCCCTTAAACAAAACAAAAACAAGACCATAAATTTACTCAATACATCTATTATATTGAGCAATACTGGACAAATACATACCTACACACTCAGCACTGATTAAGCATTGTCAAAATCTACAGTCCATGCGCTACTTTTGTGTTTGTTTCTATGTATCTACACCTCACCATGCATCCTAATTCAACCACTGCATAGTCATACGTACACACACATCCATACAGCTACCTATATCTACAGACATTTATGAAGACAAACAGGCATTTAGTCATGCTAGCAGAGAAACATTCATTTAAATACAAATGTAAAGCTATCCTTTGGCAGAAAAACAAAGAGCCCCACCAGCCCCACACAAGCCTGAAGATGTCTGCATTTGTCAGCCACTCTTTGTTTTGAATTTTTATTTTTCCTACATTTTTATCTAAATTCTAAATTTTGTCAAACCTTTTATTTTCTTTTGTACTGTTAAAGTAGTTATTAGTATCTTCATTACCATCAAAAAACATTTTTTAACCACAGAGCTGATGCTACTGCACTATCCACTGCGATTTGTGCAAAACTGATTTTATGGAACTTTTATCTGAAGATAAAACACACAAATTTGAATTTATCACACAATTTTTATGTTACTCAAATGAGGATTTCAGCAGACAAAAGGTGAAATTAGTCACAACTACAAGTTACATACATAGGTTGAGGTTGTACACACAGGCATTTTCTTTTGTACCAAGACCAACAAGACAGTAGCTTTGTGGTTCCAACTGTTATCTCTCTACAGTTGGTTTGCAAGAGAGGTCAAAAAGAACAGCTAAGAACTAGCTTTCCCTGGATTTCAGACTTCCTTAAAAGGTACTGTAGTGATAACTTCTCTTTTTTTTCCCCACTGAAGCAGAAGAAGCAGATAAAAGGAAGGGCAATCAGTTTATTACAGCTATTTAAAGACCAGGGAGACAGAGCCATCAAAATTTTGCAAAGAGGAAGGCAGCCACTCTGCTTTTTCTTTCTGTGAAAGTTTTAGTATTTGTGTTTTCTCTCTCCTCAGATAGAGACGAAGAAAATAATAATAATAATAAAAAAGGATACTTTCAGACACCAGAAGAGAATTCCAATTCTAGGAAAGGGAGACACCAGAAGAAAAAGCCTTACATTTTCATGAGCCGACTCACTAACACACCACGCAGTGCTTTTCACAGGTTTGTGAAATCAGGTCTGGCAGCAGGGACTGAATTTACAACCCTCAATATAACACTGAATGAAACGGAAGTTAGCAATCACACCCGTATTGATGATATGGAAGCACATACATATGGGATGAGAATGACAATGTAAGACAGTCAACATTTTGAATAGAAGTCAATCAAATAGGATTTTTAAATTCTTCATGTGAATTTTGATCTTATTTTTGAGTCTGGAATTAGTACTGCAAAGATGCAAAAGCGTGAATACTTAGTGAATTGTTGTAACATGGGATCATGGAATAGAAAGTCTTGCAAATATTCCATACAGTTTAGAGAATATAAATTATGCATGTAAGTGCCAAGCTACAGTAAGCATGTTACAAATTCTTAGCTGGATTCACACATAATGCAAACACCCATCAGCAACAGCTTCTGATGAAAACAACTTCTTTACCTCAGAACAGGTAACCACAGCTCTAGCCTGTAACTCTAACTTCTTCTGCATGAGGGGAAAAAAAAAATAAAGAAAAACCAAACACAAACATAAAGGAAAAAAAAAAAAAGGGACAGTTCTATGCCTTTATCGGAGGGAAAAAAAAATCCATGCAGATGCTGCACTTGTCCTTGCCCCAGTAACCACTTCTTAATGCAGCTGAACTTAAGGCTGCCGTGATGGGAAGATTTAGAAGACTGATAAAGGAGCCCAACTGCAAACTTCCCAACAAGACCTTACTAGATTGATGCTCACTAACAATACACATTGGCAATGGTTAGTTCTTAATCACTACCAGTCACTATCACCACACATTCAAATAAGCCCTAATCATCTTATCCTAAATTACCTTTCAGTACAAGATACCACTGAGCAGAAGCCAGGCAGTTAAACACTGATGGCTGTGTTCCTTGATGGTCTCAGTTCAACTTGAGGTGAATAGATGAGAGCTAGCCTTGAAGATACTGCAGTTGTAGACCTTCTTCCCTATTTTTCCTTGCTGTTGCTTGGTGCTTTTAATGCTTGTCATCTCCTCTACCAAAAAAAAAAGGGCGTGGGAAATAATCTCATCTGCTCCTGACATGATTATCTCATTTTCTTTAGGACCAGAAACTGTTCTGGTTCCACCAGAAATGCTTCCTGCTTATTCAGTATCCTTTGTTTTAACTTGCAGATTTTCATTCTTTAATTGTTGATTCACATGTTTTTCTGTCCCCTACTTGGGCAATTAACATACATCTTCCTTTGCAACTACGTATCACCTCTGTACTCATGGTTAGCGTTAGTAGGGGGGCTATGCTATCAGCAGTATTATTAATCACACTATTTTATTTATATCTGAATTTAAGGCAAGAAAACATGTTCAGTCTATTTGATAGGGGTCCAGGGTTCCCAAGAAATTCCCAAGGTGGGATGCTCCTTGGAAGACTTTCCATGTCATTTTTTCCAATTCCTTCTTCTTTTAATTTCTTTTTCTCTAATTTCTTTTAAACATCCAAGTCTGATCTCTACTGCTTTGAGTTTTACTACATCAGGCTGTAAAATTAAGTTGAATTCTCTCCCCTCTAACACCCCTGAGGGTGAAAAGGAAATTTTCACTAGAATATAGTCCTCAACATGCGTAAGTTTAGAAAGAGTGAGATATTTTTAATCTCTGCCTCCCAGGCCAACTCCTTGCAAGAATCAATCTGTTTTAAAAACAAATACAATACACCATCCAATTTTAAAATGTTATGGTACTCTAGAATAAATCAGGGATTTGCTTATGACCACCTCAAGTAGCTACAATTCTATGAATTGAGACTTCTTGCTAAATAAATAAATAAATAAATCTTCAAGGAAAAAGAAAATAAAATAAACTAGAGATCAATTATCTACTCAAATCCACTTTCAGACTATTAGTCCCTAAATGGCAGTAGACAATCAGTGGCTTGCTGTGGTCAGAAGCCTGCAGAAACATTTTATAAGATTTTCCATTCAAAATTGGATTACTGAGAGCGTACAGTGGTTGACGAGAAATGTCAGGGGAACGTCACTGATCCAACGAGTGACACAGCAGACTGCTGTGACCTGAAGAACTCACTAGGAATAGGGCGAAGGAGAGAAATACCAGAGTTCTGGGGTTGTGTTGATGTGTATTATCATACAGAGAAGTGTGAAAAGCATGCAAGAACACTGAATCATGAGCAGATTATTTATTTGTAAAACAGAGAGTGTCCTGCAAGTTTTAAACTATTTTAAATTTTAGATTGAGTAGTCAGGTGACAATCATGGACTTGATTATATTACAGAATCTAACTGCAAAACTGACAAATCTCAACCTAACTAGATCTGAATCTAACTAGAGAAATCAGTTTAGAACTACAAAATTTAAACTGTTAGCCATACACACATCCGCAAAATGCAAGAGTAAGTGGTTGAAAGAAAGATGTACAATATGGATGCAAAATGAAAGCAAAACTATTTACTAGTTTCAAGAATCAAAAGCAGTGACATTTTGTGAGCAGGAAGTAGATAAATACACATTAAAAACAACTTGCACAAATGGATGTCAGTTTAGAATGAATAGTGCTAATCTTGTTTATTTTTGAAATTCTACAGGCATCATTAATAGCATCAAGTGAAAAAGAAAATGCTTACACAATTATACAAGCAATGAGAAAGAGACATTTTAAGAAGTTACTATTAGCTCCCACTTCAATGGCAGGTACCATGCTAATTAAGTAGTATCTTCCTGAAAAACAACACCATACCAAAATAACTGTAAAAAATAACAATTCCTGATGATGGTATAGCCTAGAGAAACCTTATTCCATTTTACAAACCTCTCTAAGTAGCAAAATTAAGAACCATAACAGATTTTTTTCTATAGAGACTCTAACAAGGTGTTGGTCACAGCTTGCCCATATAGAACTACAGAAGCTTGCAAGATACTGAGTGATTAAAATGAGGTATTAGAAGAGACATTGACATTAGCATGTTAGTTACACTCTGCCAGGATGTGGGTCCTGTGCTCAGGTCTCACTGAAGTTCACAGGAACCTGCACAGACATATAAGCATGAACTAATGGTTGTAACTATATAATTGGGATCAAAGTAGAGAAAGTTAGGCTTAATGAAAGAAACAAGTCGTTCTGGACCTCATGGAAAGTATTATATGTGGAGTACTGTCAGGAGAGAAAAAAGGGTAAAGCCATCTTTACTATTCCATTACCTTTCTAGACATCTGAAAGCCAGAGCTACAGCTACTTCCTTTAATCCTAAAGGTCTATGAGTTGTAGTCCACATTACATTAACCCACAATTTCTGTGGTTTTACAAAGGTATTCTCTCCAGTTTGCAAAATACCCTCTTATGTCTGCAACCCCAAATGCTCCATCTGGACACACGAGAGTGAATTATGGAACCAGTATCACCAATGCTGCATACTGCTCTTTGTTCATAGGAATATTCTTCACCCTAACTTCATATTGGGATAGAATATAACAATTAGGACAATTGCTAACCGTATCCTGGGTTGCATCAAGAAAAGTGTGACCAACAAGTCGAGAGAGGTGATCCTGCTTCTCTACTCTGTTCTTGTCAGACGCCATCTGGAGTACTGTGTCCAGTTCTGGGGTCTGCAATGCAAGAAGGACGTGGAGTTGTTGGAGAAGGTCCAGAGGAGGGCCATGAAGATGATCAGAGGGGTTGGAACACCTCCCCTGTGAGGACAGGCTGAGAGAGGTGAGGCTCTTCAGCTCTTCAGGAGAAGGCTCTGGGGGGGCTTTATAGCAGTCTTCCAGTACCTGAAGGGGGCCCACAGGAAAGCTGGAGAGGGACTTTTTATAAGGACAGGAAGCAACAGGGCAAGGGGAAATGGTTTGAAACTGGAAGAGGTTAGATTTAGACTAGATATTAGGAAGAAATTCTTTACTGTGGGGGTGGTGAGACACTGAAAGAGGTTGCCCAGAGTGGTTGTGGATGCCCTCTCCCTAGAAGTCTTCAAGGCCAGGATGGATGGGGCTGAGCAACGTGGTCTAGAGGGAGATGTTCCTGCCTACAGCAGTGGGGTTGGAACTAGATGATCTTAAAGGTCCCTTCCAACCCAACCCATTCTACGATTCTATGAAATAGTAGTTTCTAGGTTTCCCTTGTTCAGCCACAAGCTCCTAGGCTAAATTTCTCCCAGTATAACCCCACTCCAAGGTAAGAGGGAACTTTTTGTCTTTCTTTTCCTTTTTAATCTATTCCAACATGAGTTTTACAGAGCTGCCCTTACTATGTCTTACATCCACTGAGTCCCTAAATACTCCTGATATGATTCCATAATGAAGGAGGAGGAAAAACAAACAAACAAAAAAAACCAAAAAAAAAACAGGCTTTTATAATTATGTTTAAGATGCTATTTTGGACTGATACAAACATTTTGGTAGAGAAAAATCCTAGAATGCCCTAGGGGACATACAGTTCAGTGTGTTTGCAAATACAAGAAAAGACTACAGCTAGTGGGGGAGTGAGAGGGTGGGGGGGGAGGCGGGGGGAGAAAGGGGGAATAAAATTAAATTTAAAAACTGGTACTCCTTCCTTGAAGGCTGAGGATTTCATAGGTGTGTGGCTGAGCAGGATGCCAGGCGCAGGAGCTGTGCCAGGCTGGAAGGAGCAGGGCAGCATTCTGTCAGAGCAGCTGATGCCCTTATCTCCCACATCCCTGAAGCTAAGGACAGTTCACGTAGAGAAAATGTACCCAGAGTGATGCACAAGAAGGTTACGGAAAATGTGCTGAGGAAAGTCATGGGACAAAAGGTTTGTGCTGAGAGACCTGAGAGATGAGGCAGAAGGAACAAGAGCCTCCAAGAAATGCACACGAGCTCCCTGATGCTCTTGTTCTGATTTGTCAAAACAAAGATCTTTAATGCCCCTTCACATTACTAAAAACACCTCAGTGCCTGGTGTAAGGTGAGGCCTAAGGCAGTCATTCACTGCAGCCAGAGAAAAAACAAGGTGTGGAGAGACACACGTTACAGCCGTAACTATTGTAACAGCCTAGGTGTGCAACCCTTACTACAAATGCAGGAATGAAGCCAAAGTAGAGACTGAAAAGTTACAGAAACTACCAAGTATATGTACTCCCCCTCCTCTGGGCTCCCACCTCCCAAAACATTAAGTAATTTTACTGTGAATATGAATTATTTTATATTTAGTCACATGATAGACCAGCTAATGTCAAGTCATATTTTTTGGTGTAGCAGTCTCTGGCCTCCTCTCTCTCTCCTCAGTTTTCCCTACCACTGCTGAATTAAAAACAATTCACAAACATAACAAGCAGCAGCACAGCTCAGAAATGAGTTTTAGTCCCAGACTCTTGCTAAAGGGACAGCATCAAGTTAAAAATCTAAGCAGCACACTCAGAGCAAGAAACATTTCATCAGCTCAGACTGATTTACCCTCCAACTCTTTCAAAAGCAGCTTAGGTTGTTGTTTTGTTGTTGTTTTACATCTGTTTTCTCCTCTTACTACTGGAAACATCAAGAAGTCCATAGGACTCTGTTCACACATTATTTTCAGATACTCCCTGAAACCTCAGGAAAAAATTTAAGAAGCGGAACCCTGCTTCTGCCGTGGCTCTCCCTGTCTCAACCTTGCACAACCTTGCCCATCTCCAACCAAGACAGCAAGGAGGAAAGCATGAGGACCAGCTCCCACTGCAAAGAATGACACCAGCTCTTAAGCTGTTATACAAAGATGCAAAAATAATTAATGAAATCCAAAACTAAAACAGTACAATTTTCAGGTTAGCACCCATTTAAAAAATATGCCAAGAAATATGCAAAGCAGAAATGAAGGTTTCATTCTCAAAACCAGCATTTTTGGATGGATGTGGTACTTAGTTCTTATATCAGCATTTTCTCAACCATACAACTTTTACGAGGGTGAAGATACTGCTGTTCAAATACTGTACATTTGGTATTAATTATTTTCAAAGTCTAGTACAAATAATGTTGTTTGTGTTATATGCATATTACTCACACCCAGACAACATTTAGTTCTTGCATCCTTGCTACTGCCCCGCCAGATATGTAAGCAGGATCGGTACCCAAAAGTTTCATTGGGCCTTAGTGATGCAGGCTCACTGCTCATCCTGTTTTAGGATAAAGCACACATCTGATATAGGGTAGGGAACTAAAATTCAGACTGACTTCTAAAAAACATCAGTCTTCATCAACTTATTATTTTATCCAACATTATTAATTTATTAAACATGCATCTAATTGAATACGCAGCCTCCATTATGAAGTTTTAAGCAAAACTCTTAAACACTATACAACAGAAACCCCCTACTCCGTAGTATTCCAAACAATTTACTTAAAAAAAAAATTAAAAACAAACAGCCAAAACTAACAACAACAAAAAAATACAAGTTTCATCTCAGACTAACCAGTGGCATTTCAACACTTTATGTAAAAAAAAATAAATACCACCATGTTGTATGTAACACCATACACTATCCATTACCACACACAGTAATACTACTTACATCTACAACCACCTGATAAGCCTTTCAGGTTTTTCTTTCCTGGTGCACTAAAAATACCATTGCATCTCAAAAGTGGCTAACTTCCTTCACGTGTCCTTTGCTAACTTCCCATAGCTGCAAGCTATAAAAAGAGAGGAGAAAAAGCAGGCTGTACATATGCTAATCATTTCCGTCACAGCTTTTACTAAGAGATTGCTCATAAAAAAAAAACAGATTTGTGGTGGTAAGTAAACTATGTCAACATTTGTCTATGATCCAAACCATCTCTTCAGAGTTGAAGAACCTTCTTCCTCGTTAGCTGGTGCGATGCTACCGAAGCAATACTTTCAGGATCTGTCTCTGTGCTACTGTTCACACCTACCAAGCGGCAGATCTACCTGTCATTTATCAAAATGCTGATGCTTTAAGCAATTATTTGAATAAACTTTAAGTGGGATTGCTGTAAATCATACACATCAGTTAAATGTTGTTCCAAGTGAAAAATAAAAACTAGGAAGATTTTAGTTACCTTTGGACATTTTTATCATTAGCATTTTTGGACAAATATGTATTACATGCTAATAAAATATAGGCTATTCTCAGAAACGCTGGAAGAGAGAAAGAAGTTTTATTAAGGAGAAAAACTAAAACAACTGAAGTATGTACTGTTTTGATGTCCTGCCCTAAATAATTCTATAAGCCAAACTGCTTTCAATATCTCACGCTGTACAGTTTGGGGGTAAGGGAAGGAAAGTGTTCTAGAAACAAAATAGGAGGCTAAAATTCAAAGTTAAAAATAAGAACAGAAGCATGGAAACATATATAAGTATTATCATGTAACAGGAAACAAAGCACAATCAAAAACACAGGAACAAGAGATAAGTTCTGAAAGAATTAGAGATGAAAGACACAACATTTACTCCATGCTGCTACAGAACAGCAATCAGATTTCAGAAAAGTGTCAGAAAATTCAAAGCAAGGCTCCTCTGACACCTCTTTTCTCCAAGTGATCAATTCCTCAGCTTAGTCCATGGGCTCTTCTCTTCCTCCTGTGCAGGGCACAGCTAAGAAACAAGTGGGTTATGAGTTGTTAGTTTTTGTTTTCTCTCTTGATGAATCCACCTTCTTAGTTTGCAACGTACAAACACTTCTGTAACTTTCTTTACATTACCAAAAAAAAAAAAAAAAAAAAAAGCTAATCTTTAAGCTTAGCAAGAATGAAACCTTAAGAATTTTCAGGGCTATTCCAAAGAGTTAAAAGTGAGAAATTTGTAAAGGACAAAGTGGGGTTCTCAGCAATTCTCAGGTAGGATGACAGAGAACGAGAAGCGTGCTAGGAGACACACACCACACCTAGCAAGACTTCCTGGGACTCCTGATGTAATCATCCACAGAAGTACTGCAAGAAAAAGGCCTCAAAAAATCTAAATAGGATCTTTTATAGAATACAGCACATAATACTAAAATGCTTGTACTTTTTCTATTAAAAAAATGAAATGTTATCTTTTGATCTGCTAAGATTATCATGAATATCTCTTTTGGTAGTAACAAGGATCAGGTATGAAAAGGTCTGCTCTAAAAATGCTTCATAACCACCCACTAAGTGTAACTTTGTGTTCACATTAATGGCATTTTGCTAGTGCCTGAGAGAGTTTCACTTGTGCTAAGCTGAGGTTTTCCATCCCACCCATATACATTTAATAAATAAGATATAGTACTGTACGTTTATAGCATACAGTTGAACCCTGGAACTGCAATCCTGTGCACATCAAGGCAGGTTAGAAAGAGAATACAATTCATAGTCCCTGAAAATTTGAAGAATCATAGAATCATAGAATGGCCTGGGTTGAAAAGGACCACAATGATCATCGAGTTTCAACCTGCCTGCTATGTGCAGGGCTGCCAACCACTAGACGAGGCTGCCCAGAGTCACATCCAGCCTGGCCTTGAATGCCTCCAGGGATGGGGCATCCACAACCTCCTTGGGCAACCTGTTCCAGGGTGTCACCACCCTTCTTCCTTGCTTCAAGTGAAAAATAGGAGATCATCTACTAAACAGGATACTTTTAAGAAGCTTTGAAATACTCTTTTACATTGTCAAGGAGCACAAGAACAGGAACAAGGTTCCATAACATGTGCAAGTACAGTCAGCCATGCCCATGGTAGGGGTGAACTTTTCAATACCATTCTTAAAGCTTGTTTTTTTTTTTTTTTTTTTTGGCATTCCTTAAGTAAATTGTATGTTCACCAGCAACATCTGACATGTTGTTGATATCCTGTTTTAAGAATCAATAACCTCAAGGCTGTCCCTGGTCTCCATGACAAAGGGTCTTTTCCCCATTAACCTCTTCACAGGACATGTTCTCTCTTCCTTTTCCAGACAAGGTGAGACTTTGCAGCAAAGGCACAGCTGACACAGCCATCCCAGCCAGGAAAGCCAGCATTGTTTCCACTAGCACCACATCGAGCGTTAGCAGGAAATCCAAAAAAGACACTCCTGTCTCTGGCAAACAAATAGCTCAGTCTTCTTCTCTCAAAATAAATGGTTTATAGGAGAGCCATACTGTTGCTGTAGACATGAGTTCTAATTTAAGCAAATAGGATTTTGCTCAAGGAGCTAATGAAAAATACAATTTTAAAAGAAAGTTTTTTGGAGAACCTATCCTAATGAAAGAAAAGCTTTAATTTTTGTAACGCAACTTATAATTCAAGTAAGTTCTTACAGAATAAGGATGCATGGGTGTTTTTTCAGAGCATGATCTAAGACATTTTTAGTACAAAATTAGGTAAAGAAATGGATTAGCCCTTGCTCTTCTCATTTGCTTGATTTCTATGATTATACTAAAGCCAAAGTTGTTTAAATAAAACTAATATTTTATGAGGTATAGAAAAGGGAAATTAATAAAAACATTCAGAGAAAGAGGAAGGATGAGGACTTGCTCTTTATGAGCACCACTGTATTTCCTGGCCTAAACAGATTACAGTCTCCCCCACAACACAGTAAGCCACAGGGGACAACTCCACACCATTCTGAAGGGAAAAGAAAGCAAATGCAACTCTGACCGCCCAGTGTCAAATGCAAGCATGCCGCCAACAGTACAGTCTGCACCCTGCGTGGCTCCCTGAAATCCGGCCCACTCGGCTGTTTAAGTGGCTACTAACACACATTTCAACAAGTGAAAGCCTCCCATGAAGTGAGGATCATCCCATTTTTTCTGTCTGGATCACTGTTACCAGCATACCATGTTCCCATCTTTAATACAGAAGAAAGAACAAGAACCACAGAATAAAAGCAGAAAGTAGAAGACAACTGCCATCACCTGTGTTGGATTTCATCATGGCCTTGTAGTCCCACATCTTAAATAAGAAAGGCTGCCAGAAGCTGGGAGCGAACAGTTTGTGGGAGCTCTAAACAGGTAGTAGTGCTACCCCTTCTAGCTTTTCATGACACATCAGGAGGTCTATCAGATCCCTATAACTGGAGAAGATCTAGTTCCTGATTATCTAAACTGCATGTATGTTCAAAGGCTTTAATTCTCATGCTGAACTTTGAAGGATGTTGATCTATAGTATTTCCAATCTGTTGACACCTGAATATTTCCATCTTTATTCTCAATAAACTTTTCAGCTCTGCATACATATCCATTACCAAAAGAGTGTCTAATGAATCACTAATAAAGGAACCATGACAAATACAAGGAACATTTTCAAAATGCTAGCTCTTCGGGCCACACTACTCAGCTCTACGAACCAGCATGCAATAATTTGTTCATTCACAGTACAGTGCAATCTGTAGTGGCAAATATATTTCATTCTGCATACTGATACACTGAAATGCATAGGGAAAACAAAGCTAGTCTTCAACTGTCATACAGGAAGGAGAAATTTTTCAAGTGCAAGCTAAATTCGATAGTGCTTAGCCCTTTGCAGAAAAGCAAACCCCAGCAAGAAGTAGTATTAGACACTGTTGCCAGGAATTGGACTCACATGATCCTCACGGGCCCCTTCCAGCTCTGCATATTCTATGATTATATATATATTTACTCATATTTCACACTCCCCAAAATAAACATGTAAATATGATTGTGTTTTATAAAACATTAACAAAATAGTTAAAGAAAAAAGAAAAACAACAATATGAATTTTGAAGAAGCACACAAACATCAGTACACAGGCAATAACAGATGTATTTTTCTACTGGAGCTCGTGTTGGCACTAACTACTTATAGATTTTGCTGTCTACCAGAACAACCCAAATTGCAGTCAACAGTTATATTATCTGGACTGTAATAAAAAAAACAGTTATTGAAGATATTAAGACAAGATACTCATTTTTACTTGACAGGTAATACTGGAATGGATATTTTCCTTGGAGGGTTTTAGCCTTGAGAGCCACTTTAGGTAGAACTATAAAAAGCTACGGTGATTGACATCATACAGTGAAACAGCATAAAGTACAAAGTGATCCTTAGAGGAGTGTATTAAAATTCAGCATCAAATGAGTGAGCTTTTAAACATTCTGTGAAATGCAATATCGTCCCTTTTCTAAGATTCCTTTACAGTGATCAACAATTGACTCAACAGGCTGCTGCAAACGATGACTGCTCTCTCCTGTTCTTTGGCTATGCTATGGATTTCGAAAGCACTAACAGTTAGTTTTCCTTACACTCTTGACAAAAAAAGATCCACAAACAGTCTTAGTACATAACAAAATCCCCTACATATTCTGTATGTGCAACTCTGTATGTGCAACCTAGGAAAGCTTTCCTTCAAGAAATGAATCTGAATCATGTTTTATTCTATTTTCCTATGGAGGTCAGTCTTACTTGACCCCACCAAAACTTCCTAGCTCAGCATTTTACCTCTTAAACTGTTTGTCCACGCTAAGGTGCGTGTTAGCAAATCACATAGCCAAAGTTGAACTGTTTTTATTGGAGGGAAGATGGGGAGGAACAGCATTATCTGAAACACTATACAAAAATAACAAAGTGTTAATCTACACATAATTGTTAATCTACTTATATTTTTTTAGGCAGGAAATTAATTTTTTGCTTCCAAAAATCTGTAGCCACAATTCAAACTGAATGTATAAAGAAAAAAATTGTTTCAGACAAAAAGCTGAGAGGAAAATACTTAAGTTTACTCTTATCAGTGAGAATGCAAAACAAAACAACCTCAAATGAGGCAACTGTACTTGGGGCATGGGATGAATGTAGAGCATGCAAGTTACTTCCCTCTTTTTCAGGAGGTAAACTGCAGAGTGAGGATGTATATATGTCAGCTGTTACCACAGAGTAGGAGGTACACCATAAATCATGAGCCAGTTACTATTAATGTAACACTGTAAAGATATCCAGGCTTCCAAAGTTAATTTTTAAATCTCAGACACTCACACAAACCTCCTGCTAAATTACTAAGCTCCACACAAGCTAATTCAAATATATAATTTTTCATGCCCTTTATCTATTCGCTTACTCTAAATTAATACTAGTAACAATACTATAAGACCCTAAACAAACAAGCAAGCTGTCCACTAATTAATAAACAAGGAAAAATTAAAAAAAAAAAAAAAGAAACTTACATATCTGCTCCGCTGCATGCAGGAGGCTTCATTTGAGGTTAAATACTTGTTACTCAAAGATGATTGTATCTAAGGAAAAGAAGAAAGTAATTCCTTTTAAACAGAACTTATTAGTCACGTCATCTGTTACATTGGCGAGTCATGGGACATTTCAGATTTCTCTTTAGATCATAGGTCCAGGAGCTGTACTCATGAAGACTCGGAATTTTGAAAAAAGAAACAAAAAAAAGGAAGGAGGGGGGATATTTAGTTATACAAGTGTCAGGAAAAATTAGATGTTTTCAACTCTAGGGCCCCAAAACAAAAAAATAACAGCAAAACCAAAAATGAATATGCAAAAACATTAAAAGTCATTTTTTTTTGTACATGTCTTGGCGTTCCATGGATTCTTTTTCCGCTTAGTGATGATTTGACATTTTACTCTCCAAAATGAAGCCAATGCAACAAACTCACTTCTCACCAAAGTAGTCTGCACTACATTACAACAGCTCAAGGGAGTTTGTCGACACCTTTTAATGCACTACAGGATTCACATGGAAACTTGTGCTTTCCTTCCTGAGCTGAATGCACTGCTTACACACTACACCTAGAATGGGTATTAACCAACATGTGGTAACATGGGATAAGCACAAGATAATCATTCCTTTCTTGTATGTGGGGACCGATAACAAGCAGAATATATTAAGTCAGATATTTTGGAAAGGCACCAAAAAACAGCAAAATGGTCCATCATGGGGCACATTTCTCTAGACCCACTGACCATGTAGAGACAAGCTTCCCAGTGCAGAGTCCCTGGCTGTTTCACTGCCCCGATATATTAAAAAGCAAAACAAAAAAAACACCAGAACACCAGCAAGGTATCTTTTGCAGTCTTAGAAAATCCAGTACGTCACTGTCTATTCCAAATCCGAATGCAAATTAATAATTAAATAAGAACTTTAAAAAGCTGTATTCTGCAGTGCTTAATGGATGAGGCTTCATCCTCTTATGAAGATACAGACCAAGCACCAACAGGGAAGCATCTTCCCCAGCAATCAGTGCTTACTGCACATTAGATTGTGGATCTGAAATACACACATGTATAAAAACACGCATTTTTTGAGAAGCTGAAAACCTCTCACAGCAGGAAAAATCCTGGTTGCTTGCTTACCATGCATTAGCAGATGTATTACATGAAAGGTCTTTTACTGATATTTTCACTTATAAATAGATCCATACACCCTGTTCAGCAAGTAAGAACATCTCCTGGGCTCTGTGTCTGGCTAACTTGACTGCTGAGACCTTCAGCTGTCCCTTCTACAAGGTGACATTTACGTGCACAGAGCGGAAGGTGTCAGCAAGGTGAGCAGACCCACCCCATTCCCATGGCTCCCAGCTCCTTAGGGAGCTCTGGGAGATGCAGATTCAGGTCCTGGGGCAGGGAGGTGAAGCAAACCTGGCTCTCCCACATTCCTCACAATTCCAGAGCCACCAGACTACAGGCAAGAAAGGGTACAAATGCACCATCTTCACCCTTCCTGGTGTCTAAGAAAACAAACAAACAAAAAACAAACAACAACAAACTTCCATTCTCATTCTTTCATTCATTAATGATGACTATAAAAGACCTTCAGGCTGAGCCAAACATTTCATTCAAATCAAGCTGATGTTTGGGTTCTCTTGATAGTTTCTTTCACTGCAAATAACAAAGAAAAAAGTCACTTTAACTGCATCTAATCTTCTTATCTTTAGAGGCAAAAACAAATTCAGGAAAGCACATACAGCAGAAAATCAGAGCAATTGAACAGAAATGACTCCACCGCATGGAGGGAAGAATACACCTGTGGGGCAGAAGTGACCACAAACTAGCAAACAGGACATGGAAAAAATGAGAGACCCAGACAGTTTTCAGACAGCCATAAAAATGAAGTAGTAACTCTTCAGTGAATGACAGTTCAACCCTACATATCATTACAAAGCAAACTGGGAGGGGGAAGAGGACAGAGACAGGGAGGAGTAATGGCCAAACAAAGCTCACTGCTTGTGAGTTTAAATAAAGATTATGGTAATACTGTAATATTTCCTATGCCAACATCTGCTGAAAATTAATATTACACAAGTTACAGAGAAGGCTAATATCGCTCTCTCCAATGTGCATTCAGTATAAAAAAAAACTGTCATTTGTTCTAAATGACTACACTTGAACACAAACAAGGCCCTGAAGAACCAAGGTCTTTCCCCACTGTTATTTTATCAGACTATCGCATTACACTCTGTCTCATCACAAAAACAGCAAACAAAACTCTGCTACCACATTTAAAATATTTATCACAACGTAATTCTGGATAGCAGGTTCTATGCTTTGAAAAAAAAATTGATAAAAGCTTTATTTTGTGTGTACTTTGCATTCCACATTTCACATAAAAGCTATCTTGAGGTCACAGGAATGACTCCGTTTTTTCAATAATTGGTTGAAATGAAACAATCTCACAGTTCAGAACTGTTGGCAGTTATTGATGATGCCAGCAGCAAATGCAGAGCAAGTAGCCAGAACTGAACAGAAAGCAATGTCCATTTGCCAAATGCAAGAGAACACCTTTCTGTGAAGCCCATTTGAAAAGTGTATGCTAGAACAGAAAACACTATGCAAATTACA
The DNA here is from genome assembly GCF_016699485.2 of Gallus gallus. Lineage (NCBI taxonomy): Eukaryota > Metazoa > Chordata > Aves > Galliformes > Phasianidae > Gallus > Gallus gallus. The sequence goes on along the minus strand of NC_052532.1, from coordinate 19,024,654 downwards.
TTCATTTATGCTGATATTAACAAAAAAAAACAAACCCAAACTATCCATATTTAAGAAAAAAATAAATGGTCAAACCTGATGATAATTACACATTATTAACACTGTGGCCCACACTGTGCAAAATCCCCAGCCAAACTATGAATAAGAGTGCTTTCTGTCTGAAAGTAAGCTAATGTGCACGTGTAAGCACACCTATCTGCATAAAGCAGATTACTTTAATTGTACATTACCCCAGCAAGCCCATCATGCTCATTTGGAAGGTGAGAAGTTGTACAAGTTAAGAGCAAGCTTGAGAAGACAGGACTTAGAAAATCTGCTCCGATGGAGACTCCATTGCAGAGAGTGGTAAAACACAGCAAAGCATTGGGAGATACAACTCAAAACACCTACGTTAATTCTTGATTTAAACTTTCTCAGAGCCACAAAGAAATCTCACTGAATTTACCATGGTTAGGGTTGTGGAAAATTAGAATAAAACAGCTTCCAAGAGAAAGGATAGGAAAACAAGAGATAAAGCATGCTCAGAGGCCACGTAAAGCAGCTATTCTTTATGACCCAGGATTCTGTCAGGACTTCCTCCAGTAACACCTTGCTCTTAAGAATCACTGATTGATAGGACGGTATCATTTACTCCATGTAATGCATACAGCCTAAGTCAGAGACAATTTCAAATAAACGCTTGTGGAGTTCAGTTGCTCTCTTAATTCCAAATGATAAGCCTTGGTGATGTACCACATGCACTCAGCCCCCTTTTGCACTCCACCACAATCCCTCTCCATGAACCCTTCTGCAAACACGATGCTTGCTTAGAATGTTTGCAGTCAGTGCAGGCCCAAATAAGAAGAGCCAAAAGAGCCATACAGAAGCAGAGGCTGCACACAGCAGGTACCAGGAGCACATCACTGCCCCTAAGCTCAGCCAGCACCTGCCCAGCCCTCCACTGCTGCAGCCTGACTTTCACCTTGTCAGTGGAACCTGTAACAAATGCGCTTCACAGTGTACCAGCAAACAAGTTACAGTTGTTAAAAAGCGCAAGCACTTAGGGAACACTCTTCTCTGAGATGCTCAGTCAAGCTATTTCATTTACTTTTGTTTTACTTATTCTCTATCAACTTTTAACTCCAGAGAACTTCTACATTATCAATCCCTCAGCGCTTGTTAGGAAGACACAGACAGCACTGTAAGTCTGAAAGGACAGAGACACCCACACACAGGAGCGTGCCATACCTCAGGTCCCAGTCCATCCTGTCCCCAGCAGACAACACACACATTTCCAGAAGTCCACAAAAGAACTCCCACTGTTTTTAGTGGCAATATATATTTTTTCTCCCTCAAACCAAACTTTATAGCATATAATAACCAGAAAGCCCCCACTCAGTACCTGCATGAGCTTTCCAACAGCAGCCCGGTGTCCTGGGGATAATAGGTGATATCTTGGGGGCTCCACTGCCCCCGCATGCACCCCACAAACGCCCTCCTGAGGGTGCCTGGCTTGTTTTAAGGAAGATACCAAATTCTTGAAAAATCCCACACAGAAAAATAACCGTGTTTCCTCTCTTAAAAAGCAAAACACACAAGCACACGAGGGGCCATATGGAAACCGGTGCTTAAGGACAGCCTGAGAAGCATGTTTGTGTTATGGGGGCTCAGAAGCCTGTCTCTGCTTGGGTTGGCAGTTGCAGTGTGACAGCTCATGCTGAATTTCTGACATCTCCCAGAGATACCTCTGGAACACGACACAGCTGCCTCTAATACAGAAGCACCAAGGAAGAACAGGGAGAGCCAAACACTGCTGAACTTCACAGTAAGGTATGGAGCATCACTAAAGCAAAACGGGCTCTCTGAATGCTGTGACTTTCCCAGCATTAAGAAACGCTTCTACACTTATAGCAGAGTGCATGTGCAGCACCAAAAGCACGCGACACCCTCCAAACTCTGTGAGCACTGCAATACAGCCGGCGGCTGCTGTCAGCACTGCCTCAGAGCAGACCTGGAAGTTACAGAAGACATCTTTAAGTGAAACCACGGCGTCCGAAGTGAGAACGAGAGGAGCAAGCATTGAAGTTAAGCCGCGCACTTTCTCCACACGTACCAACAGCGGCTCTGCCTAAGGAGGACGGGGCTGGGAGCCCCGCACGGCGCAGGAAGAGATGCGCTGCTTACGCCGCGGCTGAGGTCACCTCCTCCGTCCCCTCGTGTATCGGAGAAACGCTTTCAGGACCACCCGGCCCTCCCGTGCAGCCCGGGCCCCGCTCCGCGCTCCCGCAGGGGCTGCCCCCGCCCCGGGGCCATCTGGGACGGGGCCGACGGCGGCCGCATGGTCCCGGCGCCTCCCATCCCCGCCAGGGCCCGGCTCTCGCGGCCTCTCACAGGGCCGGGCCAGGTGGGAGGGGTGCCGCCGACCCGGCAGGCCCGCACAAAGCCGACGGCTCCGCGGGGACCCCGGGTTGGACGGGGGGGTGGCATGGCCCTGCGGGTCCCCGGAGAGCGGCGCCCCCCTCCGCAGCCCGGCCTGCCGGAGCCCCCTCCCAGGGCCCCGCAGACAATGGAGCCCGCACCGCCGGCCTACTCCCCGCTTCCTGCCCGCCGCACGCCCCCTGCCCGCCCTGCCGCCGCTGTCCCGCGGGCGCTCCCGGGCGGGACGGGGCGCTCCCGAGCCCGGGACTCGGGGCCGCGGCCCGCAGGCACCGGGGCCGCGGAGGCAGAGAGCGGGCGGCGGCGGGCAGCGGGGCGGGGAGAGCCGGGGAGCCGGAGCGCCCTGCCCCTTCCCGGTGCCAGAACGGGGCCACTCACCTCCCCGGGCGGCCGCCGCAGGGAAAGCCGGAGGTCGCCGCTGCCGCCGCCGCCCGGCCGGGCCCGAAGGAGTTAAAAGGAAGGGCCGGGCGGGCCCGTCCCATTCATTAGCTGGGCGCTTTGTCTCCAGCCGCCGCCGCCGCCGCGGCGCTGAGCAGGCTGCCCCGGCTCGGCCGCCACAGGGCGCGCTGCGCAGGCGCCGGGCGCGGGGGGCGGCCCCGCACCGTCGAGCGGCGGCACGCACGACGCACAACATGTCATCCGCCGGGCCGCAAAATGGCTGCCCCCGGAGCCGTGGCGGGCGGCGTCGTTGTCGTCATCCGGATCCGGGCAGCGGGACACGGCCGTCTCCTCTGGGTCCCGAGGGGCGGCTGTGGCTTTAAGGCTGGCTTGGGGTCGGGGCCGGCCGGGGGTTGCTGGGGCTGCGGCTCGTCCCAGCTTCCGGCTGAGGCAGCCGGTGCTTCGCAGCGCGCTCGGCGGCGGCCGCCGCAGTGGGACTCGGACCCGCTGCAGGCCCGGCCGGGTGGGCGGTTCCGGCCCGCAGCACGCACGCTGAGTGGGTGGGCGCCGCCGACCTGAGCGGAGTTCTCTCCTGTTTCGGGGGATTTAATGGCTGCTGTGCGTATTTGTTTTTTAAGTTCTGCGTGTTTGTAGTCTGATAGCCGCTACGCATTTGTCTCTGCGTAGCTGTGTGTGTAGCTCTGCCTGCTGCCCGCTACCTGCGTCAGGGCGCCTCACGACGTTTGGATGGGATCGCCTCCATAGCACAGGGAGAGCTGCTCAGGGTCAGGGCTGTGCGCTGTGTCGGTTCCAGCTGAGCAGCAGTACTCTACGTGTTTGCCATCTGGCGTTCTCCTGGGTAACGCCCTGCTGCTGCCCTCCTGCCCGAGAACTGCCGAGGCCGTCAGGGCATTGGGTGAGCTATGCTTCTCTGACAGGGTGGGAGCGATCTGTGGTGATGTGCTGTTTTCTAATGCATGTTGTTCTATAGAGGCCGATAAAGCTGTGATGTGGTGAGGCTTGAACATTTGTTGTCGAATTCCTGGTGGCAGTCTTAGATGGCTACTGCTTTGACTTCAGCGCCATTGATCGGAATACAGGCAGGAGAAAAGCAGTAGCAACAGTAATGGTAAGATGCTGCTCTTTAAAACTAATTTAAGACTGTTGAGAGGAAGAAGCTTTTTCACTCCAGCCAGTGTGTTTAAGCAAGTACATGTTTCTTGATCTGAGGTGTCTTTATCAGATAACTGATTTTTTTTTTTAATTGAACAGATGTAGTCAGAAATGTTTTATTGGCCATATATCGATATATTGGGGGGAAAAGGAAAAACAGCAGATCAGCTGATCCCTTTTTGATTTGGAATAGTGGAGCTCTTGAACATCTTTACTATACCGCTCGTATGGCTGTACTTCTATAGCATTTCGGTACCTAAAGGATGATTTTCGTAAAGTAAATGAGCTGTTGCAGCTGATGCTTCCTTTGGAGGTCTCTTGCAAAGTCTTTTCATTCATGCTGCTTAGACTTGCAACAAAGTAAGTATGAAGAGTGTGTGGTAACAGCTCTTCATTCCATGTTCATTCCTCTTATAACTGACAGCAGTTCAACTGTACTGGTAATATAGAATATCGAGGGCAAAGTGATTTAAGGCAAAGTTACTCTGACTTGCCTTGTTTTCCATGATACAACAGTGCATCTATATGGCAACAGCTGTCTAAACATAGAATTTTGTCTTGGCCAGATTAATCAGATGGTCTCAATGAAAGATACATGGGAACTTAGCTAAAAATGCTCTTACTACTAGTCTGTTAACTGATAATGTGGTGATTACTTAACATGCAATATTAATAAATAGAAATATATCTTCTAAAAAAAACCCATCTCTTAATGAAATAAAAGTGTAGCAGTGTTGAATTTTACTTGGAATTTTGTAGTTACTTTCAACATGCCATGAGAGGCATATGAATATGTGACAGCTTTACTTTTGTAATGGCTATGACTTTCAAGAGTTTCCAATTTATAGGTGAAGAATAAAAATGTACAGTAAACTTAGGAAACCCCTTTTATGCACTTTCCACTGCTTCCATCAGCATTTTTTCTGAACCTCTTCATTTTTTCATACAGCCTATTATGAAAATGTCAGTAAGAGTTAATGAAAGTTGAAGTTAATGCAAGTTGATAATTTCTTTAAATTCTAAGTTACTGATAACCAGTCAGTGTGTAGACATATATGTTGTCTGGGTGAAATGGATGCAACTTTTCTCTGTTTTACAAAAATATACTGAAAGTTCAAAAAAAAAAAAAAAGTCAGTCTCAACAGTCTGAGCAAACTGGGACTAGAAAAACTCCTCACAAGCTATAAATTAATGTGAAGAATAAAACAAAGAGGTGATGGTGATCTGATGACATGACTGCAAGGAAAGAAAGCAACTGCAGTTCCTGGGGAGGGCTCCAGACTGCCGGCTTGTGGTGGGTGTTGCAGCAGTGCTGTAGTGCTAGTCTGAGGCTGCGGATTCTCCATAAAGCATGCAGTCAGGTGTAAATGTGCAAGAAAAGGTGATCCATTGACAAGGTAGATATTAAAGTCTGTGCGAGGCATCTTGACAGTAAGTAACTAAAATTCTTCTTTAACATCAGAGTATTTTTCCACCTTTATTTGTTGTGTAAGTTTTTCTGTTTCAGATATTGTGAATAAATGTCTTTATTTGCACTTTTAACTTAACACAACATGAATTAAAAGTGATCTGGTATTAAATGAATATCTGAAATTCATTTCTCAGTCCCTGGAGTAAACTGCAGAATACCTAGCTCCCCGATATGTTTTGTGGAATGTCGTAAATCAAAGAGCATGCTCTCAAAGAAGCTGTGTGGATTCTCCAGAGAATGGGTGTTACAGGTTCAGAAAACAAGGAAATGTTACTACAGTAACCGTAAGTAAGTAGCTCTTTGTCACTGTCAATACAAGGGAAGCCATAATAAAAGCTTAAAATTTTTTGGTGACTACATGACAGCTTAATGTCCACTTCTACTGTGACAGAACATGAATATTCCTTAAATGTATCTGTTTCTCTGTCAATATTTTGTTAGAAGTTATGAGATGATTGTAGAGATTCAGTTGCTGCAGACAGAGCTTTGTATTCTGTGGTTCCAGAGTCTCTCCAGCCACTGAGCTATTCTTGAGTTTCTCATCCACGGTAGTAGTGATAACATTGATAGTGCAATGATAAATTAATGTAGTTCTGTTTTCCTGAGTTTGTTTACTACTGGAGACGCTTTACCAGTATGCCAGCACGTTATACTAGTGTTGGGAGCAATAACCATTTTGCTGCTGTTACCTTGTTTTAGCATAATTATCTCTAAAATTGTTTCCATAAGCTTATTTAATATCCAAATCACTCAAACCTTTAATTTCATCATAAACAACTTATATATCAGTGATGCATTTTCCATATGAAATCATTAAGACAAAAAACATACTAAATTGTAATTCTTAAGTTGAGCACTGAGATAATATATTAAAGAAAACATTTATTTATTTATTTGCTTGCTTGCTTGCTTGCTTGCATAGACTACATCCTCTTCCAGGACTCTGTGTAGACAGTGGTGACTCAAAATCAAAACCTTAAGATGAAGATCAGTAGTACTAAATTCAGAAGTCCAATTTAGTATCACAAGGGTATGGTTTCTAAGAACACTTAACATAAGGGAGTGCTTATATATTTACCATACATACTCCATTAACTTCAGTGGGCACTCGGCTATACTTATCGTATCCAAGCTGTCAAGCTGGATAATCAGAAAAGAAAGAGTGAACGATTACACGGTGGCTCTGGGCAACTTTAAGCAATATTCACTGCCAAAACCATGATGCCTTTGTGCTTTGCTGTTAATTACCTAATTTGTTGTAAACATCTGGCTAATCTCTATCATCTTGGATTAATGGCACATCAGCAATGTAAGTCTGTAATTTTGGCAAGGAGTTGTATGTATGACAGGATATTCACAGGACTTATTTATGCTTGGCCTTTGTGTGGGGTGAGAATGATGCTGGAATGCATCTATCAGGAATGCTCCAGTTGAAGATCCTACTTTTGTGGTGTGGGTTTTTGTTTTGTGTTGGTTTTTTTTGCATCTTCAGATTCTCCTATATGAGGCCATATTATATACCAGGACTGATTTGTATATATGTGATTTTGGAAGATCTCTATGAACAATAGAAAGATGCATCAGGTGCTGGCCAAGGTAGCCATGTCTGAGACAAGGCAAAGAAAACCTGCTCATTATTGCTTGTTTGTTATCTCATACAAACAAGTATCAGATTTCTCTGAACACGGCATATCTTTCTTTGGATTTTTTTGTTTTTTGTTTTTTTTTTTTTCTGAAACTATGAGCTGTTTTTCTTGTTTGTTAGTGTTTGTATGTATGTCATGTATTGAGTCATGACTGACTTTTCATTTTTTCTTCCCTGGATTTTGATGTTGCCTTGCTTTGTAGCCCTTCCCCACGTAACTGAGGAGACAGGGCTTTAATTCTGAATGAGCTCATCTATTTTGGGATTACTTCAGCAGTAAATGACTAGGGATTCTCACAGCAATGCTTCCTCCACTGCATACTGTCTTAATCATCTGCAGACCAGGTCTGTCTTCCAGAATGAATGAGGAAGAGGTAGTAAACTAATTAAGACTGGATTTGTCTCATTGCTGATTGAGTTTTAATTTAATTATAAGAGAGCTGAAGTATTAACTCAGTGTAAACACTGGATTCTTTCTTGGAGGTATACCTTCATGAGTGACCTAACTTGGAACAGTGCTCAAAATTTGTGCTTTGTTACATGTTAAGAGTTTGATACTGACAGCAAGAAATTAGAAATAAAGTAACTCTGAGGGATTTCTTAAATTAAGTTTCTAAGTTATCAAACTTGATGGAGGCAGTGAGCAAGATTTCTTTCTTTGAATAAAAACTGAATCCAAGATGCAGGAGAGGAACAGGGAGTAGAAAAGGGTTGTGAGAAATTAAGAATATGTATGTAGTCATACTGTTTACATGGACTGTGCTTGCTTAAATTTACTCAAGTTCATGTTAAATGAAAAATCTTCCAAAACCCAAATCTGATGAGAACAAGCATCAAAAATGATGATTGGTTTGAGAAATACGTTGTGCCATGTCTTTGTTTGCAAAGCACTTTTTTTTCTTCTCTGTTGCTGCTTTTTGATATACATTTGCTTAAATTGTGCTCATCTGGTTGTGCAGTGAGGTAGTTCAGGGGGCTAAAAGAGAAAGTCCTTCATCTGTTTATGAAGGGTTACTAGGATGGTAGTTACCATTTGGCAAGGATAACTTCCTAAAAAGACTTTTGCAGGCAAAGTTACTGTACAGAATATATTGAAGGTGATAGTCAGTAAACACAAGGAGTTGAATAGTTAATGCTGACAAGGCAATGAATGACAGGAGAGATGGAGTAATAATATTTTCTTGTATAGGGTTCAATCTGCTTTTTTATAAATAACAGTATCATTATATGTGAGTGCAAAGAATTTTGCTCAAAAGGTTGGGATTTCTTTGTGTGCTTTTTGTTTTTTATAATCAGCTTTAAAAAGCATCATAGCTTTCAGTATTTCTTCTCCTGCTCTCAATTTTACCTCAAAGCAATCCTGAAATTTCAGCAATGTGGTTGATGTGAGTTCTATGGCTATCTGTCCTGATTCATGAAGGATACATGTGTTGTATCGTCTTCACTGAGCACATTACTATTCTGCTATTTAGACAATGTATGGATAAGCAAATGGATAAGCCCTGTGCTTTTGGTGCATCATTCTGTGAAAATAGAAATTACTCTGATTTATTTTTTGTGAAGTGTAACACATATAAGCTTTAACACATATCTTAATACTGTTGTTTTTTTTTTTTCCTCATCTTTGCAGCGTCTGCAGGAGTGCATTCAAGCCCCATCTTCCTTCCATCATTCAAAGGTTATGAGCACATTTTGCAGAGAGCCTTATAACTGCAAAATCCCAAAGGTATGTGATGTTAAAGGAGTCAAGACAGCAGAAGGATAAAGAAGGAAGAAAGTAGGTTTCCCTGTCAATTGTGCCTCTCCAAAGACTGTTTAACATATTGTTCTCATTGCAAGTGACAGGCTACAAACCTATTCTTGCTGTAGGTGACTCTAAGCTGTAGTCTGTCCAAATGCTTAAATGGAAACAAGGTAAGGACCTTTGCATAGCAGCTGTACAGCCTAAAGACCACTCTGTCAGATGGTCTTTAAGTATTATCTGTAGATAACATTCCACAGGACTGCTTAGCAAGTCACAGAGCTATTAGCAAGCAGTGATGTAGCTTGAGTTCTGGTGGAGCTCAGATGATAAAACGGCTCAGTCTTTTATCAGTACTGTAAGAGGCACTGACAGAGAGTGCAGTCTGTTTTGAAATTCATTTCAGAGTTTAGATCACCCCGAACTCTTCTGGAGAAATAAAGGGTCTCCTTATCAATTTTATAAAGAACCGCTTTCTTTCCAAGGAAGAGAAAGATGATGCATATAGAACATAAGTTAGTGAGGCCAAAAGAAACAAAAACTTTTTCTGTAAAAGTTAGTGAACACAGATGAACACCTATATTATTTCATCTTAACTCACCCTTTGTCAAAACATGTCCAGAGTCTTTGGGATCAAAGGAATTAAAAAGAAAAGGCATGCTTCTTCTTAGTCAAAGAACAGAGAAGATATTCACTAATCCTCTAGTGGTAAAAAGGCTCAAGGCTTTTCTTCCATATTTAAAGATAAAAGGTTCATCCTTTTTTTTGGAATTGTCGTCTAGGGCTTTTGACCATAAATCCCACTCGATCTTGTACAAAACAGAAATATGTCTTTCTGCTGAAGTATTTTTGATACCTAGTGGATGGATAGGATACATATGTGATGCATAGGATACATGGATTTGTCTTTCAGTTGAGTAGTTCCCAAAGATTAGCTAACAGAGATGCAGGGAAACTGTACCACTTCGTAGACTGAGGGTAAATGTAGGTTTATCAGCTTGTTGCTGTAACATGTCTTGTAATACGGTGGAGCATCCTATCCACAGTGTATGCTATCCAGGCTTCTGAGGTCTGGGAACAACCTTTTCTTTGACAGCAGCTGGCCCTGCACAGTAATGCTCCTTGAGTAATTTGTCAGTGCCATAACCAATGAGGTAAGTGAAATGGAAAAAGATGTCCCTGCAGGATATGAGGAACCATAGTAATGTTGTATATTACTAGACAGTATTCCAGGGAGAATATTAATTATGTATTGGTGAGTGTGAAAAGTAAACCGTATGGTGGGGAAGCCAGGCTTTGGAAGCTTTATATGGATGGTTTGGTTTGCAGAATTATTCATAGCTGTTGCAAGTCTTAGAAACGTTAGGCAGAATTGTCATGATAGGATGAGGACCCACACACATATGTTATGGCAGTCCAAAATCTATTTCAAGATTCTTGCAGGTTCTAAAGAATACGTGGAGTGGAATCCGGCTCTTTTTTTTTTTTTCATTTTAGCAGCCTGCTGTTTATACAGGGAAGGGAGTATAGAGTCGAGTTCTATCCAGTGAAGAATAGTACCACTGCCAAGATTTAAGTGCAGCGGCAAGCCTGAGTTGGTCTCTTTTAATCTGGTACAAAGATGTTACTCTGCAGGTGATATACTTGATCAGTGTAGCAATGTCTCAAAACTTGATTCTGCAAGAGAAGAGGATGACAAAGCCTTTATGTTTATGAGATGAACAGCCTTTATGTTTATGTGATTCCTTCACTTGAAATATTTCTCTTGAGAATTTGTTAACTAGCACAGGTGAAAGCTGGTAAGCAGAAGATATTCTATCTGTGAAAATCTTTCTCACAGAGCAAGTCAGCAGTGGCAACTTGAATCAAAACCTGATGCTGCCAAGCAGGGGTGTGAAGACTGTGATGGAGTAGGACCAAAACCACAGACTCACTGAGCTAGTGCCAAAGAAAGGCTGTGAGGGTCTTCCTGCTCTCTGAACCTTTATCTTTTTGCTTGAAATTATGTGGCATCCCGTTAAAGTTGTTTCCTCCTTTTCCAAAAATGGAATGAATACTATTTTGAGGCACTACATATCACTAGTGAGATGGAGCAGGCAGGGAAACAAATCTTTGAGATTATAGAAGTATGTGCTCAGGACTTGTCAAATATACCAGATAATACTGTGCATTGTTGCATTTTGAAAGAATATGAGCTAACCTACTGGTATTTAACATTGAGGATCCTGATCTGGTAGGCTCTAATGTCAGTGAGAGGTGGTTCATGTCAGGCTTGTTAGGATCTTTGTGCTGTTGCTGTGAAGCAGTGTATCAAGATTACGTGCATTCTGTGTAAGAGCCTAGATGGTCTATAGGAGAAGTTCTCATACCTCACTCATTCCTGAGGATAATTAAGAGTATCAAGAGCAGTGATGAACCCTGCCTGTAAGTTATTAATTTGAGGTGGAGTTACCATCTTCAGCACAGGCACTAGGAAATGAAGTTCAGCAGTCCTTTGAAACTGAAGAGAATCTCAGGATCCTGGAGGCCTTTCTGTATTATGCTAAAGTAGATTAGAAGCCTCTCATTTCAGATCTGTTAGGAGATCGAGTCCTGGCACTGTAACACATCATTCTGATCAATGCAAGCTGTGGTATAAGTCCTTGATCAATAGGTCATGGGAATCAATGATGCCTCTATAATGAAATGATTTTGGAAGTACTGCTTCCTGGTTTTATCAGCATGAAGTTTCAGACATGACACCTTATGGTTACCAAACATGCCCTACGTATAGAACAGGGAGAGCTGGAAGACAAATCTCAAGAAAGTCACATAAATAGAATACTGGAGAATAAAGCGTAAGGTCAGACAGCGGAAGGATAGTTAAATGGAACAAATACATGTATGGAACGCTGTCTTATTGAAGGGATGTGCAGCTATGGAATGCTGTAATATACCTGGCAGAAAAAAGAAACTGGAAGAGTGCCAGACTGACTTGTGCATCAGACATAGGGAGAGTATGGATGCCATCAAGCTCTGTGGAAAGCTTGTCTCCAGTTGTAAAGCATTTGTACAGCTGCAGGACAGATACACATATGGATTATCACTTAAAAGATGAAAAAAACATGTTTTCTATCATAGATGGAGTTTTATTATACTTATTATTAGCTTCTTGACAGTATTTATCATTTCTAGTCATTTTTACAACTGGACTGTGCACTAACATATACGATTTAGAGCACTGCTTCCTATTTAGTATTTCAAGCTGAATTCCACTGCAACTTCACTCATTTCAACTGATGTGCTGTAAAATTTCTGAGACTGGTGGTATGTAAGTGACATAACCAGAGAGCAATTCCTTAAAAGCAGTACACAAACAACCAGATGACCTATACAGTTTATCCAGTCTTTGTGGGTTTTTTGGTTGTGTTTTTTTTTTTTTTTTTTTTTAATTGAGCAATTGAAGTTACTGGGTCAGTTTGATCCTAAAAATTTTATCTAGGTTGAGTGCAGTACTCAAATGTTGGCTGCTGTAAGCTCCTGCTTTGCTAGAGATCAGCCCAGTGGATGGTGCCTGATAGGGAAAAATGAGTTGGAAGATACTGATGCTGCCTATTGTACAGAATTTCCTGAAATAAGTGATGCAAGCTCTCTGGACCTTGATGGACTTTCCACAAGTAAGTAATGAAAGGTGTTTCTATTTCTGATCTAGGCATAAATTTACTGTTGGACTGAGTGCTGCTGGGGGAGGCAAACAGCAGTGGTAGAAACAGGGTGAGAAAGAGTTAGGAGGTTATTCTGAAGGAGGCATTCAGTAATGGTCGCTACAGAGGGGCAGCAAAGACCATACCCACTCTTTGCTGCTTTCTTTCCTACTGCACACAGGACCTGTTCTGTGTGATGGGCAAACACAAGTGTTGGTCCCAGGCCTGGCTGGCTCAAAAGGGGTTCTTTGAGCGTGCGGGTGCAGCTGTCCTGGGGACACCCACAGCAAAATCCTTCACATCTCCAGTAAGGCTATAATGGTTCTCCTAAAAATGATACATAATAACAAAGGGCAGCCTTTGCAGGGAGAGCTACAGATGACACAACTGTACTTGACCAAAATGTAAGGTTGTTATCGTTACCCAAAAGCAGAAGTATGACCCAGACACCCCCTGAGAGCAGACTGAAACGAATTTTCTAAGCTCGAGCTTGAACTTTGCCCAAAGAAATAATAAATACCGATTACTCGTAGTTTGGAGACCTGGTTTTGCAGCCCTGACCTCCGCCCTGCTTCTCCCTCCTTTCACCGTTTGCTGTCGTTTAAATACCCCTGCGCTGAGGCGCTCCGGTGCCGCCAGCGCGAGTCCTGCCCGCAGCCCTGGGCCGCGAATTGCCAACCCGTCCCCTGAGGCGCAGCGCTGCCGCTTCCCGCCCCGTGCCGCCCGGTGCCTCCGCCAGGCCCCGCGCCGCGCTCCGCCATGGAGGGGCGGGGACGGGGGGAGCGGCGGCGCAGGCCCCGCCCGGCGGCGGCAGCAGCGGCGGCGGCAGCGGCGGGGCTGGGCGGTGCCTGGCGCCCTCACGTCCCTTCCCTCTCCCTCCCCCCCCCGTCGGCGCAGCGCTGTGGTGAAGCCGCATTGTTTGTGCCGAGGGGGGAGGGGAGCTGCCGAGCCCGGGGAGCCGAGCGGCGAGCCCGCAGCCGGACCGCGACCTGCGCCGCGCCTCACGAATGCGCTGTGCCCGGCGGCGGCAGCAGCCCCGTACCCAGCGCCGGGTACCCGCCGCCGCGGGCAGCGCGGCCCCTTCAGCGCCCGCTCGCCCGCCCGCGGACGCCGGACGCGGGAGCAGGCGGCAGCAGCGCCGGCGGGACCGCCGCCATTAGACCGGCCGCAGCGTCGGGCGCAGAGGCGGAGCGGGAGGTCTGTCAGCCGCGCTCCGCGGCTCCCACAACGTGAGTGAAGCCGGGCGGGCGGCGTGGCGGCCGAGACGGCCGGTCGGTCCGGAGGCGGGGGGGAAGGAGAGGAAGGGCGGCGGGGCCGGGCCCGGCGCAGGGGGACGGCGCGGAGGGCGAGCGGCCGTGGGCGAGGCGGCGCGGGGGGAAGCGGAGCGCGGCGCTCTGGGGGAGGCGCCGCTGGAGCTGTTTTGTCAGCCGCCATATTGTGGGCCGAGTATTTTCGCGGAGGGGAGGGAGGCGACTGTTGGGAAGGGCTGAGATGATGGGCCCGGGCAGGAACCATCCTCCCGGGGGCCGGGAGGGGGGAACGCCGGGGCCGGGCAGGAACCATCGGGCGCGGAGGGGTGTGTGTGCGCTGTGGGCTGCCTGGGCGTGGGCAGGAAGTGCTCGCGCAGGAGCCGGCGGGGGCGGGCCGTGGGCGGCCCCGCGCGGGGCGGCCGTGTGGCTGTGGGGCGGACAGGGCCGGGCAGCGGCTGCGGCGGGACTGCTGGCGGGATGCGGGAGGCACACAGCCTGTGCTGCCTTCCCCGGGCAGAGCTGAGCTGAGCCGCCGCGCTGCGGACGTCAATTCTTTGTGTTCCCCTGAGGGCAGTGCTCCTGCCCCGCCGCTCTGCCGTGGGTGGTGTCTTCCGCGTGTGCTGTAAGCGGTGTTTGCCTATCCGGCCTCATTGTCTGGGACTAAAGAACATTCCTGTGTCTTTCTCTTTACAATGGTCTGCATGAAAGTGTCCATTGAGAATGGCATTCCCTTTTCCTTTGAGCAGGGGATGCAGGGACCCGAAGCAATTGGTTTGAAGAGGAGGAACGTAACTGGGACAAAAATTGTGAAAGGAATTTGATCAGAAGCGTGCGCTGTTGTACTTTTCCCGTTGGCTTTAGCTCTCCTGCTCCTTAATAAAAAATATTTTGGCCTCCTACCACGCATTCTGCACAAACAGCTGTCTGCGTGCACTCTTGTTGGCGAGGGGGAGCAGCTGATGGAGCCCTGAGAGGGGAGCTGCAAACTTTCCTGTTTGATCTCTGTTCTGAGAGGCAGAAAAGCGCTAACAAGAATCGCCTCCTTTTGCTGAAGGTGTGATATTGTCAGTATAGAATGGAGCTGATGTCATAGTCAGAGTGTTCTTCAAACTTCTATGCATGGTCGTCATTCCTGCGGGCCTGCAGGGTGTTGGAAAGGGTGAGGGAAGGTGTCTGTTAATTAACAAGGAAAAGCAAAGCAATTGCTGATCGTGAATTCCGTATGCAGAAATGCAGTCATCCTCCAGAATATTCACGGGACATTTGCAAGTACTCTGTTCTTTGGGGGAGGATGAAAGATAAAAAGCTACCACTTCTTTGGCTTCTGGGACATTGAAGTTAATCATGCTTAAGTTTTTATGAAATGAAGCCAGATTAGTACCAATTCCAATTCTGTGTTTGCTCTGTTACAGTTTGTATGGTATCCCTTCTCCCAGCAAATTATCATTTGCTTTGTGAATTAGCTTTATTTATAGATGAGTGTTACAAGGAAGATGCTTAGATGATGGCTCAATCATTTTTTTAGTATTCTGATTCATACAGTTTGACATTTATGACAGTAATTCTAAGCAAGAATGTGCTTTAAAATATTTTCTTCCTGTTCTTGTTGCCTTCTTGCAGCCATGCTTAAGAATTTCAGGAAGAGAGAGAGAGAGAGCTTGGAAATCTAGCTTTCCACTCCTTCCCCTCCCCCCCACCCCCCTTTAATTCTGGGCTATGCTCGATAATTAAATGTGGGCAAATAAGTACAGTTTTTTGTTTCTGAAGGCTACCTTCCATCTCTCCCTCAGTAATTAGTTCAAAACTGCCCTCATGGACATCTTGGCTGGTTGTGTGTCTGTTCATGGTTGTAGGGAGAGATACTCTAAAAGAAAACACAGACCTTTACATCTACACAAAATTGAAGTTAAATGTGAGGTAAACATAATCCAATTGATCTGTTTTTTGTTGTTGTTGTTGGCTAAATGCAAGACAGGTACCAAAATATACCATAAAATGCAACCACACTGACATGAGTGGGTTGCTGTACATTTACACATCAGTGTGTTTGACCTGAAAAATCTTCATTCATGCTGATAAACAAATGAGAGTCACTGTGTTATCTTTCACCTCTGCGTTACAACATCTGTTTTGAAACTGTGGAAACTAACTTCTAATTTCAGATAAATTATCGTTTCTAGTTTCTGAATCTTTTATAATAGTATTAGGGGATTGAACTTTTTCTGCGGTTAAAAAAACCAGTCTAACTTAATCCTATGTTTTTGAATGGAATTAAACTATTAAGTATTTCTTTCACGCTTGTTTGAAGCGGTGGTGGAATCTTTTTATTCGTCTCTTGTTCATAAGGACGATCAGAAAAATGTGATGATTATGCGCTGGCTTTTGAGCTTGTGCTATAAAAATAAGTAATAAGAATTAAGAGGTACCTATATAGAAGTCAGATCTGTGAGTAAGGTACTTAACTCACACATGAATAACAGGGATAGTGTAGATGCATTTTTTTAATTTCTTGGGAAAAGAAGACTGATTTGTGAGAGCAGATAGATAAGACTCTCTAAAGGGCTACTTTAAATGTTAGCTGCCTGCATTATCTCGCCCTCCATTAAAGTAAATTCCTTCAGGACTTTGAGAGTAGACTTGTTGAAAGTGGCATTACAGACTGACCAAAAAAAAAAAAAAGTGTTTTGTGTGTCAGCCATTCTGGTCGTTGCTGTTTTCTTCGTGAAGTAATTATACTGCTCTGACAATAATCATACCTTGAGCTCTTGCTCTTTTGACATGTTAATGTGAGTAGAATTATTTTGACTAATAAAAGACATGAAGTGCAGAATTTCTGATTGATGAGAATTAAAATGGTAAGGCCGTAATAATAGTTTAAGCAGTTCATTAAAAATCAAGCTTGTTTTCTTAGTGATTTATCAGGGGGAGAAAAGGTGAAAGATAAAAGAGCATTGTAGACTTGACATTAATGGTTCTATAATATTTTTCAAACTTGATAGAAAAAGAAATGTCTTAAAGGGTGTAAGCATGGAAGCTCTCAGTTAGGATTTTTGTAATCAAATTGAGTTCCCGTCCTAATTACGGTGTTTCATAGGGAGGAAAAAAGCTGGGTTTTTTTGGTATGGTGTGTGTAACAGAGGCTGACCTTATTCCAATGAGTGTCTTGAAACTTGAAAGTTACGTCAATTTCATTTTATAAAGAGCTTGGATTTGGATTGAAAGACTGGAAGTTATTTACCTACTCTTTTTGCTATGAGGAAAACTATGAGAACAGGTTGAGGGATGAGGGTGTGTGTCTGTGTACGTGCACACACAGCTGCACATTTTGTATGTTTTCATTATAAATCAAATCTGCTTTACAAGTTATTTCCTAACTGTGGTCCACATTTCTCCATCTTTACTTGTGAGTTGAATTCTGTTCTTGTCATTCTGTGCATATCACTATATTTGAAAGTTTTTGACACTGAATGGGATTCAGCCTACTCATGTGGGAGTTAGATAAAAGAATAAAACGTACATTGAGAATAACTTTCTGGTTATGGAGATGTTGTAATTCTTAAATACAGAAATTGTTTCTGTGGATATGTAGTTAGGTAAAGAATATAGACTCAAAAGAATTTTATTTTAAGAAAGCTTTGTCAACTTTGGAGGTATGCATGTTTTTCTAGCTCTAAGAATGGATGTAATAAAGGAGTTGTTATTATGATCTTCAAATTGCATGGGATAAAGTTGTGGGAAAACATACTTTTCTTCCAGGATTATGTCAGTTCTTCTAGAGGTGAGATCTGGAGGAAAAAAGTTTCAGGCTGTTGAAAAAAAACCTGCACATACTCAGCAAATGGAAATACTGTATTAAAGATTTTCCTACAGTGTAACAGTTATCATTTTTGTCTGAGCCTTTCTTATTATTTTCTTATTAAGAGTTGTTACAGTTAGCTCTTCTGAAGCATTTTTATATTATTATGGACTGTGTATAGCTGTGCTTACTTAGATAAGCTAGGTTGTTTTTTTATTATTTTGTTTCCTTTTCCAAAAGGTTGGATAGATAGTTTGGGGCCATAGAACTGAAGTTGCTTCTTACTATAATAAAACTAATCTTCTTAAATAAATTTTCAGAGTTCATAATTTTAACTGGTGCTCTCGTTTTAGGGAAACATTACCAAATGAGGAGAAAAGGAAGATGTCATCGAGTATCGACAACAAGGCATTCCTCTTCCCCATGCAGTATTAAGCACTCCCCCACACGAGAAACCTTGACGTACGCTCAAGCTCAAAGAATGGTCGAAATAGAAATTGAAGGTCGCCTACATAGGATCAGTATCTTTGATCCTTTAGAGATTATATTAGAAGATGATCTTACAGCCCAGGAAATGAGTGAATGCAACAGCAATAAAGAAAATAGTGAAAGACCACCAGTTTGTCTAAGAAGCAAACGGCATAAAAATAACAAAGTGAAAAAGAAAAATGAAGCTCTTCCGAGCTCACATGGCGTACCTGCTACAACAGCTCCTCTTCCAGAACCAAAAGTACGGATTGTTGAATACAGTCCCCCTTCAGCTCCTCGGAGACCTCCGGTTTATTATAAATTCATTGAGAAGTCAGCAGAAGAACTTGATAATGAAGTCGAATATGACATGGATGAGGAAGATTATGCGTGGTTAGAAATAATTAATGAAAAGCGGAAAAGTGATGGAGTGTCAGTTGTTTCCCAAAACATGTTTGAATTCCTTATGGATAGGTTTGAGAAAGAGTCTTATTGTGAGAACCAAAAACAGGGTGATCATCAGTCTTTAATTGATGAAGACGCGGTATGTTGTATATGCATGGATGGTGAATGTCAGAACAGCAATGTAATCCTGTTTTGTGATATGTGTAATTTAGCAGTACATCAGGAATGCTATGGGGTGCCATATATACCCGAGGGCCAGTGGCTCTGCAGACACTGTCTGCAGTCCCGTTCTCGGCCTGTAGACTGTGTGCTGTGCCCAAACAAGGGAGGTGCCTTTAAAAAGACTGATGATGATCGTTGGGGACATGTTGTGTGTGCTTTGTGGATTCCAGAGGTTGGATTTGCCAATACAGTTTTTATTGAGCCAATTGATGGTGTCAGGAACATTCCCCCAGCCAGATGGAAGTTAACGTGCTACCTCTGTAAACAGAAGGGTGTTGGTGCCTGCATCCAGTGCCACAAAGCAAACTGCTATACTGCATTCCATGTGACATGTGCTCAAAAGGCTGGTCTGTATATGAAAATGGAACCTGTGAAAGAACTGACCGGCAGTGGGACAACATTCTCTGTAAAAAAGACTGCCTATTGTGATGTACATACTCCACCAGGTTGCATACGGAGACCTCTAAATATTTATGGAGAAGCTGAAATCAAAAACGGTGTTTGTAGAAAGGAGGGATCAGTCAGAACTGCTAGGTCTACATCAAAAGTCAGAAAAAAGACAAAAAAAGCCAAGAAAACAGTTGTTGAACCCTGTACAGTTATGCCAACCGTATCTGCTCCTTATATCCCCCCCCAGAGGTAAGCAAACCGTCAAAGTGGGAGAAACCTTTACTTAATTCATCTGTTTAATTTTAAGCCAATGCTTTTAGATGGAGGCTTAAAAGTTTTTGTCTGTTTCTTCTATGTCTTTCTTAAAGATCATGCTCAGAAGATTAATGTAAATTATGTATGTTGCACTTCAGTGATAGTATGTTAAAACTGCCATAACTTCTTTAAAGGAATTAGTAAGAGGTCTGCCTTGTTTTCAGAACTCCCCTTCCCCCCCCCCCCCCTTTTCTTTTTTTTGTCAGACCAAATCATGTTGTGTGCTCTGTTGTTGTCTGCCGTACTTCTGAAAATTAACCACAGAATTCAAAATAGCTTATGTACTTGACCTCAATTTTAAAAAGCCAAGCTCAAAGTTAACTATGTTTATAAGCTGATAATCTGAACTTCTTCTGCTAACTTAAGAGTTCCAAAATGAAAATCAGATTTGCATGTATAGGGTTTTAATACTGTTTTTATCTTACCTAACTTATATATAAGCATTTACTGTATGATCTACACAGGTACAAAAAAAGCCTTCCAAAAAGTATTTTCCTTGTGGTACAAAATAATTTCTCAGGAGGTTTTTCCTCTGTCTTCATTTACTTTTTGCAAATGCAGTAGCATTTATGAAGATTTGGGTGAATTTGGTACCCCTCATACATTAGCTAATGCAATCTTTGTTGTCTAACCCAACATGGATGTGCTCTCCCACACAACCATGCTAGCAAATCTGTAGTCCCATAACTTCAGTACAGTTTCTCTTGTTGAACAAAAACTAATGTGTGTGCAAGAGTTTTAATCTGGACACCGTTTGCTTATGAATTTATCTTTGTAAGAACTTCTGCTGTTTCTTTTATTAGTGTATTGCAGTTTTCACAGAAGCTGTTACTTAAGTGCAAAATGTAAACATCAGAGCTGAAGATGTCCTTTATGTTTAACGTGCCATATTTTTATATTTTAGCAGTGATGATCAGGGGGCTGGCAGATGGCTCTAGATCTGGTGAGGCTAGTGAAGTGATGCTTGAATGAAAAAGCAGGAATGTTTTAAAGTCTGTTTTCGTACATAATTAACAGAATTGGAACAGAGTAATGGTTTTTGAATGCTTTTTATTTCGGGAGTTAAAGATTTTTGGAATGAATTTTGATTAAATTAGCTACATTGTAGTTCAAAAGAGCAGTGTCATCTCACTTCAGATTTCTTTCACTTAAACTGAGTGAGTTATAATGCATTTCAGCAGTGGAAATATATGTTTATGGGATTTGAGCAATGGAATAAAGCTCTGGGTTAGAAAAATACAGTTTTGGCTCTGCTGAGCATTTCAGACATAATATACTGTACTGAGAAGTGTTAAATTGGACTTTTGGGACTAAAATCAAGTTTGTCATTATTATTTGTTTTGTTTTCAGCATCTACTACAGTAGTATATTTGTTTACCCTTGAGTTAAATTAGTACTGAATTTAATAACTGTACATTAAAAAGTTTCTCAGTAGAGGCACCAGTTCCATGTGCAGGTTAATCGTCTACAAGGCTATTAAGATACTATAAATAAATCATGCTTTTTGAAAGCTGGCTACCAAGTGTCAGGTAGTGAACATTTAAAAACTAGTTACATTAATCTAAACAGCGTTTTGAGATGACAGTCCTTTCCTGTAAAAAGAACTACTAATGTTTGTAGGTACTTACTGACTAATTATGTCAGTCTTTAGCTCCTGTGTGATGTTTACAGACATCATCAGATGATTGCTCTGTTCTGTGTCGTGCTTTACTTGGTAAAAATGAATTATTTTTGTTAAGCAATGCACCAATGAAGGGCTTAAGTTGACAGTTAGCAACAGATATTGTTATATGAACTAATACTGTTGTCCATGGGAGAAAGTTTATAAAAAGAATTTGCCTTTAACTCAATGAAGACCATCCTGATTTTTATTTTTTGTCTTCTTGCCAATAGAAAGAACATGGACTAAATGAGAGTTGAGAATTGGAATGTGTATTCTTAGTTGTAGCTTTGGCAATTCTTCCCACAGATAACTTTTGTTAGAGTCAGACCCTGACACTGAAGGGATGCCATCATCAGATTTTTTTTAAGTGTTTTTAGTTGCCAGGAACAGATGTATAAAGACTGTTGATTTCTAAATTTCTTTCTGCTGAGAGATTCCATGTATGTTCAGATTTGTGTTACTGCATACATGGATATTTTAATTTGTTGAGATAATACATTTTAATGATGCTTTCTATCAGGAATGTAAAACAAACAAAAAAACACCCATAGTTTAAAACTGTTTTAGTTTTTAATTTTGTTATAAGTTTATTGTCTTCACGCAAGAAGACTCTTTCTTAAATATTTTTTTATAAGAATACACTTAGTCCTGGAAAACTAATATCTGAATTAAAAGCAAAATAGAAATGGGCACATGAAAAGGTGAATTTTACTTTCCTTTCCCAACTCTCAGTTGTCCAATTTTTTTTTTTTTTTTTTCCGTTGTTGTTGTTGTCTAGAAAAGCTGTGATTTTGATGTGGAGTTAATTGCGCACCTATATACTAATAACAAATTATTTTGAACATTTTGCATCTGTCTTCATTTAAATTGTACCTTTAATCTATTCTTAAATATGTTGATCTTTTTTTTCTTTCCTTGGAGTTGGAATGTGATTTGCCTTTCCAGAAAACTTTTAAGAAGAGCAATTAAACTATTCACATTCAGAGAAGAAACATACATGCTCCAACTTTAAACACTGGTGCCTTTTTTTTTTCCTAAAAAAATAGAAATGAACCTTGTTCTTTACATCTGTGAAGACTGAGGAATGCCTGGGGAGGTGTTTGGTTTGGTTTACTTTCTTCATCATTAATATCTAGACTACATGTGTCCATGGCTGGTTCTTTAGAGATAGTAGCCGCAGTAGTACATAAATGCTCATTTGAACACACCTGCTTGGAGAAACTCCTGTTGCCATTTATGTTTAGTTGAAGGTAGTAGGAATATATTTTGTTTCTTTATCTGTATAGTGAATGTACATCAAAAACTGAACATTTTACTAACACAGTTTTAGTAATTCTGTTCTCTGAAATACCTGTGTTCATTTTAAGAAATGTTAAAAATAATGTTGTAAAAAAGTATCATCGTTTCTACACAATTTTTTTGTAACGTGTGAATTTCTGTATCTACTTCTCTGTTCCTTAGATTCTGCTTTGAGTGCCTTTGAGACCTGTATTCTTTCCGGTTACCACTGTTTCTTAGCAAATGTTGTGCTTGAAACTGTTCACTGTCAAATTATATAGGTAGTATCATGCCTTGGTTATTTGTAATCTAATTATACGGCCTTTCAGACTGTCATCTGTGAACTACTGAGCATAGCATCGGAAGGTCTTAAATGACAATAATAGGAGATGAATGCTCGCTTCCGCTCTCTTTTTTTATTTCTGGGCATCCATTTATCATCTTGTACCTCAGTTTTTCAGGATGTCTGTACTTAAGTGTGTGCTTCCAAAGATGCAGTGTGTCATGTTGGAGCATTGAGGTGCATTCATTACTTGCCTCTTAGTAAGTTGCTTAGCACTTGGAGTAGACCACTGGGAAATTTCCTGGATGGACATGATTTGCATCTGGCCTTCCTGGCTATGTAAGTGTTCTCCTTCTTTAGTCAGAGATTCAGTTCAATTCTTCTTTAAATATGAAGTATTGAATTGTCGATTATGCCGTACAGACAGTACTTGGCACATTGGCACAGTAGTCGGAGTGCAGGCTTCCTGCGGCCACCAGCTGATCTGTCTGGAAGCAGTAGCAGATGGGTTTTGCACTGAATATGTGCAGGGTTCATACTTTGCTGATGATATGTGGTGGTTGAATTTCACATAGTTAGATAAATGAATCTTTTTTTTTCTTCTCCCCCCCCCTCCCCATTAAGTATGAAAAGTGTTTTCTTTATGTTTCAGGTCTAAAACGTAAAAGATAGGAAATCCTGACTTTTACAGTTGAGTTGACAATCTAAGACTTGCTTCCTGTTTGTTTGAGTTACCTTATACTGGCTCTGTACTCCTTTTCTTGTGAATTGTTCCTCCTGTTGCTGGCTATCATTGTCCTTTATAATAGCTGCCTTACCCTGTGAATATCTTGCAGTTTTTCACAGTGAACATTACAATGTTTCTCTTATTCTTGAGCGCTAGATTCTGTAGTAGAAATAACATCATTTTGGTGTAATCACTTGACCTTGTGTTGTTAAAGAGGCGTCTAAGATGTGATTGTTTTATGCAAAACAAAGTCAGTATTAGTATTTGTGTCCTTGAAGAAATGTTGTATAACTAGAATTTTGTGGGCATATACTTGAAGGAAAAGTAAATAAAATACTGAACCTTCAGTATTTTGGAAACGCACTGAGACCCTGTGTAATCTGCATCATTAAAATAACATTTATGCAGGTATTTTATTAAGTAGAAGCAGATAGTTAGAAGTATATAGATGCTTTCATTTTTAGTTTCTGTTTCTGCGTGATACATATGTAGTGTCTGAAGTTAAGAAAGCATTTGAAATGCTGTACTTGCACTGGGTGCAGAAAGTAAGCACAAGAATCACTGCTTCAGTAATAGGCAGGAACAAGGCATTAGACTTGCTTTTCATGTGTGTCATTTGTGTTACATCATACTGTTAAAAATTTTGTGATCGTAGGTGAGCAGATAACTGAGAGGAAAGATTAAAATGCTAAAAATGTTTTCAAACTCTTTTTATAAGTTATCATTTATATGTTTCATATTACCTGAGTTTTCTGTGTGTCTGCTGTGATTAAAAAGCGTGTTGTTCCTGGTAGTAAAAATAGATTTCCATTGCTGTATATATCAATTCAGAAACAGTATTTTTTTTGTTGTTATTGTTTCATAATTTATCCAGTAGAACTTCTTAACAAATAATGTAATGTTGTCATGGTATACTAGTCACAGGAATCTTTGTGGCCTCTAAAATGAAACATGGACCAGAAAAATAACTGAAGAGAGAGTGGTGAAACATAGTGTAACCAGAAGGGAGCATTTATGTTTGAGATAGTGTCAGTTTATATTCATGGATGTTGCTTCTTAATCATGTATTGGTGTGAGAGTTTCTGGGTTTTAGTGCATTGGTTTTCTCTGCCTTCTAAAAGTTTCTAAGCACAGGGACAAGAATAAGAAACACTACTTAAAGTTCAACATTAGAAAAAGCATTGAGTAATACTTGGAGAATCAGTGTTGCAACAAAATTGAAGCCATATAAATCCAGATATCTGTTAGCCATTTATACTTGAATATATGTGTGTATATATTTTCACACAGTGATGTGGAAATAGTTACTTTAATTATAGGAGAACATGATGTCACCTTATGGCTGTAGCTAATAATTATGTGGTGGAACCACTTAGGTGTAAAGCAGAAGGGGATACTAGCAATTGTCATTCCCTTCGCTGTTGATTTTTGTAGGACTGATTAACTTCAGAACCTTTTCTGATACATGTAGAAATCATCTGTTGAAGTCAGCCTACATTTTTGCTTCACTAAAAGCATAATTTTACCCAAATCAGAAAAAGAGTGATCACTAGCTTTGCCTCAGTTCTATTTAAAACCATCAATAATGATAATAAAAGGTACAGTGGCTTTAGAGCTTAGTGTTCAAGCCAGTTAATTGTGAGTTTGGTTGCCTTGTCAGATAACAATTAGTACATGTGTATAAGTAAATATGACTTTTTAATAGGTTGTAAAAGTAAGTTTTCATTAAAAAAAAAAAAAAAGTAACTTGTGTATCTGACAATAGAAGTTAGATGTGACTGATTTCTGAGAGGCAACCCTCCCTTCCCCTCCTCATCCTTCTGGTGGAAAGGGCGTCTCGTTTCTTTTTGCAAGGGGGATAGAGGAACAAACTATTGATATAACTTCCTTCTTTTTTGTCGTCTTTATTTCACATATGCAGTACAATGAAGATTAGAATAGAAATTAAAATATGTTAGATATTTTGTTCAGGTGCGTGGTTAGCATCTTGTGATCCTCTGAGTGTTTGATTTACAGCTAGGAAGATTCAAAATTCATTACCTGAATTTAGCAGTAGTAGAACACCAAAGCTATTTTAAGTGTTGGGTTTTTTTTTTTTTGCCTTCAATTCTTCTGTGTTTCACCAATTGTGTGAACTTTGCTTTTGCGGCAGCTACAGAAGTGATGCATCTTTTAAGTACTGCACAAAAATAAGAATTTCAGTATGAATTGTCTGAAGAATGGTTTCCTGTAATTTTTTTATTTAGTAGTCCAAGTTACAGAATGCACAAGAATTTGTAAATTAAGTTTTCTCTTATTACAGAGAAAGGTAGTTTTACTTGATTCTTTATTTGGTTAGGACTTTGATGCAAATTTGGCTTTTGAGATAATATTTCAAAATCAGAGGTAGTATGGTTGTGACAGACACACACACACACACAAAAAAAAAAAAGAAGTACAGAAAAAATACTTTGAACACTTGAAAAGTTATGACTATATAAATTATTTGTGTAGAAAGTGGTGAAAGTATATGCATGTGATTTTACTGAGAGGACTAAGGAAGTTTTCCAGTGTGGCAGCATTTTGTTGCTGCTGTTACTTCTCGATTTTGTTTTAGTTAGTTAATTTTGTTCATTTTGTTATCCAAAAGTTTGGAAGGTCACAAAGTTAATTGTTATGGTAGGAACTAAGTAGCTGGTCATAACTAATCAGGTACTGGCCAGAATTAACGTAGCGTTTTCTTAAACCTTAAGTTCAGGATTCTACTTTGCTGTCCAGAGAAACTTTTCTAAACCACTTGTGCAAGTAGAGATACAGGTGCTCAGTTTCATTATCTTTTGAAGCATGGAAAAGTGTTTCCTACATGTTCAGTCAAAATCAAATTAAGTACTGATAAATTTTAAATAACAAATAGTAGGCTGAAGACAGAGACTTCAGAAAGTGTACCTGTGAATAAAATCTGTATTATTGGATTCTCAGAGAATCTGAAAAAGAGATTGTACAGGACAGATTTATTAGGTAGTTTTTTAAAACATAAAACTGATGCATCTCTAGAAGCTGAAGATTTCATGTACAGAGCTAGGAGGAATAGTTGGCAAGTCCCCAGAATTCATTCCAACTCCCAAAATAGAAACTTCTGTAGCTTTTTTTGACTTTGTTTTTCTGTTAATTCTCTTCCAATTAGTGTCAGTGGAATCGCTGTTACCATCTGTAGTTAATTTGTCTTTTTTTTTTTCTCCCTGTTTCCCCTGAGTCTCCCTCTGTTCTGTGGAACTTCACTGAGCAAGACTTAAAACTTCAACTGCTCTTGGTATTGAGTCTCCTCAGTAACAATTTATTCAATTTAGAGTAGTTGTGTTTTGTTCTGACAGCTTTTAAAAACATATCTGCAATATTTGTATTTGAAAATAGGGGTATTTTATTTGCTCAGCATTTTATTGTTCATAGATATACAGATTGGTATTTTAGTGATCCTCAGTACAGTTTTATGCTGTGTTTGGGTGTTTTTTTTTTTGTTTGTTTTGTTTGTTTGTTTGTTTTTTGCATGTAGCTTTAATACAGCCATGATTGGTAAAGGAGGATACAAAATTACTGGTTGATGAAACTGGAGGCTGATGGGCTATATAGTAAAATACTATGTTTAGTTTATTATTTAAAATGATTAGTTTTATTGCGTATTTGGTCTTACTGATTCTTATGTGAAGCCTTCAGCTAGAGTTACTATAGTAATACTGGAAAAATAACGTTCTTGGCTTTAGTATGGAAATTTTCTCTCTGATTTATATTTTCAAAACTTGGGGACAGTGAGATGCTGTAGAAATCTTCAGATAATAGATTCCTTAAAACTCTGTGAGGTTAGAAAGCAAGTGTGGTCTGCGGAGCTGTTGGAGGTGATTAATAGAAAAGTGGCAGTTTTCCTGTGTGAAACTGCTGCATGGTTAGTCACCAAAGATGCTGTTTTCACTCTTTCTTGTAACTGTCATAGCTGCCACAGTGACATGTAGCTGAAACTGAGAGAGGAAGGCAGTTGTGAGTAGGAAGGAGGAAGCTGTGACTTTGCTAGTATGACAGCAGCAAATTTCTTGGGTTGGAGAAAAATATATTAGGTACTTAGCTTAAAAAAAAAAAGAGAGAGAGAGAGAGAGAAGAAGAGGAAACACAGGACTAAATGTTACTGTTCACAAGCTATTCCTCTTTGACCAGTGCATTGAGCACCACTGTTTGCAGGGTAGATGTCAAACCTCTTCATCTGAGGAATGGGTTAGTGTAGAGCAATTGATTAAAAAGAAAGATCTCAGCAAAGATGTGTATTAACTTTCAATTTAATTTACATTAATTGAGTCTGTCTTACGCTTTCAAAATGAAACAGTTTTCTCTTCTGATCCTTTTGTTGTTTTTGTAAATGTGTTGTAATTAATGCCGTAATTTACCCTCAGCTAGACTGTAGTTTCAGGCTTAGAAAGCTGGTGTTGGAAAGCTTCCATCGAAAAAGTACCTCTCTCTTTTTAAAGATAAGCAGGGGATTGTAGGCTGTTTCTGCATTGTTTGTAATGCATGTAGCAGTGCTTTACAGTTGGATACAAATGGCACTGGGGGAGGGTACTGTATCAGCTTCCCCAGTTATCTGTGGCACCAGTACAGTAGTTCTGAAAAATGTTCTTTTATCTCAAGTTTTGGAATGCAGGTGGTACAGAGAGTATGCCTGGTGGTGTCAGAGCATCCAAAAGGCTGCAGTGGTCAGACAGAGTTGGTTGAGAAAATGGCTGGCCTGGGGTGTCAGTTCATGCATTGTTACTGTCAGTTTGATCAGCTTGAAACTGAGTACCTCTGTTGTAAGACCGGTTACCTAACATACCAAATGCCCTGGAAGCACCGCTTGTTCTGTTCTGGGTTTAGCTTAGTTGTGTTGTTTAAATATTTTAGAAAGAAAAATATTTAGTATTTAACATGGTCCACTTCACAAGGCTTCTTGGGCATTTTGTGTTAACAAAATCCCTTTTATCTAAGAAACATGGACAGCAAGGACGGTTCTGATCTCTTTTGCTTCCTTTCTGTGATCACTGTAGTTGTGGCTTTTTTTTTTTTCCTAAGGTACATGACACTAAGGTCAGTTATGATTGAGGAGGTGATACTTCTGGTATTATCTTCCAAGTGTGTGTTCCTACATTCCCATCATTGTGAGATCTCTGAAATAGTAACCTTAGTTTCTTTGGCAGTCTCAACAGAGACGTATACAATAGAGGAAAAGAAAAAGCCTATTCAATGTAGTGAGCCTTATCTATTATTTCTAAAGATAAATCACTATGGGATTTTGTGTAGTTCTGGGAGGTGACCTACCTTTCTCTGCAAGTCTCACTTCTTTCTGGGGAATCTGACAGTGCTACCAGTTAGTCCTGTCTTGTGCAAGTCAGATCCTGCAAAACTACTAACTCTTCTAACAGATCTCTCTCTTACCTGCCCCAAATAGATAAGGGTTTTTGTGTGTGTGCTTGGTTGTTTTTTTTTTTTTTTTTTTTCCTCACTCTTCAATAATTTTTCTAACATCTCTTGGGGCGGTGGGGTGTGAGTGGAGTGTGCAGCACGCTCCTTCAAGACCTTGAAGAATTTAAAAAATTGTTTGAGAAACTACTTTCAACCTTTCAGACTTTGATTCTAGCTCATGTAGTAAAAAAAACTAGTTAAAGTTTGGTACACATCGTGTGCTTGATTTCATGTGAGAGTTCAAGTTCAGCACAGTTGAATATATCTTTGTGAGCACAAGGCAGACTCTTTCCTGATGGGGAAGCTATGTCAAGGATGGGAGCCTCAAAAAGCACTTATTGTCTGTGCTACTTCTAGGGTTCTACAGCAAAAGATGTATCCTGTCTTATTTTTCCCAAACGGTTGTATCATTTGTCATCTAAAGTGTTTTGGACAGTAGAAGTCTTCATGGGAGCATCTGACTAAGCAAAAAGCTGATCACAGGGCTATGCTATAGTTAGTGGGGTTTTAGGGTCTAGCAGCAGATGTAACGTCTTGTTGTATCATTAAGATAATCTGCTTTGTGGAGGCTCTTCATGTGGCAAACATCTGACCTCTGTATTTTGAGAAATGAACAGGTGATTTGCAGTATTTGCTACTGCTGAAGCCTGGTGTCTAAATGAAATATGAGCAGCCAGTGTTTGGTTTTATTTGGAACATAGGAAGAGAACAGTAGATTGCTACAGCTTGCTAGGTAGTTTTTGCAGTGAATTACCTTCTATTTGTATTTTGAAAGCTGGATATCGTCTGCAAGCATCTCTCCTGAGTTTATTCTAACACTTCACTATCATAATTATCTCAGAAAAGAATGGTTCATTATGTGAATGGGTAAATGTACTTGAAGGTGTAATTAAAGATGTTTGGTTAGTCTTGCCACATCTGATGGGCATCAAGCCAATGCACTTTGCTTCATATAGAATTATGATTCTGAGGTCTCTCCAGGTATATATTTGGCTGCATTGTTTTGACTTGTTTCAAGAGATTTTGCTGTTTCCAAGGGAGCGATATGGCAGTAATTTTTTTTTTTTCTTCTTGTGTGTGTATGTGGTGGTTGATTGGCTGTTGTTTGCTTTTTGGTATTTGTATTTTTTTATTATTATTACAGTGTATAATTAACTGTTTCTGTTGTGTATGAAGCTTATTATGGTCTCATCAAGGCCTTTTTTGTGTGTGAAAGACTCTCTTAAGTCAGTAGAAGACTTCAGCAGGCTTTCTAAGCTTCCTTTAGGTTAAGTTAGAATTTGTCAAGGATACTGAAGAAACGACACAGTGGCACTGTATTTTGAAGACCTATGATGACTGAAAGTTGTGTAGGTACATTTAGGATAGCTTTGAGTAGATCTGCTGGACTTACCTTGTACACAGCAAAAAAGAACTAGGGATAGATGGCCTTTGGTTAACTCAGGGTAGACTCGCATGCATATTTGTTTAAAAAATAACATGCAAGCTTCCAAATTATTCTTAAAAATCATTTGACTCCAGGCTTACTTGCAACTTTACATTTTGTTTAGATATTTGAATACATTTCTTCTGACACTTAGCTGAGGTACTACTTTATTCCTAATACTAAAAGGGAAAAACTGAAAAGCAGTTATGTGCGTGCTTAAGAATTTTTTTTAAAATCTGTCGTGGTAGTGTCCTACAAATCAGACACCTCTCTTGAACTTAATTTTGTTTGGTTTGGTGTTACATTCAACTGGAAAATCTTTGATAACTCTATGGTTCTGCATTGGATAATTTTCCTGCAGGAAATATACTGAAGGAAGAATTAACAGATTTATGTTCATTCATATTATCCTTTCTGTAACTGTTTTACATCCAGCTCGGGAAATCCTTTTCTGTCTCTGGCTCACCTTTGCCCCCAAAGGAAAGAACAACCCTCCTAATAGTAGAGGTGGTTGGTACATTGGGACATCTTGCGTTAATTTTGCAAAGGCATTAGTGTCGTACAAAGACAAACTTCTCCAACTATGAAGGGTTTTCTGTACTTTTTTAAAGATGTATTGTCTTTGAAATAAACTACTAATTCTGTGTGAAGATATTGTCAAGCTCTATTTTTTATTTTCAATAAGAAAATTATTCTAAAATGCACATTAGAATATATTTTCTGCCTTAAACTGGGATTGTTCTTGAGAAAATTGATGATCATGAAACAACTTATGTCCTTTAGGATCAGTTAGCGTTAAAGTACTTTAATATATTTAATAGAAATATGGTATCAAGTACCTATTTGATTATAGT
Source organism: Gallus gallus (assembly GCF_016699485.2). NCBI lineage: Eukaryota > Metazoa > Chordata > Aves > Galliformes > Phasianidae > Gallus > Gallus gallus. Next base: position 18,993,611 of record NC_052532.1, on the reverse strand, counting down.
CTACTGCTAAGAGATAATTGTACTGAAAGTGATGTAACTGATTGAAATTAGTGTGATGATTGTTGCCATTGCTTCATGATTCATTTGTATATGTATGCCTGATACTTAACTTCCATAGCAAATAAATGTGTTTTTGCTGGGAAAAATACAACATCAATTTTTCTATATTTTAGATTAAATAAGATTATGAATCAGGTGGCCATTCAGCGGAAGAAGCAGTTTGTTGAACGAGTGCACAGTTACTGGTTGCTTAAAAGGCTGTCTAGGAATGGTGTTCCTCTGCTGAGAAGGCTGCAGTCCAGTTTGCAGTCACAACGAAACACGCAACAGGTATGTGACGTAGGAATAAAAAATTTTACAGGAAATATAGCACCAAGTAAAAACTTGGTCTGTTGCCAATTGGACTAAAAATCTTATTCAGCATTGAGTAAAAGCTTTACCTTATTTGTAATGTCTAGTTACAAATTAAGGTCACAGTATTTATTTAAGTCTTTTAAACTGTGATATATGTATATGTGTGTGTGTATATATATTTATTTCTGTAAGATAGCTTTTTGTTTGACTAGATGTTTTACAAAATGTTCACCAAAACTATCCTAATCACACTGATCAGATTTTGTCATTGATTAGATGTATGCTTTTTGGAAATAATTCTTCAGTGTTCTGTGAGTTTGAAAGATAAAAGAAAGGAAAAAATTGTATTTCTAAAATTCATTAAAAGGTTCAAAGCAAATTTCTTCTTTGATGCTAAGAAAACCAGGAATTGTTATGGACTAAGGATTAAACATACTAGTTTACAGTGTTCAATTTTGAACCTTATTGTTTGGTAATAACAGAACTAAGAACAAGATATGAAGTTCAAGGATCTGTTGGTTCATCTTCTAGATTCACTTTCGGCACAGTTCAGTGGAGTTACAGACAAGCATAAGTTCATGCTGAAGCTTTATTCTAGTAAAATGCATCCTATATATATATATATGTATTTTTTTTTTTTTTTTAAAGCAACTTTAAAATTGCTTAAAGCTGTGTGCATTTACCAGTCAAAATTTCTGAAAGCGATTTCAAGATGTCAAGCAGAATTTGCGATCCCTGTGTAATGTTTGTTTACTGGAACAAATTTGATGGGGGAAGAAGCATTCCATGGTTTCAAATTACTTCTTAATGACCATGCGTTAGAGCTCGGTAATGATATGCTTTTGAAGGTGATTATATATCAGTGAGCAGCCCTAAACCCTGAAGATCTTGGCTTATGTAACACCTCACCTCCTGGAGGAACAAGGGAACATCTGAAAGAATGATTTATACTGTCACTTCTTTCTCTGCCTAGAATATCATGACACGTATTGGAATTTTAAAAAACTTGCAGCCCCATTATTTTTTCTCAGTACTTAAATAATTTTTCAGTAAAAATAAGGTCTGAAAGTTTAGCTGTTGCTGCTATTTTAAGGTTGTTTGAAGCTGCTGTTTGGAAAATAGAAGTTAAAAGTGCTGCTGTTTAAAGTCATATCTGCCGTGAAGATTTTAGTAAGGACACTGGTTGCAGTTACAAAATGGTTTTGTCTGGCTTATGAATAATAGCAGAAATTGTGCTAGCACTGCGTCTTGATCAACAGTTTTACTGATGTAGTTCTCTCTCTGGCTCTCCTCTGGCTCTTGCTAAGTTACAGTCTCTGTAAGGAGTGAGGCTGTCCCCATATATTCACATCCAGCATGAGTGATTTCTTGGTACAGTGACAGTGTTCCTACTGATACATAGCAGTTGGTAACATATCCTTAATGGTGGGAGATGGTGCTGAAGATGACTTCTCAATTGATACATGATCTGTATGTCTTAGAAATGTGTCCCTCTTAGCATTAACAGATGTTGGTTTTAGATTTTCTAGACAATACAGCACTTGGTATTTGGTAAGAACTAAGTTGATGAAATGTCACAGTTTCTGAATTTAACTTCTGTCAGCAAGAAGTTGTTTCTGGGTTTGGTATAGAAAGATTTGGAGGAAGACTTATTTAACGAGGAAGTCATGAAAATTTGCTTGTCAGAAAGCTTTTGTGAAGTAAAATGTTTAAAATAAACATGTAGTCAAAATTTTCACTAGGCAGATAGTGGAAACTAATACTCCAAGAACTCTTTCCAGCTTGCCTGAATTCATTTTAATTGAGGCATGTGTTATATATCAGGTAATGAAGTGTAAAGGAGGTTGGTGTCAGCTAGTATGACTGTAAACGTGGCTTTGTATAGTAGTGATGCAAAATTGGAGGCTGACTGTTAAACCGTGAGCCAAAGTGATTTTAAAGAAGAGAGTGTATGTGTGCCCAACAACAACAAAAAAAATAAGCAAGATGCTGTTGATGTTTTGGGTCACATCAGCAGAGTTAAATGCATCTTAGAGAATAAATGTTATGTTTATCTAATACATGAGTCTGTAACAGGTGAAACAATTGATTCAATTAAAAAAAAATCTTAAAACAAGATTTTAAATTGTGACTGCACCTTCATATTTAGCTAAGTACTTAAGTTTCAGATGAACTATGTTACACTTGCTCTAACAGAGCTGCATTCTTTTCTTGCTGTATTTAGGTTTCCTGACCCACCTTAAAGCTAGTATGTTTTTGTTGACTTTCAGTAGGATCAGTTCCCTAATCTGATGAATTATGCAATTACACAGGGCAAAGGAGCAGACTATTATATAGCTGCAAGCAAACAGACAACAAACCTTCTGCTTTTAGCAGGAGCCAGAGCTAAATTTCAGTTCTTAAAAACAGTTAAAACTGGTGGGGGGGGGGGGGGGGGGGGGGAGTGAAAATATGTAAATTAACAGTTGTTGATTTTTTTTTTCCCACATACGTGATCTGCACTCACAGATTAAGGGGTATGCAAAAGTGGCATACTGGCAGTGTAGATATCCTGATTCAGTGAGTCTCTTGGAATTTGAAGGAACTGAAAATGTGAATAATAACATTTGTACTGCTATCAAAATTGGAAATATTATGACCTTCAGCAGTTAAATTATTATGTGTCTAAGTCAAGATCTAGCTTTCTTAAAGAAAAAAAATTGATTGACAGTGGTAATAGACATTGGGAAAGGAAAGCAGAAATTTCTAGTTACAACTTTTCTAGTTACAACTTTTCAGTTGTTATGTTTTTTTGAAAAGAGGAATGAGCTTTTGTTATTCGGTCACTGTACTAGTATATGAAGCTAGCTGGCAGGTAAAAGATTTTCAGTCTCAATGAAGTCAGAGATTTGGATAAAACTGACTTAATAGCTTCCATAACTACTTGCCTTTCCTTTTCTAAGATGTGCAAAGTACTAAAAAACTGGGTAGATCACTCAGCACTCACATATCTATTAAATATTTTTAAACTGCCATTTTTTTGCAGTTTTATTTTCAGAACCTTCTGGCTGAAAAATTGCACAAAGTTCCTTTACAGGACTATAATTACATTCTATTAGAGATGTTTTTGCTGTGAGTGTCGCAGTTTCTAATGCGTGGTTATTGTTCACCAGTTTAGCTGGTTTTCCTTAGTCCTCTGTCTTCTAGTTTTTATAACTGGTGGAATTTATTTATCATTTGTTTGTTTAAAACAATCAAACAAAAACCATCAAAAGAAAGATACCACGTATATATTGCATTATGCTAGTTCTGAGCAGGCATACAAAGCTATGCATTTCTTCTGAGATTCTTAGGATATTCACTTAAAATATAGTAATCCTCTAAAGCATGCTTGTTTTCTGTACTTGGTACTAGTATCAGGACTTCTTAGCAGCCTTATTTCTGGTGAATTATAAATCCCTGTTTAATACTGTGGTTATTATTCCAATGTTCTTTTCTTATGAAAAATAGTAAAAACAAACGAGAGGCTGTTTTCTGTATGTACAGAACAAACTAAGTACTACTGTGCTACAGGTATTTAGACTCTTTGAAAAAAAGAACAAAAACAAACAAAAAAACGTGTTGACCAGGTTACTGATGTATTGTTACACTGCCTATTTGTAGTACTATTTGAAGTTATTTGAGAAACTGTTTTTCATTTCCTGTATTCAGAAGTCATAATGGTCTTGTTGCTGTTAGAAACGTGCCCTAACACTGCGGGAAGTGGTAGAGGTGGACTGTGTTGAGCACATGGAGAACTTGCTTTTACCAGGCTTATGTGATATTTCTGGAGAAGCTGGTGATACTAGAAGGGAATAGTTCAGTTGGAAGGGGACCCACAAAGACAATCAAGTGCCTGAGTACTTCAGGACTAGTTCTCCTGGTTTGGGTTTTGATGCGACAGTACCGTATCTGATTTTGCAGCCTCCTATACTGCTAGGTTGTTATTTGCTATATTGCTTTTCTTATGTAAGTAACCTTCGTTGTAGGGCTGCTTTTCAGTTATATAAATTTTAATTTCTGCTAGACAGTTGAAAAAATGGAAGAACTGTATTATGAACCTTACTACCAAGTACTCTATTTAAAAAAATATATAAAGTTAATCTTTGCTGTGACTACATTTCTGGAATTGTATAAAACTAGCTGGTAGAAAGTGATCAGTTATTTTCATTTCCTGAAAATCTTCTTGATTCTTTTCTTAGAGAGAAGATGATGAAGAAATGCAAGCCTTAAAAGAAAAATTGAAGTACTGGCAAAGGCTGCGTCATGATCTTGAAAGGGCACGCTTACTGATTGAACTAATACGTAAGCGTGAAAAATTAAAAAGAGAACAGGTAAATGGAATACCATTTTAATTTGGTGAAACCTTTCTGAAGAAGAGATGACTAAGTATTCTCACACAGTTTTTGCATTACAAAGATTATGCTGTTTGTGTGTGTGCTCACACACAAGCTGATTAAAATATATACAGTTACTTAACAAGCCATTCAGCTGTATTTTCAAAGTTATTTGATTTCTGAAGAGCTGTAGAAAAATTAATCATCACATTTTCACAATAAAAAGCCTTTACTGAGTAGCACTTTTTCATTTTTCTGACAAATGAGTGAACGGTGCATCTAATTCATAGAACGTTATGGAGTTAACATAGCTGGGATTAAAATGTGAGGAAGTGATTCTGCAGAAAGATAACATTTTTATGTAGAAACTGTGGAAGTAGGAAGTTTGCCTTTATAGTCTTTTATTGTTTTTTGTTGTGAAACTCAGTTTGTGTGTTTATATACTTACACATTCACACCATTGATGTGTCATAAGAATTTGGTTTTGCTGTATTAAAAATATTTCAATGTTGACAACTGAAGCTTAATTTTAAACGTTACTTTTAAATTCTTTATTTTTTTTATTTTTATTATTTTACTTGCCAAACATGAACCTATTCTTACCTAACACCTTTTTAAATAAAGAATTGACATTAAAAATGCTGCAGAACTCATTGTAAATAAAATAAAAATTTGACCTGGGAAGCTGAAGTTGAAACTGAGTCTACAACAGAGGAGTAAGAATAATTTCTCATTAGCTGAAAACATATGCCATACCAATTCAAAGTGATGATGCTGGAAGTAATATTAAGATGTAGAAATATTAGTTTTTGAAAACTTAGTTTGTTTTATATTTTGGCTGAAGCGCTGTTTTTATATAGTGTTCCATATCTAATATTTTACCGCTGCAAGACAACTTACATTAAAACAGTATTTTAATAAGTATGTAATTATTTATTTTTCGTTACTTTTTTAGGTCAAGATTGAGCAGGTTGCTATGGAACTTCAGCTTACTCCATTCACTGTCCTCCTTCGATCAGTCTTGGATCAGCTGCAGGAGAAGGATTCTGCTCGTATATTTGCTCAGCCAGTGAATCTGAAAGAGGTATGTTTTAAGCTTAATTTTTTCAGTGTTTTCTTATGTTTAGCTATGACTTGATGGCGCCACAGTAGAAGAAAATTGTTGCATCATGCATGTAATTGGTAGCACTGTTACCTTCTAACCTCTATTCTGATACCTTTTGTTTTATAACTTCCTGCTATGAAAATATGTGCATATACCAAAGTAATTCTGGTGAATACTTGTGCAGAATGAAGTGGCAATATTCTACACTAATAATACTTATCTCCTGCTATATGATTATTTGATGAAGCAAATTTGAACAGTGTCTTAAAAATTGAAATGTGGATGCTGTATTCTTACTTGGAGGTAAAATTCCTTTTCATTTACCCTGAAAATAGATAGAGATATATATAGAATATATTGTATATAGTCTCTATATATGCATATGTTTGCATGTATATTTGCATATGCACATGACATTTATACATAAATATATAAATGCATTTATACGTGTATAATATACCTACTTATACACATATCCACACACGAATTCTAAAAACGAATAGTTTCAGCATCTTTTAGTAGAGCTGTGATTTGTTACGTAGGATACAAAGTCATGTAATATGTAATGTTGGTATGTAAATGTTTACAGATCTCAAGATAATACTGTTCTCAGCTATATTTCGCATTTATTGATTTGAGCTGTTATTTTGTTAAAACATGTGGAACAGTTAATAGCTGATATTACTTTATCAAGAAAATTTTATTATACTTTTACCCACTGTTTTAAATATTTATTCAAAGGTTCCAGACTATTTGGATCATATTAAACATCCTATGGATTTCTCTACCATGCGAAAACGGTTAGATGCTCAAGGCTATAAAAACCTCAGTGAATTTGAAGAAGACTTCAATCTTATCATAGATAACTGTATGAAGTACAATGCAAAAGACACAATATTCTATAGAGCTGCAGTGCGGTTAAGAGATCAAGGAGGTGTAGTTCTCAGGCAAGCTAGGAGAGATGCTGAAGGAATTGGTTATGATAATGAAACTGGAATGCACTTACCTGAACGGCCTAAACTTGAGTCACCACAGCCTTTCTCTTGGGAAGATGGTAAGAATTTTTTTGGATTATTTTTAAAACCTGCATTTTTGGCTCCTCACATTCCATGCAAATGTTTAATTGTAGCTCTTCAGGTTATTCACCATAATTGTTTTTCTCTACTGCAAACAGTTCTTGAAAGATTAAGTTGATTCTCTTCAACTAGATCTGCCACTGGATAGCATTGTCTTCCAGATTCTTATTTTGACAGTGATAAAGCCTAATTTGACAAGATACATGAAAAAGGTTTTTAAGTTGAGTGCCTTATTTTACATGTCATATATGGTCATAGGGTCATGTAAGATGACTACCAGCATGCATAAATTTCAGTGCATTCTTAAATAACCTGTTCAGTTCTAACAGTCAAGGACACTTGCAGTGCTGGGAATTAAAATGACATCTCTTAGACATACGTGCTGGCTTTACGAGTTTTTGAAAATGAAGGGGAATAGTTGACATTCTTTTTACATTGCTATAATCTTGCTCTGTTCCTTGACAAGAAGGAGATCACGTAATAGGGTAGAAAAGGTTAATTGTCTTCTTTCTGACCTTGCTCTATGACTTGTATTTCTTGCGAAAAATACCACTCAAGAAGAACTGTAGCAATATTATACAGTAGGAACTTATGCCAACATAGGTTCTTCACTGAAGATAGCGAAGCTAACTAATACTATAATCTAAGTAGCTTTTGATAGCATTTTTTAATTCCAGCATGTGATATTTTTTTTTGTTTGCTTATTTTTCCTGTTGTAATTTTATGTGGAAACATTAACACATTTTCAAATACGTGTTTTGACTTCAGTGGATAGATTACTGAATCCTGCAAATCGAGTGCATATGTCCTTGGAAGAACAGCTGAGGGAGTTGCTAGAAAAACTTGATCTTACCTGTGCAATGAAATCCAGTGGGTCAAGGAGCAAAAGAGCAAAGCTGTTAAAGAAAGAAATCAGCAGTATTCGCAACAAGTTAAGTCAGCAACACAACCAAGCTCCTCAAATAGAATCAGGTATTGGAAGTTTTGAAGAAGAAAGTGCAGCACTAGATCAAGATGGAGAAGAAGAAGGTAAGATTTTTACACCATGTTTTAATTAGTGCTAGTAGTTCTTCAGTAAGGTGCTCTAATCATGTGAAGTAAACAGAATAATTGAATATTTTATTTCATTTTTAAATGGACAGATAACCACTTAGGTACAATAAATTTTTAAGAATATGAGAACGATCCCTTTAATGAGAACCTCCTTTCACAATAGTAAGGCTTTTTAAAAATCTGAATATTAAAGAAGGTAAAATACAAACAATCTGATCAAAAAAGGAGTCAGGAATGTCCGAGTGGAAAACATCTTCATACTTTACAAATCCACTTAAATGCTAAAATATATATTGGGGATCATGTGAGCCTGAGTCAACAGTGCAGAGAATGCTGGCTGTTGTACTGCATTTTCTAGCTTTTCTATCCTCTCCTCTGCTAAGACTTTGGGGGGCAGGGTTTGGAGAGTAGATTTGTTTGTATGTTTGTTTCCCTTTTAATAATAGTAGCTGCCTATTGATAGGAGTCATCAAGCTTCATGATGTTGACTCAAGGCACCCAAATCTAACCAGCCCTTTCCCTTGCGCCTTTCTTCCTCCTCAAAACAGTGGTTTCAGAACTATATCAACTTTTTGCTAGGCCCCATTGATTTCACTGAGAACAACTTACTAGAATATAGAACTATATATGACAATTGACTATTGTATTTGATTCTTCTATTTTAGCCTAAGTTATAGAGTTAAAAGGATGCAATCAAATCCAGTTTGCAAAATAAATTAAAGTTTTGAATTTTTGTTTCTTGGTCAGCTCTCTGAAAAAGCTAACCTATTTTTATTTAGGAGCATTATAGATGTATTTCATTTTGAATAACAGTATTGAGTGGGGGGAGGAAAGAGCGGAAGGGAAAGTGCAAGTGTTTTTAATAAAAAAAAAAGATCTGGTGCACATTAATACTGTCAGCATATTTGAGAGATGAAGTGAATAAAAAGACTGTCCTTAACTGCCATTCAAACAGTAACATAGTTTTTGGTTCTTACTGTGGTTAAGAATAATTTCCAGATATATAACACTCTTGAGATTGAGTGACAACAGTTTAAAAAAAAAAAAACAAACATGTAGCTGAGTTGGCATATGACTTATCCTGTTCTGAAGCTGTTAAAAATTCTTAAGATGTTTTATGGTATTTTATTTATTTTAAATCTCTTTCAAGTGATGTTGCCTCTGAATATAGTGATTTAGGAATTTAATGTACTTTGTCATATAATAAGGACACTAACTTGTAGCTTAACATTTTCATTACACAGCCCTTAACTTCTGCAGCTATTGTGCAAATACTAGTCCTAAAAGTGAGCAGTAGCTGTTTTTGTTTATTATAATACATTAATATATATATACATGTATATATATGGGCATGATCCAGAGTTGATTGACATTGCTGTTACAGTTACAGTGAAGAGTAGTTAGCTATCAGTTCAAGCTGCAGTTTTGAAGTGGAAGCTACTTGGAGGAAAGAGAACAAATTTCTAAAAAAGAGAGATGAGGAAAGCAGTCATTAGAATCCTCTGCCCAGTATCTTTATGGGAGCTGACTTTAGAAGTGCTGTGAATTATCTGTTTATCTTACAATTCTGTTTTCAGTTTCTGATTATGTGCGAAACCTGATAGCAGAATAATCCAGTGAAATTTATTTTTTCATCTCTGAATAGCTTTCTTTTTTTTTTTCATCAGTGCTTAAATCTTTCTGAGAATCTTCTCTTAACTATAATTGTGAGAAAATTAGAATTTGTTCAGTAAGAACAGTGACACTGGATATTCTGAACTACGGGCTTTTTAAAATTGGCACTACATTAAATAACATAATTCCACACTATATTTTATTCTAAATGTTTTCCTGAAATATTACCATTTTGTAATACTTACATGCTTTCAAAGGATGAGAGAGCAGTCACGCTATTTGTTAAGCACTATATTTTTAATATGAACCGTGCTATTGTACAGATGTACCTTAAATGATATGGCAGGGTTTCCTCTACCCCTAGAAGTCATTAATTTAAAAGTAAGCATTGCTAAACCAAAGCACAAAAAAAAGTAATATTTAATCCTCTACACACAGAGGATTTAAACCCCTGTTGTTTCATCTTGCTATGTCACCTTTCATCAGGTGACATAGAAAATGAATTAAACTTTAAAATTTCATTTGATAGTGTAAACATTACATTGGTGTTATATAGTTCTTACAGAATAAGCATCTTCTTTTGTCTTATTTCACTTCTTAAAAGATTATTTTGGGAATGATAAAGATTTTAAGATCTCTTTGTTTCAGTAGGTTGGATAGTCCTCTTGCTTGTATTTAGGAATGCTACAAAAGTAGAATGCTTGTTTTCTTTCCCATCATTTGAGATGAGAAATTGAAACTGGTTCTATATATGCTTACACTTGTGTCTCTCCATTGTCTTCTCTCAGTGTGAAATTATTTAAATAAACTGGGAAAGGATAATGGGGAAAAAAAGAGGAGGAGTGAAAGAAAAGTAGTAGGGGATGGCTTTTCCAATTTCTGTCAGGTCTGCACTGTCACGTCTGTATTTGCCAGCTAGTGCCTAGTAAAGCTGCAAGACTTTGTGGAGTGGGGTGTTTGTTTGTTTGTTTTTGGTTTTTTGGGGGGGAGGGTTTTGGGGTTTTTTTTGTTTTTGTTTTTTCGTAAATAAAACTACCGGTCAAAACTGTAAAACAGCTTTGCAGAAATTGCCTTTCATAAATTTTGTATTGCACTTTAGTTCACTCTGGTAGATCAGGTTACAAATACAATTTTTAAATGATTAGCTGATTAAAATTTGTCATAGGCAGGTAGGGTGTATATTAAAAAAAAATTGTATGATGTATTTTATCAAACATTTTACTTGAATGGCAGTGTAAGTGTATTTAACAAAATTATCCACCACCCAACTTCCTATTTAAAAAAGAAAAAAAAAGTTTTCTTAGTTTTTAGTTAATGAAACTAACATAACTGCATGAGAAGTAAGAAGTACCAGGCGTCAATTGTTAACACCAACTATAAATACCTACTTTTCTATCCGTGTTACATACCCAGTATAAAAGTAGGAACTACTAACTAGGACAGACTGTTGTTAGTCAAGAATTGTTTTTAAAATGTTATGCTTTGTTTCCAAACAACAATTTATTTGGTGGGCTGCACATTTATAGTGAGTTTTATAATAGACTTTATAACTACAAGTTTTCAAAAATCACACTCTATTTATAATTTTTTCAGGAGATAAATCTCCCCCTAAACTTGAACCATCAGATGCATTACCTCTTCCTTCAAACTTGGAGACTAATTCAGAACCACCAACCCTCAAACCAGTAGAACTCAATCCAGAGCAGAGTAAGCTTTACAAAAGAGTAAAATTTGATAATGAATTATATAGCACTTGCATTCAGAAAGAAATAAATGGACACACTCCAGAACACTTACTTGACAGTAATCTCAATGAGTCGACTGTTTCTGCTGTAGCTGAGTCATCAACTGATGTAAACAGACGTACATCCATTCTCTTCTGCAAATCGAAAAGTATAAGCCCCCAAAAGTCTGCAAAGAACACTGAAACCCAGCCAACTTCTCCACAGCTAGGGACCAAAACCTTTTTGTCTGTAGTCCTTCCAAGGTTGGAGACACTTCTGCACCCAAGGAAAAGATCAAGGAGTGCATGTGGAGATTCTGAGGTTGATGATGAGTCCCCTGTAAAGCGCTTGGATACAGGTAAATGTTACACTTATTTGAATGGATGCATCTCAAAAGTTAACATACCTGTAATTGTTAATCTTCAGATTCTAGCACAAGTATTTCCCTCATAGTTGAGTAGTCAGATGTAGGGATAGTTCAGAAGCGTACCGATTCATTTTTATGTTACCAGTTGGAATTAGTGAACCAAGTTTTCCTTCTTCACAGTTCTCATTTTGGCAATAGAATCTTTTAAGTTTACATGTCTGTGTGGGTGATGTTTTCATTTTTATTTACTTTTATTCTTATTTCCTTTTATTGCATCCAATGGGAAATGTGAATCATCTGTTGTTTGTTTTTTTTTTGTTGTTGTTTTTATTTTTTAAATTCCCTCTTAAATTAAAAGGAAATTTCAAGTGATGTCAAAACTAGAATTTTTACATTTTGCTATAATGTTACTCTGAGCACAGTTTCACAGTGGGAAACTGATGATAGTGTATGAGGTGCTTTGTACATCTGTGTATTTTATGAAAGTGTTAAAAACCTGAATGATAATGATTTTTCCTATGTTTCTCTTCTGAAGTCTGTGCACTTCACATAGATAAAGAATAAATGCAACATTGTACTCCTAACAGGACTTATCTATACAACCTTTATATAACAATGTTATTTTGGTTGTGCAGTGCAATTAATTGTGGCGTAAAAAAACTATAATCTGTCTGTTGTAGGTACTTGAATAAAGCCTTATTTGAGGAGGAACAGCAGCATAAGGAAATTAACTAAGTGTATCTCCTTAATGCTGTGCATGGCCCTTCCTATGACTTTTATACTACCTTCTGAAATAAGCACTCTGTTCTGTTGTTAGATTGAAAGCCCATATGTAGGTATGAGAAGAGCATGCAATTTTTCTGACTTTGAATGAAAGACATCGGAATGTACTAAAAACTTCTGTTGTGAAGATGCAAGTTTTTGTTGTTAATGATCAAACAAGAAGGGAAAATATTCTAATGCTATAAAAATAGATTGTGAAAATAATACGTTTTGGTACAATGGTGTTTTCAGCTTATATTTTTGTTTCTTTCCCCTCACTGGAACATCTTTGCTTGCATTCCTTTCTTTGAAAGCTTGGAAAGAGTTCATAGGTCTGATCTGAACTTCAGTTCTGAAGCAGGAATTGTGTGTAGGCAGGATAATAGAAGTGTATCAAACTTTGTTAATGATGCAAAAAGATCTGATTTCCAAATATTCAAATTTACCAATCTTTGATCTGAGAAACTAAAATTATATATCTTTCTACAGATTGTATTTTGTTACATGCACAGTGAATCATTTTATGCTAGATTCTGCAAGGAGCTAGTCCTAAGCTTGAATGAAACTTTTATTTTAAACATTTTTAAATGAGTTTTTTAGGGAAGACTGACTTCATTCTTTAAATAAGTAAATCAAGCTGTGTGACTACATTTAAAATCTATCATTTTCTCTCTATGAAGTACATATATGTAGGACAAATATGCTTTTAATTATGTTTTAAAAAAAATCCAAAATTGTTTAGGTTGTTTTTTTAATCTTGTTCTAATTTTAGTACACTTTCCATTTCAAAATTTCCAGGCTGTTTTTCGTTTGGTTGTCTATTATTTTGTTTTCTTGATTTGTTTTTTTAGTGTAATGTATAGATCAGTTTTGAGAATAAAATCCAAAAGGATATATTTTTTTTATTTTACTTTAAAAAAAAAATATTAATCTATAGAATCTTCCTGAAGGCAATATGCATTGTTGCCTTCAGCAACTATGATGTTAGCCACTTATGTTACCCCTAGCGTGAGCTGGCCAGTTACCTGGTCAGGACCAAATGACTGCAGACACACACCAGTATGATGAGCAGCAAAATGGCGTTTGTTCACTAATACACACAGCTTATATACCTTACTTGAGCTATCGTGCCCTGTCCTGATTCGTCCGTACTGGATCTTAGCCCCTTACCACAATTCCTTATTTGGCTCCTGTTGTCTCCTCATTCCTTCTCCTTCTTATCTTGTTTACTTCGTTAGCAAGGACAGTCTGTCTGAGCACAACAGCACCCTTTCACTATGCTTAGGGAGAGGCCTATCCCGTACAGCACATATCCCCATCAAGCACCTACTACAACAATGCATGGAAGTCTTTTTCACCTGAAAGTGTTCTAGTTTTCTTTAAAAGTACATGTTTTCTTTGAAGTATGTATAGTGCCTTCAAATGTGCCAACTTGTTAAATCTTGTTCATGTGCTTCTTTTTTTGATTTGAAACCAAAAATTTTGCTTTTACATCGTAGATTTTCTTCCTTACATTATTTTCAAACACGCCTTCACGGTAATTTGAGCAATTTGCAATTGAGAGTTATTTTGAGCTACAGTTTAGCAAGAAATCAGCACAAATCTTATCTGCTTTTTAAGATACAAAATTAGTTAATTATTTTACTTTTGCATATGCAAGATGTTGTAGATTCATGCAGATGTCTGTGTTCTGATAAGATTGAAAAGAAATAAGATGATGTATATAGTAATACAATCTCTTTTTGTGTTTGGATTTTTTTTTCACTGAATTCTAATTTAGTACTACTGTAAAGAATGTTTTTCTTTGAAAGAATTCAGCAGACATGACTCTTTTCCCTTCAAAGACATGACATAACAGATAAGGCTTACTTCAGACCCCTTATGCATGTTCTTTGAGTTGGTACCTTCATGAGCAATCACTGTAACTTCAGTTACTATTGCACTGCACAGTTTACTGGTATGAATGTTAATTATCCATAAGAACTTAATATATGAGGCTTTGAAACACTGATCTCTAGAAAGAATGACTGACAAAGAGCTGCACCCGGGCTGCTGTGTGCATATCAGATTTCTTTCCTCTTTCCTTCCTTCCTGATGTGGTGGATTGTTTTGTTCTCTTCCCTACTTCCTGCGCATTATTTAGAGATGCCTTGTTTTGTCACTCACCTTTTATATCACTCTTAAGTTTTCTTGCATGAGGTTCAGAACAAGACTCCAAAGTTTACCTAGTTAGGTGAAAACATACATACTTTGATATTGCCATATTCTCATACACTGCCATTTACTATTCGCTCCAGAAGTACAATTGAAGTTGGTCTACTTGCCAGTTAGCTTAAAGAAGGAAAAATACGGGATCTGTTTCTACTCTAGCTTTTTTTTCTAGCATTTGTCAAAGATAACTGGTTATTGCACAGCATCAGTTTATCCTTCCAAGAAGACCAAAACCTGTCTTTACTATTCTGGCCTTCTTTTTTTATGTGAATCATTTTTTTAAAAAAAACATGAAACAGTAGGTTTCTACTGGGGCATTATCCCACACATATGTAATGCATCTTTCTTCATAGCTGCTATGTGGAAATTGAAAATTACCTAACAAGGAAATGTATCAAACATTTTAAAACACATGCTTGAGGCATCTTCTTATTGCTTTGTCTAGCATCTAACATCAAAAAGAAGATAAGTTTTACTTACGAAATTCTAGTCACGCTGGAGATCACTGTATAATTCTTGAAGTTCAGGCATGTCAAATTTTAACTGCAAGTTAAATGACCCTTATGAAGTACTTAAACACGTGCCATATATCTTGTTGTAAGCTGAATCCTTTTCGTCAGGTTGGGTTAGCATCTGAAAATTGATTAGAAAATAGAGCTCATCAGTGGATAGCTTTATTAACCATTTGAAAGTTTGTTTTAATCAGTTATCAGTTGATGATTGTAATTCAGATAAACTAGAAAAAGTAACTGTTTCAAGATAACTTAATTATTATAAAATGATAAGTTCAGATTAAATTTTCAAGTTGGTCTTGGTTTTATCAGTCACCTTTCATAAATGTAGGGTAGTAATTTATACTTACTGTGTTGCTAACCCCCTTTTTTAAGCAGAAACAGAAATTATGCAGAATTTACTGTTGTAAAACCATCACTTGAACTTATCATAAATTTAGGTTGCAAGTAATGACTATTATAGTGCAGTATAGTGGTTTTCTGGTATTTCTTAACTAGATAACAGTAATACAGTATTTTAGTGTAAGTTCAGTTACTCGTTATTCTTCACACTTGCCACTACACAGATTTTCTCAGGACATTGAAACAAACGCAAGCATGAATTCTAATATTAATGCAGCAGAAAGCACAGATTTGAAATTGAAGGGGGAACTGTCATTTTGCAGTATGTACTTTGCACATAGTTGTCGGTATACAACAAACATGATTATGCCTTATTAAATCTATTAGCAAGTGTTGACCTTTGTTTCTGCCTGGTCACTACAAAATGCTCTTTGGCAGATAAAAATTGTCTTGAAGTAACCTGTATGTGAATTCCATTTGTACTTTATACTTTTTTTTATTGTAGTGATGAGCATTTTTACTCAATTTTATTTGATGTAATAAAGACAGGTTATGTTTGGAGTAAATCAGAACATAAATTATTTCTTGGATTCTTCAAGATAATTCTGTTATATCTTTGACTCTGGAATACAAGTCAACTTGGTTACGTGTTAGACTACTTTTGTGTAGAATTCAATCACCATTCTGTAAATGGGAGAAAATAATAAAACTAATGCATATCTAAGAACTTAACTGAAGCTCTAAACAACATTCTAAGCTAGAGATGGCTTAGTGGAAAAAAAAAAAAGTCAGATAACAGAATTATTGAAGTCTAGTTAACATATATACTGTCATTCTTGTCTTGAAGAGTAAAAGTCAGCAATTTTCTCTAGATGTCGGTAGTTTCAGTCCTCTTATGCATTGAATTATACCTACTTTTTTTTTCTTTAGATGTGTACTGATTGCTTCCTGTAAAATATGAAACTTAGATATTTAAGCACTTAGTGATGTCCAAAATCTTCAACTGCCTGCCAAATGTATAAGACGTTTTAAGGTATATGTTCAAAGAAAGCATCAAGGACTGTGTAAGCTTGGAAGGAGTTGTCCCCTTTCCTGTTAAGCTTGTTAGTGTACAGGCTACAGGAGTTCAACTGCTTAGTTGTCAGGATAGAATTATGCACAGTGGCATGTAAGTACCAAGCAGGCTGAGAAAGCTGAGTTGGACTAAAATACTACCAAAGTTATTGGGGAAAATGTCTGTATGTTTCTTGGAGGAGGACCTGGGGGAGGGTGAGGAGTGTTTATGTCTTAACGTGTATTATGGCCACGAAAGCTTTAGACAAGAATTCTGACAGTCCTACTGTATCTTTTGCTAATTTGATTTCTTTAAATTTTTTAAGAAATAGGATAATATTTTTAATACATGCACAATGAAGTAAGTTTTTAAGTCAGGAGAGAAGGAATGCAAACTACTTAAAACCTGTTAAGAACTGTATGAACATTTAAAAGAACAAATTCTCCTTTTGGCTGACTGCATCTAAAGATCACTGTTAAATTCCTCACAGTGGAAAAACTGTTTGCTTATGAGTTGATAGAAGAGAAAGTTAAGAGCATTGTAGTCAAGAACAGTGGGACTTGATGAACAACTGGATAAATGTTCTGTATCGGTGGAGTGAGTTTAAGTGTGCAGTTAAGAAGATTTTCTTGGGTCTTAGACTCATCAGTATCTTTGAAAGCACTATGTTTTGGGTTGTTTTAAAGTTAATAATTGTTAGCACCCAACTTACAGTTGTTCTTTTCTAAGATCAGTATAACTGAATTTTCTGCAATAATAATAAAATCTAGATGCCCTTCTGTTTTTTCTTGACGCTATTGGAATTATGGGAGAGTTTTTCTTTATTTCACTTTTTTTGGACTGCTTAGCTCATTTCTTCGCCCAGGCTTTGCCTTTTTTTTTGAAGATGAAGCCCCCTGTGTGCTTCATCTGCGACATATAACAATAATTCATTTTTTTGTGTGTGTGTGTTGTGCAAACAATGGGATAAGAACTGTGAGGTTTGTTGAATGTATTAAAAAAAATAAATTTAAAAAAAAAAGTGGAGATCCATTTTATGCTTATAAATTAAGCATAGCACTTGTTTTCCTTAAGATTCAGACTTTGATATTATGAAGTTCCTTGTACTGGGAATGTGCAGTACTGGAGTTCATCAAATTAGCATCTCGCAGGTGAGCCTTATCTTGACTCTTTTTGAACATACTTGCCTGCAGGTCTGAATTAAGAGATGAAATGAACAATCATAAGAAGGAATACAGTGCCTCCAACACTAACTTCAGGCAGTGAACATGTAAGGGAAAAATATATGTGCCTTAAGGCTTATTCTAGTATGACTGGAGAGAAGGGGAGACAGTTCCCATGAAATCTTTGACTGCAGTGTGAAAATCCTGACACTCCCTGCCCCTCTTTTCCCCCACACACACCTATATTGTTTTTTGCTTCCTTTGTGTCCTTTGGGTATGACAAAAATTGTATGGTTGCGTGCATAAAGAGATGCCCTCCATAAAGAGGGATTATGGAATTTGGTATTATGTACTCTCTCACTGTATCATGTACGCCCTCTGAATCTCTCCCTGATGAAATGTAATTCTTATGTCTAGTTTGGTCTTTAAATTAGTTGGTTATATGTTACTGCTCATTTTTTTTTTCTGGTACAATGGTTTA
The DNA here is from genome assembly GCF_016699485.2 of Gallus gallus. Classification (NCBI taxonomy): domain Eukaryota; kingdom Metazoa; phylum Chordata; class Aves; order Galliformes; family Phasianidae; genus Gallus; species Gallus gallus. Next base: position 18,975,438 of record NC_052532.1, on the reverse strand, counting down.
TATTCACCTGAATTAGAAAACAAAACAAACAAAAAAAAAGAACTCATAAATTATGAATCCTCCATCTGTGATACGTGTCTAGCCTTTTCTGTTCTGATAGAGCAAACTTCAGCGTTCAAGAGCATGTTAGTGTTTTATCAGCCTTCAGTCATTCCCTTTATTACACAGTCTTTCTGTGCCCATATGTTTTTCTAAACTAAACAGTCCTCCACAATGACTTGGATGGCACCCTGCCGCTGTGGTGTGCTGACTTAAATACTCTACATAATAGAGGTACAAAGGGAAGATGACTGATTAAAGTTTCTGCTGAGGCAGTACTGTAAGCACAAATAAGAATTGGAAGTAAAAGGAAACTCATGTTTGAAGGCTCCTTTCTGTGAAGGAAAATTTGTTTAGAAAATCGTTAGTGGCAGTTACATGATGTACTGTCAGAGAAGAACCTCTTCTCTGAATTGCTAAGTGAATTCATCAAAAGCTCCTAAAAAGAGTTTGACTTCAGCCTTTCAAGTCAGACCTCAGGCAAGATTTTTTATTTTCTTGGGAATGCCAACTAGGAAGTAGGAATTCTTTGAGCCAAGTAGGATTAAAATAGAAAGAAATTGAGGAAATGATACAGTACTTGAATTGTGAATTTATGTATGTTTGTCTATACTTTTAAGATGGAAAAGAGTGTGTAAGCATTTCTACAGATACAGTAATAGGCACTGATGCTGCATGCTGTGGGAAAATATGATGTTAGTCTTAAAACTGAAATTGCTTTTATATGTTTTCTCTTTAGTGCTCACAGTCCTCTATGAAATCATAATGTTCATGAAATTACAATGGTATCTTCTAAGTAGCAGCAGTATCTCCAGCTGATTTAGGAAAAGACAATTAAGTTAATGCTGAAAATTTGGCGAAAATATGCAGAAGATACTCTACTTGGCTTATTAGCTCCCTGTCTTCCCTACATGTAGCAATTCTTCAGTATATTCTTTGAAGTTTTTCTTGTGGATAGATCACAGTAGGAGCTGTTACTTAATCTTTCAGGGAAAAGAAGTAAAAGCAGTGATTTCTGAGAAAAGCCACCTTATACTGTAAATAATTGTTTGGTTTGGTTTTTTTTTTTTTTTTCCTTTTTGCTTTGTTTTTGGTAATTGCTGAAGACCATGAAATATCTACAGTATTAATCAGTATTATGTTGACCTACATGTCAGCCAGCATAAGGAGGTGGAAATAATAACTTATCTACGTTGTCTTTCAGAACTTGAACAGCATGTCAGTATAAGTAGTTGTTTAAGTTACATTTCTTTGGTAACTGGTTTTCAGCTTTTTATTTCACTAAGACACCATTAGAGATGGTAAAATTCACAGATTTGTTGATCAAGGCACGCAGTGTGTGTGCTTCAAGTATGAATCCTAATTGAAGACTCATTGAACTCTGAATGTTGACAAAAACAAGCCTAGTAAACTTCTTTGAAACTAAGGTTGACTACTGGGAAAACAACATTCTGCCAGTGGAATGCAGTCAGTTGTGGTGGGTTGACAGTTGCTTGTGCTGCTGCTCTCTCACTCTGCCTCCTCAAAAGGGTGAAGAGAAAATATAATGAGAAAAAAAACTCATGTTGAGATAAATGCACTTAAATGAAAAAGGGAAAAAAAAAAAAAGCATAGGCCATACACAGAAGAAAAAGAAGAAATAAATCACTCTACTTCATATCAGCAGGTAATTCAACTCACTTCTTGGGAAGCAAAGCCTTGGTATATAAACTGGTTGCTTCAGAACACGAATGCTTTTGTAGCAAATGTCTGTGCCACTTTTTCATTTTTCCTAGGTTTTATTGTTAAGCATGACATCATAGGGAATGGAATACTCCTTCAGTCAGTTGAGTCACCTTGTTCCCTCCCCACATCTTGCCCACCCTTGCCTGCTGGCCCTGAGAGTCAGCCTTTATCTGTGCCAGCACTGCTCAGCGCTAGCCAAAACATTTGGGCATTTTCACTACTCTTCTAGCCACAGCTGCAGAGCACAGCAGTGTATAGCATGCTGCCAGACTCAGTACATCAGTGTACTGCACATAAAATCTGAATTCCAGTCATTATCATGTATGTGCAGGCCTGTAATTTTAAGAATACAGGTAGGTTTTTAATGTCAACCAAACTGTTGGTGGAGACCAATGTTCTTTTTGCAGAAAGTCAGCTATACTTTCTTCCCATTATCTTTTTGTTACTCAATTAAACAACAGCTTCAGAAACTTCATGCTAATCCAGGGAGTTGATTCTTATTTGATTTTCCATTGATTTTTCTGGTAGTGTTTCTAAGGCTTCACAAATGAAAATGGAATTAAGGGGCACATACGGTTGAGGAGCCCTTAGTCTTGGAGGTAAAAACATTTTGGGAAGTTGTAAACTGATAACTCTCTCTCGTGTTTCCCATGCGCTAATCAGATATAGTTTCTTCAGTGTGCAGAGGGGAAAGTGCACTTTCTGTTCAGACTTCTGGAATGAAACAGAAATTAAGAACTCACTTTTTAAACACCCGTGAAAGGAAGTAAATTGTAAATGGCATGCCTTTTTGTAATAGGCTGCAGTTGTTGAAAGTGCTTAAATAATATAGCACTGAAGTTCACTTGTCCATGTGTTTTTTTTTTTTTGTTTTGTTTTGTTTTTTGTCGTTTGGGTATCATGACCAATAACTGTGTTCCCTGCATTAAAGGGAAACATTAACCTTCAAAGAAGAAGAAAAAAAAAAAAAAAAGATGAGATATCCATATAAAATCCTTAAGATGATAATTTAAGAAAAGTAAGTTCTTAGTAAGTTCTTAGTCTGCATTTGTAGGACCTGCTGGACAGCTCTGAAAGACTGCTAGGCACTTGGTTTTTTGTGTAAGATCAGTTGACAGGTAATTCTCATGTTGTTTCACAATATATATTGAGAACAAAAATAATATTTTTGAACTTAAGCTTTTAACAGTGACATTTCTTTTTTTTTGTTTCATTTATATCAGGATTTTATAGCTGTGAACGTAGAAATCTGATCTCAAGGCTTCATAAATAGTTTGCCAAGATAAATTGTCCTACGTATTAATGACTTTCTGTGGTCATTATGTTTCTTGTTTTATATGTTTATAAATCCACACTTAGGTCTTGTATATTGCAATCATCTCTGTATATGCTGCATATCATAAATCGTATCGATGAAAGCTGAGTAAAGAATTCAAGTTTTAAATTTTTGTGCTTGCACTTCCTGATACTGACTACTACTACTATCATCAGTTTTTTTTCTGCGCCATCAAAAGAGCTGATACTCTCTGGAAAAAGTTCTAAAACATTTTAAAGAGAGATTTCTGCTTGTGTACTGTTAGCTCTTTTTTTGTTTTTACTTTTTTTTTTGCCGGAATGTTTTCAAACTCTTCCACTATTGTTGCCTCTTAGCTGTGTATTTTAAATTGTCTTAATCATTTTGTAATACAGTAATCCCATTGTTGCAGTTAAAAGTGCAACAGACAATCCTTGTCTTGTGAAAGTTGCAGTTATTAAATATTGTTTAGCTTTCCTTTCTGTTGTGCAGTTCTCATTCAGCTGTTCTAGCAGATACGTAGACTTCTTACTCCCAGTTTTGAAAGCAAATCAGTAGATAGAGCATGAATTCTTAAGCATTCTTTTGAAACATATCAGTCTGACTCCTCTATGAGCTACCAAACTGTATTCATTACCTAAATCAACAAAGGTGATTTTATTTTATTTTATTTTATTTTCCTGTTTTAGATCTTGAAATTTGCTGCTACACATCATATAGGTGCCACATCGGGCTCACATTCAGTTTTTTTACGTCTTGGAGTGGTTGGCCATATCCAAATTTTAAATAACTTCAGTTTTAAAGCCTTCATTTCCAAGGGGACACTTCACCCCAAACTTTGTCATCTTCATGTTAAGAGGAACTGGTTCCCATTTTGTCTGCATTCTGTGAGGACTGTTTGAAGGACTGTAAACTCTGTCATGCTCAAATATTTGTCTGAATATTCTGAAAAGAATAATAGTTTCTAAAATTGTTACTGCACAGAGTTTACGGTAGGAAAAAGACATTCATAGGGTTACTATGAAGTTCACTTTTACAAACTTCCTGGATGTCGTCTTATTGCTACAATACCTGTCTTTTCAAGATCTCAGTTAAGTGTACAGTATCTTTTGATTATTTATTGACTTAAAGTATCCCTTTATCCCCTGTCTCTGCATACCTATATAAACTTAAAATAGGATCATCTCCCCCTTCTAATTCTTACTATGGGGATTTTTAGATACATTTCAAAGCTGCTCTTGATGCATATCATACACGTGGAGATTGTATTCTATGCATTCAGTGACTTTGATTCAGTCCTTTTTGTTAAAAAAGAGAAGAAGTGAAACCTTTCAATCTAGTTTCCTCCTTTGGAAACTAAAGCTGAGTATTAGAATACGTGGAACACTTATATCATTCTCACTGTCTCTGGACGCTGCTGTAAGGATGGCTTATTTATTTAAGATGTCTGTTACCTTTCAGAGAGGCTTAATGGCTTTTTCACTGTCTTCCAGGTTCTCATATTAACTAATATCATGCTGGGTATTTATCTCTTTGGATCCTAATTATTTTCTGTTATCCTCATCATGGAATGGAATTCAATTAAATGATCATTTTGGAACGCAGAAAGACTATTACATTTGAAGTAATTATTTTGGATCATGTTGGAAACACCAGTCATCTTTAAAACAAAACAAAACAAAAAAAGAACACTGTTGGAGGAAGTCTTTGACATATATGAAACTATGTTCTTCATTCAATATATTGCCCCATTTCCGTAAGTTATGAAGTTGTACGTGTTGTAGTATACGTGACTCAAATTAGTCGCAGATTTTTACCAGTCCCAGCATTCTTATCCCCTGAACATGCTCAGTGAGAGCGGATTAGTTAAGAATGTTCCATCTTCATCTCCTTCCCTTCCCAAAAACCCAGTCAAATCTTCCTTGGAGAGCTAAATAGTACAGTAGAATATTCTACTTATTTTGTGTGTTTATGCATCTTTTTCTTTATATATTTGTTTTACTGAAGACTATTACTCATTCTGGGTAAGTGTACAAGTCAGGACTTGGTCAGTCCTGGCTTGGCAAAAACAAAATAGTGTTATGTAAGTGCATTTTTGAATGTTCCCGCTTTTTGGGGGTGGTTGAAATTATGTAAATGTTTTTGTCAGTTCTCAGCTCTTCAGCTGTGGTAATATAGCACATCATCTCATATTTTGATATACATAGCCCGATGCAAAGACAAGCATAATGAAGTTCTAATTGCTTTATAATAATTTTTTTTACAACTGTTTTTACAACTTCTACCTACTTACTTTGTTGCAGCAGAGCTACAAACTGGGATTGCAAACGAAAATACACAGCTCTGTATTCTGTGGTACCATTTTGTATGTTTGTGCATCATGCTGTTCCTTGGATTGTCGTTTTTTTTTTTTTTTCCTCTTTTTTCATTTTTCCAAATTTATACCATCTTTCTGGAGTTACCTTTTCCTGCTTCAATTAATGTCGAAAGATAAGAAGATTCTAAGTTGCTTGATGTAAGCAGTCAGTCTGTCTTAACTTCACTTTAAGGACAACAACCTGCTAGTGTTAAGAAACAGAAACTTTCCATGATAAATACAGTTTTCAGGACAGAGAGAAACCTGTGAATAACAATCAACCTCATCTTCTTTGATTTTGTTTATTTTAAGTTTACTATTGTTTTCTAGGATTATTTTTATATGATTCTGTCTTATGTGCCAAGATTGACAGGGCAAGAAAATTTCTATGTAAAATAAGATTCTAGAACTGAAGATAGTAAGAAACAGTAACTCTGAGTTTAAGATGGATAGCACACTTAACTATTTGTGAATTTTTATTTAAAAAAAACAAAACAACATTCAGCCTTTGAGTGGACTGCTTTTTTGAAGAAACTTAAAAAGGGGGAACTAAAAAGAATCCACTAATGAAAGGTCTTAGTTTGGTGTTTGCGATTTTTGTTTTGTTTTGTTTTTAACCTAAGGTTTTAGTAAGGGAGGTATGTGTAAGTAGCTTAGAATCTGACCAAATGAAGCTCTGCTTAGTGTTCTTAGTTCATTTCAGCTAACAACATAATGAGCTCTTGCTACATGTGAATGGGTGGCTCATACATGTTTGTTGTAAACTTACCCAGGCTAATGCTACAAAAGCAGGATGAGTTTCTTCTCCTGTAAATATTCTTTATTTGACTTTCTTAGTAAAGCAAGTAAACTATGAATTCCTCAAAGCAAATGGGGATCTTCTCTAATTTCACTTATTCTAGTAGCTAGATGAGATTGTATGTTTTCTTTGTTCATGGGAGAAGGATTTTTATAATGATCTGGAAAACAAATTCCTGGTTGCAGAATACATAGAGAATGATCTACTCTGACAGTAGCTTCTCCTATTTTATTATGTTGTCCCATGATGTCAGAGGCAGATGGTGATGGTATAGCAGTAGAGGTTGAGCCATCCCCAAGTATTCTGTTGCATTTTGTTACCATGTAACAGGTGGCAGCAGTCTGTCAGAATGGCGTCTGACATGAATGGAAGTTCATATGAAGCAAAGGTGTGTTGTTGAATTCCTCTGTGCAGAAGAATGGCACCCACTGGCATTTATTGACATTTGCTGAACATCTGTGGAGACGGCTCAGCAGATGAGAGCACAGTGAGATGGTGGTGGTGCATTTCAGCAGTGGTGACAGCAACAGTGGATGTTGATTGTTACCACGCTTTTGTTTATTGCTGTCAAAAATGCATAACTAATGGTGGTGACTGTTGAAGAAGAGTGTTTTGCAGCGTGGAATTTGTTCTGTCAGTGTTATTGTGCTCTTTGTATTTGTTGCAGTATCCATGGCAGTAAATTGGAGGCATTACTTTTGGAGTGACCTATGTAGAATATTTGTTCATTTTTTTTGCACGTTGGTTGTATCATAAAGCACAAAGATGATGTTGTCTGGATTTCTTTGTTAAGTTATGCAGTCACTTGGGAACTGCTGCATCTGTGAGAAGATAGGAGTGTTTTGCTTAAATGAAGTGTTGAGGTTTTCCATTCTAAAGTAATTGTAAGAAGTAGGCAATATTTTAAGAGCGCAATGCATAGACTGACCCTCATGGTCTGTGTAAGCTGACGTTGTTAAAGGCTTGATGTTGAGGAAAATTGCTCCTTCAGATAGCCTCGTGTTCTTTGCTTTTCGTACTTCCCCAAGCAAGAGAGAAATGTGTCTGGGGGGAAGGGAAGGAAGACTATCAGAAAAACGGGCTTTTCTTTTTTTTCTTTTTTCTTTTTTTTCCCAGTGTTGTCAAGCATTCTGTAGATTAGAAGAACTTTGCTGTAAAATGAGTTTTTATATTCCTGATGCAGTCTACTTAAACTGGACTGCCACTGCAGAGAGCTGTCTCCATTGCTGTAGTTGTGTGTTCCTGTTGCTTTCCTTGTTTCTCAACATTAGCAGTCCTGAAATCACACCCTTGGTTTTCCCAGTGTGTGCCTGCCAACTAGTTAATCACAGAGTTACATTTCTTGCTCTTGAGGAAGTGAAGATGAGAAGAAACTGTTGGAAGGAACCGAGGGTGCTAAACTTTCCATGGAAGTAGCAGCATGATCATAAACTTACTGAAGCAATCAAGATGGGAAGCCACCTCTGACACGTTTTTTGTCCTATCTATGTATGCATATAGTACTGGTGTAAGTTGTATTTGGAATACGTGTAGTTAAACACTTATATATTCAATATCCTAAGAGTATTTATTTCCTTTAACTTTCTCAGCCCGTTGGGAACCTGAACCCTGCTCTGGCTCTGATAGCAATGTTTACTTGATCTGTCATGGAGTTAAAATGTAATCTGTGATCTAACTTGTTTCTGCTGAGAGCTGATGTACATTAACTAGGTGCCTGCATGATAACTTAAGTAATGTGTGCCTGGCTTATGGCAGGATGAAAACAAAAAAGTTTTTGCAACTCACTTGAGAAATAGGCCTGATGTACTGGAGAATAGAAAAGCTATTTGTAGAGACCTGAGAGATCTTTTTTTTTCATCTTCATTGAGTAGTTGTTCAACTTTTCATTTCGGACAGTATATAAAGCGTACCATGATAGTTTTACAGGGGTGTTTAAGCTATCTCATAAAGCACGCTCTGTTTCAACATGTCTTTTCACATAGTCTAGGACTAAAGTCCTACTTTTCTTTTTTTCCTTATCTAGGAAATTAAGGCCAAATATAGGAGTTCAGAAACACTCTTAAGTATTCTGTAATGTAAACTAAATGGCAGTGAAAGAGAATGCTCATATTTAAATATTACAGACTACTGAATGAACTCTTCTCTTAAATATTAACACTATTGTTAATCTAAATGCAAGGTCTTTGGGGGGAGTGAGGTTACTAAATGGGAACACACTGAAATAACTGGATAATATGAAGTAACTTGCTCAGCATAAGTTTATTAGTTGTCATCCTTCTTTGCAGAAGTCTTTGTAGTAGACAAACTGAAGCAAAACAAAAGAAGTTTTATCTTAATTTTCTTTTAGTTCAGTGCCTTGTAGAGATGCATGTGAAGATGCATCAGTGAATTAACCATGAACAAAAATCATAATGACTTTTAAGACCAGGATGGCTGTGATGAGGGGTTCATTCTTGTGTTAGGAGAAGTATGCTGGTCAGAAATGTTAAGTGAAAACTATAATTATTGTCAGAAAATAAGTGTAGTCAGAATTGAGTTCATGTTTAAATTCTGTTTTCTTTGTGGTCTACAGCTTGCAGTAGCTGTTTGCAAACTAGTTCTGTTGTCTTCAGCCATTTCTTTTCTGTTGATATTTTGGAGTTGATGATGGATTCTATCGTAAAATAAGAAAACAGAAAATTCTTATGAAAGCTCCTTCAAACCTTTTCAGTGATCTGTTTACTCAAATAGCTTAACAAGCTCTAAGCGTTTTCTGAATTGGCAAGCCAGAGAAGGATTAATGACAGCCCATCAAAGCAGGAGTTTTCTGTTAAGTTTTCATTAAAATTGTAAAGTAAAAATACAGTATTTAAACTTGTGTTGGGGAAAGACAGTAAAAATAAAATCATATACATACTAGTAAGTTTCAACCTCAGAAAACATTATGATGTCAGTTTGAATTTACTAAAAGACTTTCAGGAAGAACTTGATAACTTCAGGAGAGAATCCCTACCACTCTTAATGTATTTGCAAATAATTTTCAGTAGTTCTTGGTTTCTGTTTGTAACTGTATTCAAATGAGTCTTTTGTTATGGTAAATCTGACTGATGTGTAATATTTATTTTTCCTTGGCTTTTTTACCCAGCTTCTGCAGGCTGACTGTTTTAGTAAACTACATGTTGGAAACATTGCAAACGGAGACTAATCTGATACTCCATTTGACATTTTCCATGTTGTGATCTTCACTGTTTTTCTGTTACCTAAATTTCCATCCTAACTTTTAAAACCAGACGACAAGATCCTACGATTTATAATACATTTGTCTTTTGAGAATTTTGTTTTATTTTGTTTTTTCTTTTTCATCACATAAAAATAGTTAAGAGTTACTTAAGAACAGTAGTGACACAATGTTTGTGTATATAAAATTGTTTATGAAAACAATGTGGTTTCCAGCTTGATGCAGTCTATTTTTGTGTTGTTCTGTAGGTCTCTCAAATGGTTTTGGAGACGGCAGTAAAGAGAGAGCGTTAGATGATGCTGCAGGGAGAAAAGTTGAGCCTCGTCGCCGCTGTGCATCAGAATCTAGTATTTCATCTAGTAACAGTCTTTTGTGTAACACCAGGTAAGACTAAATCTCAACTATAAATTTGAGATTGAATATGTCAGCTTTTTTTCTGCTGCTTGTGATCCACATTGAAGAATTGCCTACATTTTAGGAAAAAAAAAAAGTTTCAGTTTTCTCAGTTGTGTGCAAACCTGAGGTGCTTTCTAGGATTACTGGTATTCCATTGTTCTATTTGGGTTGTTGCAGATCTAAGCAGATGTTATTAACTGTGCTTGTCTTGCTTTTCTGCTCTGTATAAATACATGCAGATAGATGCATACGCAAGTTTATATGTGTAGAATTTTGTTTTAATTACCTTCACAGTCTTGAACTCAAAAATGCATATATTTAGTTTGTAGGGATGATGCGAAGGAGCAATCTACATAGCTGAGTCTTCTGCACAGGAAAGGCAAATTCAGCAGTTGTGAAACTGTAGACTATCGATCTGTGACTCAGGTCACTGGTTAGTTTCTGCAGTGACTATAGTACCTATATACCTAGCATTCGTTCTCTCTTTGTGCAGTCCGTTGCTAAATATAAGGCTGTCAGAATGGTCACAACTGTCACCAGCGATATGTACTTCTCCATCACTAATGGTGCACCATCTTCCAAAACCATACAAATATAATACCTCCTATTTATTTCTGTGGATACTACGACAGATACAAAGCACAATGAGACTACTTGATAGAGGAAATTCTCAGCTACAAAACACTTTTTCAACAAAGTCACCACTGTTAGCTATGCATTTTTGCTAGTGATGAACGTGAGCCTGCATGCCACACTCATAAAAACCTGCACCAGCAGAGGTGACGTGACCCACTGTGACCACTGCTGAAACACGCTACCCACCACCTCACTGAGCTCACATCCACTGTTTGGTTTCCATAAATATTAAGAAAGCATCTTTTTTTTTTTTTTCCTACACGGAAGAATTTGATGACAACTTCATATACATGTCCATGTCAGACTGCCCCTCTGCTGCCATATGTCACACAACAATAAAATGTAATTGGAATATTGTCAGAAAGGTTCAGTCTCTACTGTCATACCATGACATCCACCTCTGACATTTTGGATCAACATAATAAAATAGGAGGCATTACTTTCAGAGCAGCCCTTGTAACTGTCCAGTTTTGGACTTAGGAGAGTAGAAAGGAAGTAACATGACAATGGAGTGTTGGTTGTGGATCTGGGTGGATTTGTTAGGATCCACTGAATAACAGTAGCTGATATGTGCTCTTTTAGCCTAGGAATGTGGTAGGTGATAGTAAACCTCTTTCAATTGTCAATATGATGAGAGAGATGTAGAAATTTGAAAAAATGTAATAGAAGAACAGAGTTTGTTACAGTAGGACAGGACATAGAGTTGTATAGGATGAAACTGTTTTTTGGAGTTTCTTGTATGTTGTTTTTTTTTGTGTGTTTTTTTTTAAGGTTCATTTATCTGTTCATGTTTCATATGAAATTGCTTAAGCGAGTGGTTTTAATGCATTTGTGTCAAACAAGTTTTCAGAAACAAAGAGAATTTAGTTTTGAATCTCTTGTGAGTGATATATTGAGGATACAACTTGTTTCCAATTGCTATTCACATTCTTCAATCTCCACAAGAAAACTCAGATGTGCAATAAAAACTCATGAGCACAGCCTCCTCACTTTGTGCATAGACATTGCTCTCACAACTGAAGAGTTTGAATTTGTAATGAAAAGAGTAAGAAAATAATTGTATTTTTGGTTTAGTGGGACTGTTGGAGCAGAGGTTTCCTTTTGGCCAGTATCCTTTGTAACTGTGGAGGCAAAGCAGCTGCTCCTACATGGTGCAGGTTATACATGCTTAAAAGTTCAGGTTCAATTGAATACTCTTTGTCTTTTGCTGCTAATTGGCAGGTTACATGTGTAAAAGTACTTTTCAATTTTAGTTTTTATGTTGTTTAATTCTTCTCACATGAAATTCACTAGTGTGCTGGTATGATTTTTTTTTTCCCTTGTAGAATTTTAAATTCTTGTTCATTATGTTCATCTGTAGTGAGCTGTGTTAATTCATTGAGTAATAGTATTAATACTTTTACAGTTTCAGCCTACCAAAGTGTGGTAAAGGTAAACCAGCACTTATACGAAGACACACATTGGAGGATCGAAGTGAATTGATATCTTGCATTGAAAATGGAAACTATGCCAAAGCAGCAAGAATTGCAGCTGGTAACTATAAATAATTGTATTTTAAATAATAGTCTATGACTATATTTTGTATGTTAGTTTAACTGATTCTAATATTATTTTCTCTGCTGAAAAACATCTGAGAGTTCTTAAAGTGATGTTGATAGCACAGCAGAAAATGCTAGTTTTTACTTTCAACTTTTTAAAAACTTTAAAGAGAGGTGTTGGTTTTGATCAGTAAGTGATATTTAAAGTGATTTAGGCTACTTCAGTAGTACAAGCAAAACTTGAACTGCAGTACTATTGGTGGGTCTGTTAGCATTTTTCCTTAGCTTTTTGTTTTAGAGCTTACTCCTCCATACTTTTCTGTATTGACAGATGAGTAAGACATGGTTTGCTTTGATTCAGGAAAAAAAAAAGTTGGAAGAAAGTGGAAATTTTTAGGAGGGTAGAGTGCAATAACCAGATTTTAGAGAATGCGTTATGTTTTGGTAATATATCTTCCTTTTTTAAGTTTGTATTTTTAATTGTATTGCAGATCTAAGTTGTCTCATCTGTAAGTAGAGCTGTGTTTGTAGAATACAGTGTTCCTACACTGATGCTGGGGATCTGTCTTGCTGTGTCTAGCAGGCCTGTCTTTAGTTTCTGACCTTGCAGCTCTTCTCCACTTAACCAGGATTTTTTCATGTCTTTCCAGCGCTTTTATCTGTCTCTTTGTTTCTTATTCTGTTCTTTCCTTCTGATATGATCCATTTTGTTGTCCTTCTTGCAGCTGATCTGTTTTCAGCTGTTTCATTACTCTTGGGTTTAGTATCTTTATTATTTGTATGGTAACCTATTACACAATACTTGTTTTTTTTTTCCATTTGCTTATCTTATTCTGTCCTGGGGAGTCTTACATGTAATGCTTTCCACTTTCTGTACGTGCTTTTTCAGAACTTTCCTTGATCTTAGTTCTTTCTCTGTTCTCAGATACACCATACAGCTGCTCAAAAGGAGGAGAAGTAGCATTATTTTGTATATTAATAGATATTCCATCTAATTTGAGTTCTTTGCCGTCTGCACTGGCAGATAAAGAGGAATAAACAAACAGAAGTGACGTGAAATGTGCTGCTTATCTTCTGTGCATAACTAGAACTTTGCTATGATTTTCTTAGATTAGTAAACTCCTAGATTTTACAAAGCAACTAAAATAAGGGTTGCCTGTGCTTAGCAAACTGTCTCAAAGAATTCTGCTTGACAAGAGTGTCCATGCTTTAGGACCAAACACGGTGCTTAAAGTTGCACTGTCCCAAGGTCCAAAGCATATTTCGGTTTTATTTACAAGATGCTGTCTCAAAACCTCTGGCATGGTGTGTTGTAATAGTATAGTTATGACAAGGTGCAGTTTTGCTCTGATTGATGGGTGTAATCACTATAATACATGCACACTAGAGACATGTGCTATGAGAGGTTTTTATGAACAGCTGCTGTATACAGGGCTGTGCTGAGATTTCTATGTCCTGGCTTCCATTGCAGGATTGGGAATCTGTGGGGCCAAAGTGGCAAAGCATTTGTCTGCCTGTCTCCCGAATCTTGCCTGGTCCTTTTGTTCAGCTGTTCCTTGTTGACTTATCCAAGATTCTCATCTACCTCTCCTGTTCTTAGCTTCTGTCTCTCCCTGTCTTTTTGTCTCAGCTTGTAAATTCTTTGTCCCACAGTTCTCCAGTCAATCTCTCCACGTTGTCAGACTTTTTTCTTTCCTTGGTAAATCTTAGCAGCTTTTTTTTCATCCATGTCTAGATGCTGTTTCTCCCTTCAGTCATTTCATACTGGTGAGCAGGAGTGGGGAGGGGAGCAGGTTGTAGGGAAACATATTGTAGGGGAACAATTCATGGCATTTTATTCAGATCACTTTATCTTTTGTGTGGTTTTCTTTTCAGCTGGTAATTCATTTTGCTTAGCCAAAAGTTAGACAATAAAAGGAAAGGTCCCCAATATATCATTTGTGCTAAAGAATAATCTGTCTGCTCTGGAGGAATCACAACTGTCTCAGCAGCATTTTTTGGAGCTTAAATATGCTCAGTGTCTGTGGATTCATCTGTAGATTTAAATGTTAACATCAAAGTTGCCTCTAAGTAATTTGGGGAAAAAAAACAACCTTACAGTGCTGTGCACTCTTAACTACTACGGTCGTATTTCAGTCAAAAAAGGCTGGTTTAAAACAAAATTCATTAGTAACTGCCCTACAGAAGAAAACTCCATGCTTTCTGAAAGCTGTGCAGATACTGAGTTTTGAAGTTCTTAGCTCAGTTTTTGAAGGCAAAAGTATCTTAAGTTTTTGAAGCTTGTGATGCTAACACCTAGAGGGTGTTTTGTTCAACCTACCCTTAAAAAGTTCAACCTGTGAACTTCTTTATGAGAATGTTCATGGAAAAAACCCAACATACCAATTGTTCTTGAATATTGTAAGAAGTAGGAAGTATATAAAGGGAGAAAATGTTTAATGAGACATCCTTGCCTTTGAACTGTTTTATATTGTTTCTGAAGTCTGGTGTTTGGTATTTCGTTACTGTCAGTTTTCACATATTGAGAGTACGGTTATTTAAAAAACTTAGGAGTGCATTGTCATGACTGCTAACTTAAATGCCTTCTCTCTTATAGACTGAGGAAATAAATGATTTGTATGGCATAAAAGTACTAACCATGTGTGCTAGCATACTAAACTTAACCCCTAGCACCATTTGAAATAAATTCTTACTAGGAAAATATCCTGAGATTCTTCCCTACTTTTACATTCAAGAAGTCTCTGAAGGAGTCTTGCTGCATGCATCTAAGATTATGTAGCACCTTCTACACTCCATTAAAATATAATTTCTTCATTTTATATCAACTCTGCATCTAAGAATAACCTAGGTTTCTTTGGTTTCTTAGAATCATAGAATCACTCAGGTTGGAAAAGGTCATCAAGTCCAACCATGACCTAACCATACTACCCTAACAACCCTCCGCTAAATCATGTCCCTGAGCACCACATCCAGACGGTTTTTAAACACATCCAGGGATGGTGACTCACCCAGTGGAGCGTACGCTCATCCAAACCATGGGCAGCCAGCTTCTCCATGAGAGTGTTGTGGGGGACAGTGTCAAAGGCCTGACTGAAGTCCAGATAGACCACATCAACAGCCTTACCCGCATACACTAAGCAGGTCACCTTGTCATAGAATGAAATCAGGTTTGCCAGACAGGATCTACCATTCATAAGCCCCTGCTGACTGGGCCTGATCCCCTAGTTGACCTTCAACTGGTCTGTGATGGCTCCCACGATTATCTGTTCCATAACCTTCCCAGGCACTGAGGTGAGATTGATGGGTCTGTAGCTACAAGGATCATCTTTCTGGCCATTTTTAAAGATGGGCGTCATATTTGCCAGTCTTCAGTCCATCGGGACATTCCCAGTTAGCAAGCACTGCCAAACTGGTTCTTCTGTTAGCTGTTCCAAAAAAGAGGGCCTGCACTGTTTTTAAGTAACAGATGCAGATATTAATTTAAACATAACTCCAACTTCCATGTGAATGCTTAACATACTAATATTAATCAAGCAAAGATAAAAATTGCTTAAATTACTTTCTTCGTGGTGTTAGGAATTACTCTAATCAATTGTTTTAAGATAAATCCAGATAAACTGTTTTGGTAGTGATGAGTGTTTCCATAGTGTTCAATATTTAATATATTCAACTGTAGTCTTCCAAGGATAAGAATGCCTATATGTATTCTTTTTATTTTATGTTTTTTATATAGCTGAAGAATACTGTGGCTTTTACTGAGAAAATAAATAAATTCCTGAAAAACTGCTCTAAAAATATGTAGAAAGGCACAAGTAAATAAGCCAGGAAATAGATCTAGTATCATTTCTTCCAAGGCTACATAGTTCAGTAAAAACAAACAAACAAACACTAGAAATAAGTAATTTCCATGGTCGTATATAGTGGAATCTACTGATTAAGTCTCATCTGTAAAGCAAGCCTACTGGAATTGATAGCAAACATCCCTGTGTTCTTTTTGAGTACTTGTTTGAGATCTTAAATGTTGTAGAAAATTGTGTTTGGTTCTTTTGCTCGTCTGATATCTATAGCTGCGATAGAACCTGTAACAATTTTTAGCTTCAGAAATATCTAACAACTTGTTTAAGTTGTGGTGGCAGGTTACTATGAATTACTGCATTTTGATAACTTTTGTTACTGGACAGTGAATCTCGTAAGGCTAAACTTCCCCATACAGTATTTTCTTGGGATGCTGATACTATTGTTAATTGAAATAAACTATAATTGAATGGAAAGCCTGTTTGAAAATTGACCAAGAGTATGCTGTGGAGAATGTCTGACCTCTTCGTTTAGTGAACAGCTCAAGAGTATTTTCCCCACTACTACTTCTCCTTCAAGTTTTGAAGCCATTTTCTGTTAGCACTTTTCTCAATGTCAGAATGTATATCTGCACATCAGATGTCATAATAAGCACTGCTTATTTTAAATAGGAGCAGATTAGAAAGAATTTAGGAATAAATTTTCTTCTGGCACTTGGAAAGCTATTTCCATCAAGCAATGTCTTCCTTCTGAAATACTGTGCAACTGAAATCTCTGAGATATGAAGAGCTGGTAGGAATGCTATCTCTTTTTTATTGATGTTTCTATGGAAAGTGTTACTGGCATACATTTGTTTTCTAATTATCATGATTTATTGGTTAGAAAACAACAGCAGAAGATTTATCTGAGGCTTCTTTCTTCAAAATACTAATCTTACATGTAATTATTTGTTTTCAGAAGTTGGTCATAGCAGTATGTGGATTTCGACTGATGCTGCAACATCTGTTCTTGAGCCTCTGAAAGTAGTATGGGCCAAATGCAGTGGATATCCCTCTTATCCAGCTCTGGTGAGTGCACAGTTTTCCATCAGTATGTACTGATACAAGTAGCAGTACTGTTTATGGTGAAAATCATGAGCTCAGCCTGAATGGGAAGTTATGAATTACCATGAGTAGAAGTGGATCACTTTGCCCCTCTTTATAACTTTTTCACGAATTCTGTTTGTAAAATTACTACAATACCAGATAGTGAACCAATGATATCCATTACCGTATATATTTCACTAAGCTTTGTTACTGCAGTATACATTGTTCTTTAAAGAATAAGCATTGGACAGGCATCTTGGTAGTGTTAGAATTAGAGATATTTTCTGCTGCAAAATGAGTATAAAAATATTCTGTTTCTGAAGCTTATTAAAAAAACAAAGTACTTGATAGTATAAATTGAATGATTTTATCCAGTTGTGAATTGTATGCATAAACTTAAAGCTGTTGTCTGTGTTGTTTTAGGAGAAATACATGCAGTTCTGCTTAAATCAACAGCTTGTAGAGAAAATGCTGTTTACGGAGTATTTGAATGGCTTTGAGCATTTGGTGCTATAGAAATAGTCTATGGGTTCATTACTTTCATAGCATCACCAAGGTTGAAAAAGACTTCCAAGATCACCTAGACGAATGGTCCATCTACCACCAATATTTCCACTCTAAAACATGTCCCTTATTACAACACCTAAAGATTTATCGAACATCTCCAGCGATGGTGACTCAACCACTTCCCTGAGCAACCTGTTCTAGCACCTGATCACTCTTTCAGGGAAGAAATTTTTCCTAATATCCAACCTGAACCTCCCCGGGCACAACTTGAGGCCATTCCGTCTAGTCCTATCACTAGTTACATGGGAGAAGAGGCTGACCCCCACCTCTCTCCAGCCTCCTTTCAGGTAGTTGTAGAAAGCGATAAGGTCTTTCCTGAGCTGTCTCTTCTCCAGACTAAACAATCACAGTTTCTTCAGACACTTCCCAGTACTTGAGGTGTGGCCTCACCAGAGCTGAGTACAGAGGCATAATTACCTCCCTGCTGCTGCTGGCTATGCTATTTCTGGTACAAGCCAGGATGCCATTGGTCTTCTTGGCCACCTGGGCACACTGATTGCTCATGGTTAGCTGAGAGTCGACCAACACCTCCCAGGTCCATTTCTTTCACACAGTCTTCCAGCCACTATGCCCCAAGCCTGTACTGTTGCCTGGGGTTGTTGTGGCCAAAGTGTGGCACTTGGCACTTGGTCTTGTTGAGCTTCATCCTGTTGGCCTCAGCCCAGCAGTCCAGCCTGTCATTATTGATATAATAAACTAGATGATTATATGACTGCTTTGACATATATGTACTGGGGAGATGAGGTAGTGTAGTTATGCTGTCATGTTAAAACTAATGGAGATGAGGTTCCAAGCATGAATTTCACCCATCAGTGGGTGACCCAAGCACACTTGGATCAGATGTTTATATTGTGATTGATTGCCTCTTGAATGATGCACTTTGTTGTTAGATTTAATTATAAGTAGGTGCCTTTTGGCACCTCCTTTTCTCTTTCCTCCTTTATGTAAACACTGATGTTTCTCTGTGTGATTAGTTGATTGATATTTTAACCTCAGTCAAGAGAAGAAGGTTCTTGTGATTTCCATGAACTCTCTACAGTATTAGTTTTCTGTTGACTTCCATTACCAGCTTATTGTAAAGTAGTGTCGGTACTAATGCAGAAGCTGGAAAATTAATAGGAGTTTGTTGGACAGGAGGTGGGTGGAACAGACACCATTTTTGGTGTCAGCTGAGCAATTGTTAATGCTGTACATTATTTACAAAGGAGTTTCATTTATGGTTCTCACGATACAATTCACTGAAAAATGAGTTGCCTTTTCTGATAACTAAATAACTTATGCAAAGTATTTGAAAGTTATATTTGTTTCCTGTTGTTTTTTTCTCTTTTTTTTTTCTTCTCTTGCTTAAAGCTGCTCTTGATTCAGATTTTAAGTGTCTAACGTGTTCTTTGCAGAAACAAATATTCATACTGGAACGTATTATACAGGTTTGGTTTATTTTTTCTTTTATACATAAAATATAGTTTTAAAAAGTAGGAAATCTCTTTTTCTTCTCTTTTACAGATTATTGACCCTAAAATGCCTCGTGTTGCTGGTCATCACAATGGTGTTACTATACCAGTGCCACCTTTGGATGTACTGAAGATTGGAGAACAAATGCAGACCAAATCAGATGAGAAACTATTCTTAGTACTGTTTTTTGACAATAAAAGAAGTTGGTATGTTATTGAAATGTTTTGCTTGATACAGTGACTTAAAATTTTAACTCTATAGCTTAAATCTAAGAAATGATTAAGATGCTGTCTTAAAAATGTTTTTCCCCGTGATTATAACAACTGTAATGTTAAAATTTCATGTTTAAGTCTGTTGTTGGACTAAGGTGTACTGTACTGAAGGGTATTATTTCTGGTTTATTTGGAAGGCAATAATATAAACTGTTAAATAGTCTTTTGGTTTGATCTACAAGCTGGTGCTGATATTGAACCCAGGAACGTACCAGGCCAGCGGGGTGTGGGGATTGTCCTGCTCTGCACTGTGCTCATGCAGCCTCACTTTGAACTCTGTGTACAAGTTTGGGCTCCACAATGTAAGATGGACACAAAACTATTAGGGAGCATTCAAAGGAAAGCTGTGAAGATGAAGGGTGTAGAGGGCAGGATGTATGAGGAGCGGTTGCAGTCCCTTGTTTTTTTCAGCCCTGAGAAAAGGAAATTGAGAGGAGGCCTCATGGTGGCCTACAGCTTCATCACGAGGAGAGTGAAAAGGCAGCACTCATCTCTGCTTTCTGGTGATTGCAGCAGGACCTGAGGGAACAGCATGGAGCTGCAACAGGGGAGGGTCAGGTTAGGTATTAGGAGAAGGCTCTTCACCAGAGTGTGATTGAGCACTGGAATAGGTTCCCCAGAGTGATGGTCATGGTCCCAAGCTATCAGAGTTCAAGAAGCATTTGGACTATAATTCAGACTTAGGGTTTTATTTTTTCGTGGTCCTTTGTGGAGCCAGGAGCTGGACTCCATGATCCTTGTTCCCTTTCAGCTTGGGATATACTGTGATTGTGTAATTCTAAATTAAATTGCATAAATATTTCATGCCAATTTCAGTCAGTTGATAGTTGTCACTAAATAATACATTATCTGTTGAATTAGAATGTATTCTTTGTTTCGTGGAAGATACTTTCTTAGTATTACGTATTTTTAAAAATATTTAAAGCAAGTAATAACATAAAAGGAATTATACTACTTCATTTAAGATGGCAAATCTGACCCACTAAATGGGAAACATAATATAGTAGGCCTTACAGTTCTATACAAATTTTATGATGTTATTTTATATTTAACTTATTTTTTTTACAGGCAGTGGCTTCCCAAATCCAAAATGGTTCCCCTTGGGATAGATGAGACCATAGACAAGTTAAAAATGATGGAAGGTCGCAACTCAAGCATTCGAAAGGCAGTAAGGATTGCTTTTGATCGTGCTATGAACCACCTGAGTAGAGTACATGGAGAACCAGTCAGTGACTTCAGTGATATTGACTAACAGATTCTACCAAGGCATGAAAAGTACCACACAGACTTGAACTCTACTTATGAACCTCTTTGTCTGAAAGAATGTATTGAAGATACAACCCCTTAATTGTTGATTCAGTGGCTGAGTTCTGCAAACTTGAAATTGTTGAGCAATTCTTCTAAATCACCATTGCCATATTGATAAATGATTTTATCGTATTATAGTTTGGAGGATTTTCCACTAAACATGTTAAAACATCTTGTTCATAGTGTGCATAATTGTACATAACTGTATATTCAACACTTAACTTATTCTGATTTTAGATAGCTCTTTAATTTCTTTTATAATTTTGCTGGGGAGGGAGTTGGTTTTTGTTTCCATGCTTTTTTTCTTTCTTTCTAAGTTTAAGTTACCTAAGCACCATCTTCCAGCTTAAGGTGTTTAGTGAATTGTAAAGCCTAATATCAAAATTACATCAAATATATGTTTGCCTAAATCATATACGATATGGTGCTGCTTGTATCATTTCTTCCTTGGTCTGTAGCTTCTGAAAAAGACTTCTGAATGTTTGTGTAAATCATTGCTCTTTGCACAAAGTACCACATATTTTAAGATTGATGTAAATTTACAATTACAAATATGTATTTTAAGAAAGTAAGTTGCATTATTTTGGAGGGTACTTTGTGAGAAAGGCATCAAGGAAAAAAAAATTACTATGTACATCACTTGCAAATCACCAAAAACACTCCATAGTTGCCCAAAATAGCTTAAGATTGTTTTTGTTTTAAACAAATCTGGCTTAAAGCCTGCAAGCACATTATTTCTTTCAAAACCATATCCCATTTATCTCCCATTGATTTTATTTTATTGATATATGTGCCTCCCTGTGTTTTATTTATTGTAGAAAATGTATTAATTTGCTTTATAATGAAAAATAAAATTGACAAATATATTGATATGCATTTTTATACAGGCACATGAGAAGACAACTTGCTTTGGGAGAAAAAATGTATTGGAAATTGTATAAAATAACTTGATGGTTTGTGTGTAATTTGATTTTTTTGTAACTTGTAATCTTCTGTTTCCACGGAGGGGATTTATGTAACTTTTAATTTAGAACACTTTGGTAGCAATAGAAACTTTGGATACATTTTTGTATGGTACATGTGATGTATATAGAATTAGTACTTTATTTTTATTTTTAAGAAGTAAAGCATTATGTTTGGGCAGGGGGAAGAAGGAGGGGGGTTTCCAGAATTGCATTTTTATATTAAAAAAAAAAAAAATAAAGTCAAGATATTGATTGTTGTAGCTACTTTATTCCTACCTTCACTGAGAATACAGAATTTGTAACAATGAAAATGGCAAGGTATGTTTGCAATGTGATTTATAATGACTCCATTATTTATAAATGCACTGTTTGAACTCTTTTGCAGTGATATCTTAAATACTGTACCAAGTTATATAATATGAAACACCAAATAATGCATATGAATGCACGAAGTATTTATGCCCAGCTTTTTTTTATAAAGGATTAGCGAATACAGCAAAACCAATACTTTTTAAACCTTTTTTTAAAACTTCATGGATAGCATACTTCATTGTTAAACCTGCTTGAGTCTTTATTTTAAAGGGACAGTTACTTTATAAATAGTTTTTAATGTTTTTATTCTCTATTGTTTGTAATACCCCCTTAGAAGCTTGAAATAAAATTTCTTTCTCAACTGTTAATTTTGTCCTGAATTTGGCCCCTGAAATTTTTCTGTAGCGCCCATTCTCTTAATCCATGACTGAGTTGTTAAAGAGGTGCTAATTCCAGAGCCTTGTTTTCTTGCTGCAGCATGCAGTGCCATTCTCACTGAGCCCTCCATGTGCTAGATATTCTAGTTATGCCCTACTAGCTGAGAGCAATTGCTTGTAATGGACTACAGTAATTGCAGAGTTCAGTTGGATAAGTTGCACAAATGATCGAGCAAACAGTTGTCCTAGCCTTGACAGTATACTTTGCTTTAGGGGAAATAGTGATGGCAGGTGTTCTGCTGTGACAGAAACGATTGACACATCAGGTAGAAAACTAAAATGAAAATTTGATCATTTGCTTTAATTAGTACTTTTGTGTAATGACTTTGAGGATCTGCTATTTTACTATGCTTATTTTTGATGGGAATTGAGCTTAACTTGCACAATATAGACCTCTTGTGATCTTCTAGGGTTGCTTATTAAGAGAACCTTCAAAGGTAGCCTGTGCCACGTCATGTTTCAGACATGGGCCACCATATCAGCGTGTGTGAAACTGGGTAATGATTGGCAGGAAGAGAAAATGTGTTCTGGGAGTCTTTCAGACCTTGGAAAATTAATTGGAGTTCAGAGTAGGAAGGTGATAATCTCATATGGGTAGAACTTTGATACCTGTGAAGTATAAATTCCCACTTAATAAGTTATACATGCAGAGGCATCTTCTGTCAGTTCTTGGAGAAGGTAACTTTTTTCTTGATTTTGAGAGAACACCTATACAAACTACTCTGTGTATTCTTTTGCTGAAATGGGTGTGGAAGGCTGTGATTTTTTTTTTTTCTTCTGTGCACATGATGGAAACTGTCCCAGAACTCAGGTTGCAGCAGTGGCTACGGCTTTTCCTACGCTATGCCAAAGTAAAGTATTATCCGGTGGTTCTTCAGGTTGGTTTCAAATGTAAAATGATTTCTCAGACTTGTTGCTCGTCAGTGATGTGTTTTAAGGAAATGCATGCTTATTTAGGAAAGGAAGATTGATCTCCAAAATTTGCTTTATTTCCTAATTTTGTGGCCTATCTCAATAGTCAAATAAATACGTATGTATCTGAGGATTTGTTTCACTATGTTTTAGACCTTGCTCTTGACCATTAGTAACTGAAGTAATCATGGAATAGAAATTAGTATTCTAGTGGAGGAAAAAGAAGAAAACAACACAGTACCTAAAGGTATCCTGCTGTTTTCTCATGGAGCGTCACAGCAGTAAAAGCAGGGTGTGGATTTGCATATTCACTTGTCAATTCTGGTGTGATCATCCCCAGCTAATAAAGAGTGAGAATCCTGGATCAGAAGCTGAAACAAAGTTAATTTGTCCTCTCTTGTATTAAAATGTGAGAAATCATGTTATAAATATTTAGGGGGGAAAAAAGGGTGTAATGACTTTCTTTTTTTAAAAAAAAAAAAAGTTTGTATTTGTTACCAAATGCAGTGGATTTTGCAATGTTTGTTGTGATTTTTGTATTTTTACACTAGAGGGAGCAATACACACAGACCATCAACATTCACAAAAATATTTAATATTTTCTTTTTAAAATGCTGCTATTAAAACTTCTTGCTGTTAAACAGTCTTTTCTGTTTCTACTTTTTGTAATCCATTACAAGTAGATTTCTCAGGTCTTTCTGCAAGTTTGGGGAAACATTTTATTTTTCACCAAAGAGCTGATGTGTAGAGCAGCAACTCCCAACTCTCTGTCTCTGTCTTATGTGACAGGCAGGTTACCTCGTTAGCTTCTCACACAGTTTACTTAGCTGTTAATTCCTGTTCAGAGGGTTCTGCTCCGGGTTCGTTCTCAAGCATTATAAACTGACCATTACCTGGAGCTGCTTGCTCTGCTGGTGAAATCGTGGAAGCTGAACACGCAGCAGTTACTGATAAAAATATTCAAGTTTGGAGGTGAAAGATGAGACACTTGTTCTGCCCTGTGGGCTGATAAAAGAAGGTTGTATTGTGGGTATTCACAAGGGATTAGGTTAAGCAAAAGCTCTTACGTGTGATTGCATTGGTGAAGGTCGTTTTTTACAGTAAAATGATTTATAGAAATCTGTAACACATACAGAAGTGAAATACAAATGCAGGAAGTATTTACTGTCCACATTGTGCTTAACACTCTTCAGTTTCCTTGTGTATGTTTTTATACAACAATGATTTATAATAAATAATAAAATAAATGTGGACATGACTGACAATGGAAGGTGGAATATGGGCAGAATCAAAAAGACCATAGAGCCCCAGGAGCACAAGTGAAGAACACTGGTGCCCAAGTTTTCTTCTCTTCAATTTTGACAGTATAAGGAAGGAGGGAAACCAGGACTAGATGCATAAGGCACATCAATTCCTGGCTCCGTGGTTGGTGCTGGTTCAAGGGTTTTGGTTTTTATGACGGTGGGACATTCTATAAAGATTATGAACTGTTAGGGAAGCAGGTAAGACAGGAGGCAGACGACCTGTCTAGGAGAGGCAGGACAATCTCTGGCAGCAGGCTGCCCAAGCTAGTGAGGTGTGCTTTAAACTGAAGGGGATAGGGTCCAAAATGGCCATGCTTACATCATTGTGACTGACAGGGGAATAAGCCAAGCCAACCAGCATAGTGACAAATGTTGTTTATCTGCCTCCCATAACATGAGCCAGAAGGTGAGCCATCTCAAGGGAGCCAGCAGAAGTGGCTGCCAAACCACATGTTATCATATTTGACGGGTAATGGAGAATGGGAGAAGTGCCTGAGAACGGGGAAAAAGCCAATGTCATTGCAATCTTCAAAAAGGGAAATAAGGAGTCTGTAAACTACAGGCAGCCTCGTGTCTGTCCCTGGAAAGTTGATAGAACAGCTTATTCTGGATGTCATCTCCAAGAAATTGGCAGAGAACAAGGTTATCAGGAACATTCAGTATGGATTCACCAAGAGGAAATCATGCTTGACCAACCTGCTGGTCTTCCATGGTATTATGACTGGCTGGGCAGATGAGGAGAGAGCAGTCGGTGCTGTGTGCCTTGACTTTAGCAAGGCTTTTGACAGTGTCTTCTCTAATATCTTTGTACATAAGCTTAGGAAGATGAGCAGAGATATGGACTGAGAACTGGCTGACTGGCAGTATTGTCATCAGTGGCGTAGTCTGGTTGGAGACCTGTAACTATCAGTCTTCACCAGAGGTCAGGACTGGGTCTGGGTTTGTTCAACATCTTCATCGATGACTTGGATGAAGGGTTAAGAATCCACCCTTGGCAAGCTTGCTGATGATAAAAGCTGGGAGGAGTGGCACAGGAGAAGGCTGTACTGCCTAATAGCGAGACCTGGGCAGGCTGGAGAGACCTGACTTTCTTTCATTGAAATCTCTGTTGATAATGGAGGAAAATGAAGCTGTACTTCAGGGTTATTCAAGATCTTTTCTCATGGTTTGTTTCCATATTGTTAAAAATACTGTGCAGCATTGACTTTGGTCATCCCATTGTACTTTCTGCCAGTAGTACATCGCCAGAAGGGATTGAGTAATAGATACTTATTTAAAAAAGACAGAGGTGTGATCACAGCTCTAAAAAACAGACTTTGGCCAGACTGCTTTTCTATTTCAAGACAGCTTGTTCATTCTGCAGTCTGTATAAGCTGAGCTCATTTTTATGTTTTTATGTTTCTGCTGTGAAGTCTCTGCAAGGATATGGTGAAATAAACTGCAATGGGCAATGCTTAGGTGGAAAGCGAACATCTTAAATGGGCAGGGAGAGGGCAACAGCATTTTCCCACTTTCTGGAAAAAAAGTCTTAAATACTAGTTCAGATCTGTGTGCGTGTACCTGCACCTCTGTTGTTTTGTTTTTTTTTTTTTTTTCCGGAACTTCCATTTTGCAGTAATAGTTCTCAGGCTAATTCTTTACTTCATAATTGGTGTGATTTTTCTATCTATGCTATGGATGCCCCAGAATTAGTTTCTTTACAGACTGGCATGTAGAATTCCATGAAATAGCCTTAAAATCTGATGTTTAAATACCAGCACAGGGGGAACTTGGAATTAAAGAGATTTTGTCTGTCCAAATCAGGAGAAGATTATGCATTTTGGCAGCAGTTCATTTAGAAAGTAAAATTAAGACCTGTGCTAAGTGAGAGGTGGTTTTTTTCTGTTGCTTCTGGTACTTTTTTTTTCTTCTCAGTGAAAGCTGCTATCTTTGCCCCCCCACCCAAAAGAAACCAACAATAATAATAATAAAAAAAAACATTACAGTAATGAGTGGATTTATTAAAAAAAAAAAAAAGTAGAACTACAGATGGATTGCACAAGAACTTTACTAGCCATCTAAATTTTCAGCTTTTTCTATGACTTCCATATTTGCAGTGATGAAACCGAGTAGTCCATAACGTACACATTCCAGAAGAAAGTGAAACTAAAGCTACTTCACAGCACTTCTTTTGGGTGATGATTATGGAGTGAGTATATTGGATGCAGATAAGATGCTGATGAAGCTTAAAGATGAGCTTTTCAGATCAACTTCATCAGATAATATAATTTGCTTCATGGTTGTTTATGTCTTCCTACAAATGCTTATTTCTTCTGAAAGTATTGCCAAACAGTATTTGTCAGCAGGTGTTCCCAGGTGGAAAAAATACGGGTTTTGGTTGCATTGTTGGTTGAGTTAGAAAATGATCCTAACTTTTAATGGAAACATTAATCTCTGAATGGGGGTTTCAGCAGTGTAAATAAATAAAGTTTTTTATTTGTTTTTTTTTTTTTTTTAAATAACAACTGACTGGAGGAAGAAAAGTACATATGCATTTTAAGTGTTGTTTTCTTGAATATATTTATTTTGGGTAATACCTTTTACTCTGCATGAGATTAGCCCTGTTTCTTGGACACTGAGCTGGGTTTTTTGTTGATTCTGAGGGCTTTACGTATGGTGAATGGAGGATCATGTTGAACTGCTGAAAACATAGAACATGATGGTGGTATCACAGGGTCACAGAACGGTCGAGAGAAGGTTTGCCTCACCTAACCCCTGCCCAAGAACCACTCCCAGGGCAGGGTGTCCAGATCCATGTCCAGGTCTGAATGTCTCCAAAGAGGAGATCCACAATCTCTGGGTAGTCTGTGCCAGCGCCCAGCCACCTGCACAGCACAGGAGTTCTTCCTCATGTTCAGAGGGAACCTCCTGTCCTCCAGTTTGTATTTGTTGCCTCTTGTCCCAGAACCAGGCATCACTGAAAAGAGCCTGGCTCCATCCTCTTTGCAGCCAGGTATTTTATACACACTGATGAGATTCCCCCTGAGCCATCTTCAGGCAGAGCTCCCTCAGCCTTTCTTCATGGGAAAGCTGCTCCAGTCCCTTACCCACAGTTGTGGCTCTTCGCTGGACTCTTTACAGTATTGCCCATATCTCCTTGAACTGGGTACTTGGTGGGCAAGGTCAGAACTGGACACAGCATTCTAGTTGTGGGCTTATTATAGCTGAGTAGAGGGAAGTATCAGCTCGATTAATCTGCTGGCAACTGCCTAATGCAGCCCAGTATACCTTCTTCTTGAAGGTGAAGATCATCTCATTCTTCATTGTGCAGAGTTCAGAAAGGTGTTTTAACACTTTAAAACAGCCAAATAAAATGTAAATTGACAACATTAAAACAAGTGGTTAATTTTTTTTTTTTTTTTTGAGTTCTTAGTCCCACTCAAGAAATACGAAGCTGTCTGGAAAATGAGGGCAGAGAGTTCTCAATTTAAAGTCAGAATAAAAAATAAATAAGGTCAAAGACAATTGCAGCAGTGGATAATAGCGTAACATTTCCTGCACAGCTGCATATGCCTTGGTGTCAGAGATCCTGCTCAAGCTGCTGTCTTATTATTGCAATTGCTCAAAATGTCTATCAAATCTTCCATGCTTCTTAAAAGCTATTTGCATAAAAATAAACTATTAGCATTTTAACACCTCAGCAATAAAAAGTTTTGGTTTTGAAAACTCTGGTTTGTTTCACATTTAACTTCCAGTATTTTCATTAATCTTAGTTAGTGTGACAGTATCTTCCGTGTCCAAGGTTACTAAAGCTGACAGTGATGTATTCAATCAGTTCTAGAGTTAGGTGTAGTTAATGAACTACATGGATCTGTTTTATTACCTGTCTTTCTAAAATTAGTTCTGGGGACAGCCTGAAGTTCATATTACCTATGCACTCTGTCTAGTACCTTCTCTGTGCTGAAGATGTAAGGCATAATGTGAAATATTCTTAATAAAGAAAATGTTTGGTAATTTCTATTAATTGCTATATTGACTGCTGTTTTTAGCTGTTACCACTGTACAACCTACACAGGTACTATGATGGGATTGAAATAAGTAGAAATTCTACTATGCTTCTTGGCAGAACATTTAAGGGCTACCAAAGGAAATAATTCCTACATATAGTTTAGGAGTTTTAAATTCAGCTGTAATGTGTTTAAGGTTTTACCAGCCTGCCTCTGCTTGTTCGTTTAGGAACAATACTTGAAGGACATGGAGGTACTGGAGCAGGTCCAGAGAAGGGCAACGAGGCTAGTGAAGGGCTTGGAAAATCAGCCCTATCAGAAGAGGCTGAGGGAGCTGGAGCTGTTTAGCCTGGGGAAGAGGAGGCTGAGGGGAGACCTTATTACTCTCTTCCAGTACCTGAAAGGTGCTTACAGTGAGAGCGGGATAGGTCTCTTCTCACTGGTGACGGGTGACAAGATGAGGGGAAATGGCCTCAAGTTGCGCCAAGGTAAGTTTAGGTTGGATGTTAGGAAACACTTCTTTACAGAAAGGGTGGTTAAACACTGGAATAGGCTCCCCGGGGAGGTGGTTGAGTCACCATCCCTGGATGTGTTTAAGAGCCGTTTGGATGTGGTGCTCAGAGATATGATTTAGCGGAGGGTTGTTAGAGTTAGGGTACTATGGTTAGGCTGTGGTTGGACTTGATGATCTTTGAGGTCCTTTCCAACCTGAGTAATTCTACGATTCTATGATTCTACTTCCATTTCCTATCTGCTAATTGAAATATGAATGTTTTAAATTTCCATGTCAGTACACTTCATATTGCTAGAATTTGAAGCAAAGCAATGACAGTTGTTAACTCCAGTTCCCAAAGTGTATTTTAAAATAGTAAAAAGAAATAAAATAAAATAAATTAATATTAAATTAAATTAAATTAAAAAAAAATTATGTTTCCTTATTTTGGAAAAGTGGAGCACAATGTTCTTTAAATCCAAAGTACTAAAGCACAGTGATCTTTAAGGGATTTCAGTTCTTCATCCTGATGGACGGAGCGTTCACATAGTACAGATATTTTACAAAGATTTAGGAGAATGATGATAACATGATTTTTCTTGTGGAATAGCTTTGCCATTAACACCAGCTTACAGTGACAACAAAGATCAAGAAGGTGCACCAGACACAGTTTATTTAGGCCGTGCTCTATTCACCCTATGTCTGCTGAAGTAAATGCTCTTACAATTTAAAACTAGCACTAGGAGATTTACAACTGCAGGAACATATAGATCAAATAAGAAGTTTGAAAGTAGCATTTTGATTGAACTTCTTTATTTTCTAAAAAAATACTACATATTACATACAAATACGAGTCTGGAAAGATACTCATTTCCAGACAATACGCCACAATTAAAAACTCAAAAAAAAAAAAAATAGTAATGTGAAGGTAATTAGGATATTTATCACTCAGTAAGAACTCCTACATTCTACTAAGTAGAATAGGTTTTGTTCAATTTGTACTTGTAAATTAATGCATTTTAGATTAACATCTCTTTTTGGATTATGCAACACTTGCATGGAAAACATTATGATATATAATGCCAATTGCTTTTCACACAATTTATAGCTAATTGGAATGGTTTAATTTATGCAGTCCAGAAATTAGCAATAGTTTGCAGTGTCCTTCAGCTTTAACAGAAGTAACAGCGTGGATTTGCTGCTAATGATGTCAAAGGGTCATATAGAAAATACCAATAGTAACAGACCTTTGGCAGATAGAGCTGATAATTTTCTAAGGATGAATTATGGAAGTGAACTATTTAGAAGATCATGGGATGCCCTAGGATGTGGCAGTATTAAATCCTGACTTTTCCTCCAGGGAAGATATGCTGGAAAAGGATGAATCTCTATGGCATAACTGTTAAGCAACTTTTCCATTCAAAAGCTTATTTTATCAAAAAGGTCAGTTTGCTGAACTCCAAACTTCACTAAAGAGAGAAATTTTAATACTGATTTTGTAAACGAGTGTTCTGTGTCTCAAGATGTGTTTTTCAGTCAGCCCGTCAAGGAAGCACCTATCAATGTCCTCTAGACTGGCAGTAACTGTGTGTATGGACAGGTGGGATCAGTGCTGTGCCCTGACTGAGTTTTCCAAGGAATGTGAACCTGGTTGTGCTGCATCTAACACCACTGTCTTTACCGCTGTCTTCATGGTTACAGCGCAATCAAACAATTTTGGTTTATTTTTCTGGTGGCATTGCTCAACTCTGCCAAATTTTAAGCTATTTCTGCAAATATCCTCTCTATGGGTCATGAAACAAACATGAGAAATAAGATACCTGGTTTGAAATTCCTTCACTGACAGAGATTTAGCTGCTTAGTTAAAGTAGGATAACTCCATCAGCAGTGAGAAAAATTTTCATTACTATAGGCAAATTAATTAACCGTGATGATTTAAGCTTATCTGTGTGACTTTGCTTTGAAATGAGGCATCAGTTCTGACCCAGAAGGACCTTCAGCTCAGCTGGCAAGGGGTGTTCATTGCTGTCTTTCTGACTTTATTCTTATGTGATCTACTGTGTACTGGAGGGCATAATGCATACCAAGAATGGACAGGTCTCTCTACATGCCTTCTGAGGGCTCTCAGAGTGAAAGTAGCCTCAGGAAAGCAATTAACATCATAGATTTTTAGGGACATCAAGTGAAAAGAGAAATCAAACATGCAATTCAGATATTGACATTGTTTTCATCTCTCTCATGTTTTTCAGAGTCTTGGAGTAAATAACTAAAAGGCATTTTATCTCAGATTAAAGATTTGAATCTTCTCACTTCTGAAATAACTGGATTTATTTATTTCAAAATCTTGTTTACTTCCCAAACATCATTATTTCTGCAACAGAAGTTATATTCAGTTATATGCCCATAAAAGCAATCCAGTTCCCTGTGATGTTACACCTTTAATGTATAGCCAATTAGCTACATGTTGTGCTATGATAGACTTTTCTTGCCTGACCGATCACTTGCAGAAATACCGTAGTTTGGAGATACCAATTATTGAGGTGGTTTTTTTTTTTTTTTAATTTCATTTTGCTTCTTTGTTCATTCCCCCCCCACCTTTTTTTTTTTTTTTTAAACATTTCTAGAGTGTTGTTATTTCCCTGTGCCCAAAATCTGAGGTAGAACTTACTTCTCACTTTCCCTAGCTCCTGCTCATTAAGCTGCTGTTTCTGCATGCTGATTCATCTCTACACACGCAACATATCAAAATATATTAACCAAAATTTCTTCTAAAATGTATAGGAATTTGGGTCACTTTCCATTGAATTGGTATTTGTGGGGCTAATGAGTTGCAAATCCATCAGTTTAGAGTATATATGATCAACACAGTACAACTGGGAGGAAGCTGATGCTGAAGTGGGTATTTTAAAACAGCTGTTCTTATACTGTTAACACAGGCTTTAAAGTAGCAACAAGCCTCAAGGGCTGAAATTATGGTTTTAGCTTCACGATTTAAAAAGTACAACTTTTCTTTCATATCTGCATAAGCATCTGGAGATTCATGGCTATAGAAATAGGTAGTATAAAAATGATTCCTACCTCAAAGGAACATGCAGTTTTGGGTATCTTGAGAGCATATACCAAAAAAATCTATACCATGTAACCTTTTGGAATTATTTGGAACCCTGAAGTTGATTTGAGTTTGGAGCAAAGAATTAAGGCATTTCATCTTGGTTTAGGAATAAGAAGCTGTACTGAATTAATTACAAGGAATGTTTTGATAACTCCACCTGTATATTCAGCTTTTCTGTGTATGTATATGTGTATAGACAAACTTGTACAATGTAATCCAGTTCACATAGGGGTTGTTCATTCTAAGTGCCTTTTATGCTGCACAGGTCTCTAAGTTGAGAAGTGATTCAGGCAATCTCTAGCCATGTCCCGAAACACCTGAATGAGGCCAGACACTGCTCTTCCTCTTCTTCCTTCTACACTGCAGTGTTCATTAAAACATAGATATACATAAAACTATCAAAGCATATTTTAAGCACTTCATACTCTACCAAGAGTTTTGCATGAACCTGAGAATTTTTGCAAGTTTCTGATGATGCTAGTATAGATGATGGCCATTGTCTTACTCCTGTATGGTTACATGACAGATCTGACTGCAGAATTCAGGCCCATATAAGTACGATTTTCCAAAGAAAGCCGTATATGCTAAACACCTACATTTTTAGTAACAAGTGATGAGAAACACTTGGACTTGGAAGAGTAGAAGAACTGTTTTCTTCTCACAATATTACTCATCCAGTCATTTTATTCCATATTTATTTCCTCAGGAAAGAAGGATCAGGAAAGACAAAGCAGCGTGAGTCCTGCCATACTCATCTTCCTGGGGGTTTCATGCAGTGTGGATCTTACATGTTTAGTTTTGTTTTTTTCAGACTACAGGGCAGATTTGACTTGTCAACTGGTAGGAAAGACTGTTTCATTGCTGTCTAGTAATGATTAGTTCCAAGATGGTAAGACTGAGTCTTCAACATGCAAATGCAGCTAAACACAAATGTTTTTCTGCTAACAGAAAAAGAAATAAAAGATTTAATTGCAGTCAAGGTGTTTTAGTTTTGACGTTAGGGGGAAAAGGTACCCAACATTAAGAAATGTGTGCAGCTTAGATTTAGATAGCTGATGTGGAGTTTCAGTTATTAGGGATTTAACAGGCAGAATAACATTTGTGATGAAGGATTTAGGTTTGAGGTAAAATCTTGGGGGTGGAGAAATGGAAGAGATGAGATCTCAGT
Source organism: Gallus gallus (assembly GCF_016699485.2). Taxonomy (NCBI): domain Eukaryota; kingdom Metazoa; phylum Chordata; class Aves; order Galliformes; family Phasianidae; genus Gallus; species Gallus gallus. The sequence goes on along the minus strand of NC_052532.1, from coordinate 18,942,270 downwards.
GTCCTTTTCACCCTATAATTCAATAAGAAAGATGCAATAGAAAACAAATGCAGCCATATAGCCACTGCAATGTCAGAATCCTATTGGGCAATTTAAGAAGAGTGAAAATGTTATGAATGAGAAGAACAATCACAAACATTCAAAAATGGTGACAGTAAAAAGAAGTAATAATTGTGATTTTCTTTCATTTCTCCACTGAGAAAGTCTATGAAAGCAAGACTTTAAAGTCTTTTTTTTTTTTTTTTTTTTTTTAGCAACAAGATCTAGGATTTTTTTTCAAAGTGAAATGATCCTTATTTTAAATTGAAATTTGTTTTTTTTTTCTAAGGGCTCAAAACACAGAAAATTCACAAGAGTTGGCAGCACCGATGACTTGGATATGTCTGCTCAGCTGTAGAATGGATCAAAATTTAGGTGTTCCCCCCCCCCCCCCCCCCCGTTATTTGACTCTTTCTTCATATCTTTACACTTTCACCACTTTTTACATTTTGGGGGGTTTTGTGAGATTTCTAACGCCCATAAGAATTCCATAGTAGGTTTGACTTCCAGTTTTCTTTGCTGTGAGATGTATGTGAATTTTGAAATATATACATATATGAATATGTGAAAGCTGATTTTTTACAAGGTACTATCTTAACTTGGAATTAATTAAACTATTTTGGATGGATTGCTTTTCTTTCTTTTTGTATAATAATATTTCATTCCTCTTCTTCTGTGAAGATCATCCAATGTGAAAAATATTTGCTTTTCCCTAGATGCACAGTGATAAAAATAAGTAGCTTCTCAAGTATAATGTTTCAAAGTGAAAAACTAAATGGCACAAATTAAAAACAGTTGAAAGATTTTGAAATGTTCTGGGTGAAATTTAAAACTCCAAATTTACAAATATTTTTGTTGGCCCAAAAAAGGTAAACAATCTTTATGAGATGAAATTATCACCGACATTTCTGTAATTTCTGTAATCAGAAGAGAGTTACCCAAGTAAGTAATTTTCTTATTTTTTTGCAGGATTTACTTTTTTTCTGTTGGCAAAATGAAAACAGCAAAAGTAAATTAGTATGTTAAAACTGCACTTACTCATGCTCAATATGCTCTGCCTGACCTGCTAAAAATTAACAAATTTGAACAACTGTTGTATATGCCTAGTGTTATCCACATTAACAGTGTTACTGCACATATTTATAATGAGCCTTATTGCATTTCTTAGTCTTTGGATGACAAAGTACTTGACAGTAGTAACATTAGAATAATATTATCAGTATTAGAGTTAACTTCAAAAATAGTAGAGTAGTTGAACCTTTAAGAACATATTTATTCTACAATAACACTGTATGGTGCACTTGGTTATAATTGTAATAAAAAAAAACTGGTTCATTAGCATGGTTTTGCTAGCATCTGAACTCTCATTAGAGTGCTTTGCAGAGGCAAGTTGTGTATGGCTGTGGTGTAAATCCTTTTATCCTGACATGATACTGTATAACCAGTCTGATACAGAATGTGCCCTGAAACACACAGATAAAGGAGACCCAAAATGTCCTACAAATACTTAGTTTAGATGCCACCAAAACCTTAATAAGTGTCTTTGTTTGTAAGGTATGATAAAAAATCTAAAACTAATTCTTAAGTCTGGTACCAGAAATGAGAACAACATAATAATTTCTTATCTTCTTTCCATGCCAGTCTTGATTAAACTTTGTGTCCAAATCCTGTTTTAATCCTTTTAATGAACACGCTCTTTCTAATTGCACCCAACTTTTACCCAGAGAAAACTCCAAATGTTATTTTAGTAAAAACTCAAAAACGTTGACAACTTTGAAAAGAAACATGTGTTTTCCCCCATGAAGACCTACTCTTTATGCTGCAGGTATTATCTTTGATGGATGATGCCACAGGGACCGTTTTGTTTTAGCATAACATATTGCCTGTTAAAATAAATCTAAAAGAACATGGAGGTCATACTGATCTGGTCCCACATGTCCCTACAGACATATGTAGAGACAGGTGGTTAACGCAGCCTCCTGTCCAAAACAAGGTCTGGAGGGATTTCTACTTATTCTTGACAGGTAGTCAGTACTTCTCCGAGATCACTTCTCTGAAAGTGTTTGTTTGAAATATTTACATGATGGTAAATATGGTTCTTTGGATACAAACCAAGCCACTATCCTCCTTTCATTTGCCAGAACCTCAAAATTAGTTTCCCTTCCTTTGAAAAAAAATAATGCAAAGTTCTGAGGACAGAACTTGGGTTATTTAGTGACAAAGAAGTGGACTTCAATCTTGTTGGGTTACAACACATTGCCACCTTTTTCTGGAGACATCTGGGAGACTGCTGACATGGTACCTGTGCAACTGATTCAATGCCCAAATGTTTGTGAAAGCCACTGTTATTTGAGCACTGTGTGATGTGGGCACCCCTCTGTTGTGAACAGAACGTGGGCTGTTCTGCAGTGGTGTTGGTCTGAGGAGGGATCCACATGTTGCACTTGTTTTGCTGCTGGCTGGTGCTGCAATCACGCCTTGCTTCTGGGCAGCCTGGTCTAGTGGTTGGCAACCCTGCACATAGCAGGGGTGTTTAAACTAGATGATCATTGTGGTCCTTTTCAACCCCGGCCTTTCTATGATTCTATGATTCTATGATTCACAGACACTGTAGCACTTCATCTTTCAGCTGCTCACTTTATCAGAAATAGGGGCAGTGAGAGCAGACCAAAGTCTCTTATGCTGGTTGATTCCATGGGAACACAACTGATACTACTGCTATGAAATAAATCCCTTGCCTTAGCGCACTGGTCAACTTGCTCATGCTAATAGCCCAAAAAGGAGGGTGGAAAATAGCACCCTCTGCCTTAGCTGCTTTTCTCCATAAAGTGACTCACAGCAACTGAGAATGGCTCAGAATTTTCACACAGAGGAATTCAGCAACTGAGTCATAAAAATGGATAGCAACATAAAAATGGATAGCAACAAAGTACAAAGAATATATATTGTTATGCTGGATTGATGTATTTTTGAGTCATAAAGAATTCTCATAGCAAAACAGACCTGTTGGTAATAATGGCAAGGCTAATTTTGTGACATTGCTTTAAATGATCTCCATCTTTCCACCAAGGTTATCTACTTACACAGGCACATGTGGATGCAAATATGTCTAAGGTCAGTTTTCAGTACAACAGAGAGACTGAAATGTGTTCCCTTATAGGCATGCTGGATAGATTGCAGCATTTGGCTCTTTAAAACCTGCACTCCTGTACAGAAATGCTTTTCAGGTCTGTTCTAAACCCACTGAAATTCAAAGATGATTTAAAAGATATTTTGCTCTGTTGGCATGATGATGGTTCATAGTCTTTGTAAATACTGAAGCTCTGTTAAACTGCATGCAGAAGATCAAACTTGTCCTTCCAGAAAAATGGAGTTCTGAGCAATGGCTGTGATTTTTTTTAATCAAAGGAAATTTTAAAGCAATTTTCAGCACATGTCTGCAGCAAACATATGGATCAGCAGATAATTAACATGTGCATACAAAAATTCCCAAGAAATCCCCATTACTTTGATCAACGAAAATGATTCCCAGGGAGTGCAAGGATCTAATGCATGCTAAAATCAGATGTTAAAACAAAAAAACCAACACACAACTTTCAGTAATAAAATGTGCCAGCCCTGGAAAGCTGTAACTGTTGATGTGCATGGCCTTTGCACTAATTTTGTTGGCTTCAGCACAGAAGAGTTTAGCCCTTGTTTGAAAGGTAAAATATCACGGGTACATGCTGTTGATGACCAAGACACACATATCTAAAACATTTCCGTAGATGTTTGATCTTTTCCAGAGGAGCAAAATCCAACTCAATTGTTTTCTAGTAATAGAAGAAACTTTTGACATTTACAGTTTATTTTTCATTTGTACAGACCGGAATTCTGCCTTCATTTTCCTATAAATTTAATTGAGGAATTATTACATGATACCCACAGCAGAATTCCTCATATTTTCCTCCTTGTAGCGTCTAGTAGAAGGGCCACCAGTTTCATAGGGCAACATAAAATACAAACCACATATTGACAGCCTTATTTTAGGAGTTCGTATTATTTGTTTGTTTTCTTTAGTGGAGAGAAGCATTTTGATACAAAGGAAATTGGTGCTGGATTAGACTGAAGGCTTGTTGTCATGACTGTCAGAACTTCCTTTCTGAACTTTAGATTTTGTCACCTGATATGTTCAGGGATATTATAGAGCAGATGCATTGTTGGGCCACTCACATCCAGTTAGTCTATATAGGTACAATTTTCCTTTTTATGAAGTTTGGTGTCACATCTGATGTGACAGTGATCTAACAGAAAGATGATAATGTAAACATCAAGATATACCACATGAAAGGATGTACAGTTGTTATTGTTGTGTCTGGTTCTGCTCTCATATTTCATATGAGAAACTGAATAATACGAAGAGTTGTAAAGTTACAGAATTAGAACAAAAGTTAAAATAATAAAACTGAAAAACTTACAGCAGTAAACACCAGAATTGGATGCTGCTTTCCTGTTTGTTCTGTCTATGGCATATCCATTACTCTCTGGTTACAGGCTCAACAACGGCGGAGCAGATCTCTGTGATTTCTGTTCTGAGATGTGATTATTTTAGTATGGGAGTGCCTTTCTCTACCCATATCCAGATCTTAGCACTCGGTGGAAAGATCCTGCCTTGTTTGTCTTTCTTGCTGTGAAGGACTGGAATATTCCACCATTCTCTTTGCTTGTCAGAGTGCTACATCCATGTTATCATAGATCTGAGGCTTTTAGACAAGTGCTGATATCCACTTTGGCACAACAGCTTCTCACATGATCTTATATTCCCCCTTCTAGACACTGACTCTTTTTCAGAAGAGGTTCAACTTTTCTGTTTGTTTCATTTAGACAGAACTAAGTTAAGAGTTTCTGACAATCAGATATGAAGAATTTCATCACACAAAGCCAAAATTAATGCTCATTGTTAAAAATTCATCTATTTGCATTTTTCAACTTCTTTTTCAATTTCTGTGTGTGTAACTGAGAATCAACTCTATGTATTAATAAACCAAATAAATAACAGAATAATAGATAAGAGGCAAAATTAACTCAGAGCAAATAACTGTTATATAAAATGTTATAGATAAACTTACATCAGAACTCTCTTACAGTTAGCCAGCTAGCTGTTATAAATTTAACCCAAAACCATTTAAGACAATGAATCTGCAAGAGAAACTTAGTTCAGGTGGATGCTAATGGCTGATAATTACTGGATACTTACTTACTGTATGATTTGATTTCAAATATAATGTTTTTCACTGCATCAGTTAGGCAAAAATGTAATGCCTTTAATAATGATGTTTTTTACCTTCTAAATCATATACCCCTAGTTTATTGTTCATATTGACCAAGGGGCCCTTTCATCATATGTTCATTGGGTTCTGAAATGCACATGGCATTCTGAGGCCTGATAGTAAGTTATACAATAACAGTACAAAGAAGGAGCTGCACGCACTGCAGGGCCTTGGAAAACATAAAACAATGCTCTTAGCTTTTATCTTTGGATGAAATAGTCTCCTTGATAGCAGATGACAGAGCAGGGAGCAGAGCTCATCGCTCTCCATAATGAACTTGCATTCTCCAGATGTGCCCTGCTGTTGGGAGCATCTGATTGCCTCAGATTTCCAAGCCCAGCAATCAGGCAACAGGAGGATGGGCTGCTTACAAAGCAGGCAATTTGAAAAAGTGTGGCAATGGCAAAATCAAGTGTATCAGACATATTCAGTGCTGCATCCTACTGGATACAACTCTCTAATCTAGATAATGATTATTTTTTTCTTATTACACTTATTTTTGTGGATACATATTTTTAAATCACCTTTCCAAAGTTATTTAACTAGGATGTAGATTGATTCAAATAGTTTAGAGGAAAATGTTGAGTAAATAAAATATTTAATGCCTACTGATATCTTCAAAGAAACCTGTGCAACTTACCATGTAACTCAATAGGAGAGCAGTTCTCCTGTATTAAAGCTGCTTTACTAATTAATGTATCTTGGGAGAGCAGATTTCTTTACCAAGACACTCTCTAAAATATTTAATCTAACTTCTATATCTGAACTTATAAGCCATAAAATTAAATTGATAATTCTTACACATAAAACAGCTCCCTGTAACTGTAAAACAGTGCAGCTGTAAAATATTTATTATTAGATAATATTAATTTCTCTGTAAACTGCTGTTTCTCTGATTGTTTCAGGAATACTCAACATCCTTACTTTGCTCTTAAAGATTTTTAACTAGTCTTTAATTTTAATTCTAATTTTTATTTTTTAGTGCAATAGCTGTTGCACAAAATCTATCCTCATCACTGAAAGCAAACCCAGATTTTGAATTTTTCTTCAGCACCCACAGACCACAAGATGGCATTCTTGGACTGAGAGTGCCTCCACAAATTATTCTGCTAATATTCGCGCTGCTGTTCGCAGCAACTCTGGGAGTTGATCTGCAGCACAATATGCCATGCTGAGGTACGCAGCCAGCGCCCCTGAAGTGAGAAGCAGCACGTTCTGATGAGCTCTGGTACCATCAAAAGTGGCAGCTCAGGTGATGCAAATCCCTGCCCTTTTGCCGTAGCCACTTTCTAGAGATATTCACTCTAATTCAAGCAGCCTGCTTTGAAACAAAGAGTAGATGAGTATAGACACTGTTTAGTAGCACAAAGCCCTCTAAATGGCTTCTGTACGTTTAAAGAAAAGCACAAATCATACCCATATACTGTACATTGTCAGCTGGATGTAGAGTCATAGAATCAGAGAATATCCCAAGTTGCAACGGACCCACACGAATCAATGAGTCCAACTCCTGGCTCCACACAGGACCACCCAAAAATCAGACCATATATCTGAGAGCTTTTTCCAGACTTTTCTTGAACTCTGGCAGGTCGGTGCCATGGCCACTGACCTTACCAACCTGTTCTAGTGCTCAATCACCCTTTGCTGAAGAACCTTTTCCTGATATCCAGACTGAACCTCCCGTCATTGTTTCCCATGGTTTCAGTCACTGGCCACTGAAGAGAAGAGATCAGCAGTGCTGCTCCACTCTCCTCATGAGGAGCTGTAGTCCACCATGAGTTCTTCTTTCAGTCTTCTGTTTCTGGGCAGAACAAACCAAGGGACCTCAGCTGATTCTTATATGTCTTCCCCCCTAGATCCTTCACCATCTTTCTAGCCCTCCTTTATACACTCTCTGAAAGCCTTATGTCATTTTTGTACTGTGGTGCCCAAAACTGCACACAGTACTCAAGGTGAGGCCACACTAGTGCAGTGTAGAGCAGAGCAATCAGTTCCCCCAACTAGCAATGTCATGCTTTATGCACTACAAGACATGGTTGGTGATATAGATGTTACCCAGTCCTGTTCCTACCACAGCGTTAAAACCCCTGACAGCCATTTTAAAAGCAAATGTCCTTTCAGAAAATCATGAAGTTGCAAGTCCTGCGGTTCTTTTTTATGAATGGCCTCTCTCTTCCTCAGGATGGCTCAGAAATCCATATGGAGAGAGATTTTTTGCAGACTTTCATCACATACAGGTGCAGCTTTCCAGCTGCACTTCTTTGGAGACATGAGGGGGAGCAAAACCTGGTAAGTCATTGCCCTGGGGTGGACATCCTTCTGATGTCTTGTGGAAATAGCTAAGAGTAGGCAGAAACAGCTCTTTAGGTATACAGCAGGCTTCACTGACAAGAAACTCAGGAACTTCTGTACTGCAGAATGCTGTATCACTCAAATGGCTCTGCACTGGGTGTGGCTCTGCAGCACAAGCAGCTACATGGCTGTCCACAGCTGCTGGGTGCCTAACACTAAAGAACAACGCATGGACAGATGGCTAAATTCCATGAGATGCACACTAGCATTAACCAGAGTTGTAGGGGTATGCAAGAGAGCTGTACGTAGTGTGAAACTAATGGTAGCAGCCACTCTGCACAACTGTAGCTCCTTAACTTTGTGAACTTCGTGTCACTCCATTGAATTCAGTGTAACCACCATGGTATACAACCTTGCTCATCTATTTCATGGAGTATTTGAGGATTTAAAGGCATTGTGCCAATTGCAAGATCAGACTATTTAACATGGAGAACACAATGGTGTAGTCCGAGGGAATGGCTCAGCCTTCCTGTAAATGAGCTCACAAACGGGCAGCAGGAGGCCCTGGGGGGGGTCATGCAGAGTATGAGAGTATTTCCTCCATATATATATATATATGTATTTATATATATTAGCTAATGTGAATAAATGAGTATTCAGCATTGTCAAAGGTTTGGAGGAAACAACCAGGCAACCAGAACCCAAGGACCAGTGCGTTCAGGAGGTAGTGACACTTGTGCTCTGCGTGACCCTCAGGGCCTCCTGCTGCCCGTTTGTGAGCTCATTTACAGGAAGGCTGAGCCATTCCCTAAGAGGAGGGCTAGAAATATATATTTGTTTTGAAATTTATTTGCATTCATTCAGTGAACAAGCTCTACCTGCTAGTTATTGTTCAGGGCATCTAAACTTGCCAAGGCTTGAGCCTGTGATGCAGAAATGACAAAATCCCAATATGAAGGATAAAAAGGAAATTATCTAGGAGAAACATAACAAAAATAAGACTTATAAGTCTGTCTTTTCTTGCATTGGCTTTTACTGTTATTTTTGGAGTTACTGATGCTTTCTGAGGATCGAAATGAGTTGCTATTATCTTTCTGTAAAATTCAAAGTATACATGAGATCATCACGACTTTTTTCTCACCAGAGTTACAGAGTTACAGGATAAAGGCTGATATGGACCAAAATGATGAAACCCATGTCCTTCAGAAAAGAGGATAAAAGCTGAGGAACCAAGGGGAACTGCATTTGCTGAGGTCTTCTGACACTATGTACATCTCTGTACATCTGGGCAGCTGCAGCCTTGGATTAGTTCAGAAAATGATGGTGATGGTAGCCTGGCAGGAGCCAATGCCAGCATGTAGCTGCAGGAGATTGCCATCAGCTTGACCACCTCTGATATGATAGCCTTCCTGTTTTCTCCTTTTTCCAATTTTTGATCTACATTAGTCTTACTGCAATGTATGAGACTGTATTTCCTTACAGTACCACTTTAAAATATTGCATTTCTAAATTCCCTAAATGTTCTTATTTCTTAAATTTCTTTATGTTGCCATCATATTCTCCTTCTACATTCCAGATCTGACAAGGAAATTTTAAACAAAGCTGGATCTACTGCCAGTCTTTTTAACACTTTTGACTACAAATCAAAACATTGGTATTTAAAATTAATGTATATTTATGGCTATTCAGATAGTTTCCACCCTGTACAATTATGTTTATTGCTATTCCAATTGAAGTTAATTTTGGAGATATTAAGGTTTTATGAGACATTACACAAAGTGTTTCAATAAATCTGTCCCACCTCTGTGCATGACCTCCAATATTTTTTTCATCATGCATGTATAAGAACAATCACGTTGCACATTTCAGCTAGTATTTCTGGGAAAAAAAAAAAAAAGGGGGGGGGGGGGGGGGGGGGGGGGGGGGGGGGGGGGGGGTGGGAGGCTTACCAGAATGCAATATTGCTGAATTATAGAGTGTTTCACAGACAGAGTGGATTGTGAAATGAATTTAGAACATTCTACAATAATTTTGCCTTAGTATCTCATGCTTATTAAAGAAAGGGCTGAGTCAGAAATACTAATGAGAACGTTAGGCCTGATCCACAAAATCGTGTTTAAAGCTTGTAAGAAAGGTAATCTGAACACAAAGAAAACTTACCCATGTAATTTTTCACTTTATCATCTCTAATGCTGGTGAAGTGACACCACACCCACATAACACTGTAGAAAGGTGACAGAAAAATTAAAGGTCTCATCCAGTGTTGTTACATAATGGGGAGTCTTTCAGTTGTTTTTAATAAGAGAGAGATCAGGTCTTGAGAATGTAAATAGTCAGCTGTTATTTGTGTTAATTGCTTTTATTCTTAAAATGTCCCAGCAGGGGCTCTTCTTCAGTCCAAACTGCCTGAGGAAACAGTATAGTACGTGCACATGAAAGGAGTTTATTTTAACCATTTATTTATGATAACTTTGTATTCATTTTGTGTTCATTGGCTATTTTTTTTGTTACATGTAAAGCTCTATTGTTTGCATTATAATTATGTTTCCCCGCAGTAAACAAATGCGTTATCAATATTGTCTTTTTATTTATTGTATATACTAAGAAACACAATATAAATTATCTATGATATAAAAACAAATTAAAAGCGAAATCACTTCAGAGGGCATGAATTTCCTAACTGACTGTTCAGATTTGTAGGTTATCACAAAACAAACAAACAAACAAACAAAACCCACTATTATTGAAAGTGATATAAGTGTAGAAAAGGCTTTCAAAAATATTTACAGTATAAAAAATTCATCACATGCAAAGAGTGATTGGAGTGCTTATTGGTTTGATGCACTCCTTTTAAAGTCCTTAGGTTATCTCAGAAAAAAATGCTACTTCTGAAATTATTGTAAAGGTAAAAGAAATAAGAAGCCAAAATTAATTAGTGTAAAAAAAAAACCCAACAACCCATTGTATTGAAAACAGAAATCTGTGTAAGAACAACCATGGAAAACACTTGTTCTTCTAAACCTGAACTGTAATACCATTGTTTTTCTACTCTGAGGGAAGCAGAGCTGGGTGTAACTGTATGACCACCTCCCACCACGGCTCCAAAGCATCTCAGGGCAATTCTTCCTCATGCGGCATCAGCTCCCACTGTTAAACGATGGGAGGTTTCACTAGGCAGGGAAGAAGGGGAGGAAAAGAACATCTACTCATTGACTTTTTTTTTTTTTCTCAAAGCTTACTGATTTTGTCTTCACGAAGTAAATAAACAAAAAAAAAAAATGTTGATAAGTGATAATGATTCTCATAGGCTGTGTCCAAAAGCGTCTGTTGTATGGCTTGTTTGCGTGTGCCAGCTGGGTGTTGCACCTGGAAAGGGGGGGGGGCACACTGTCTGTGTGTATGCCCCAGTGTGTCTTCCAGATGGAGCCGGGGCCAGGAGCCCTAAAGAACCCATGCTTGTGCCACCCCATAAGTGGCCTTTCCCAGGGAGCCCTCAGCCCCAGAGGTGCAGCCACACAGCACAAAGCTGAAGGACTGTGGGGCTCCTTCTTTCCAAACCTTTCTTGCATTGCACCTCACCCCTCACAGCTGTACTCAGGTACACAGGTATTTTTTTCCTTCTAATATCTTGCAAACATCAGAGAGTGTAAAATGTTGATGTCATCTGGTGTGCTCACTGTATGGAAATGGTGGAGCAGCTCCTGGGCCATGGGCTCCTGGAACACCAGAGACCCTTTGATGGCAGGTGTTTGCTTACGCCAACGCTTGAGATTGCCCTAGAGGCCAGGTGCTCCTCTGCCTTCAGAAGTGACCACGGTTGGTCGCTCATGCAGCCCCCTCCCATCCCATCCGTCAGAGTTTTATCGACCTTCTGTCACCGCTTTTCTTTCAAAACAGGGCTTGGGCTCATTAGCGGGGCAGCTTGCTCAGCTCCTGCCTCAGATGCAGCCACTCTTGGAGGAAATTATAAGTTATTGACACAGTAGATCTCATGAACATTTATTTATTCCCTGTTAAAAATACAGATCATTAGAATGCTTTCCAAACAAAAGTTTATTTCTATCCTGGTCAGCAATGCTTCTTGCCAACTGTCAGTATCATGCTGTGTTAAATAATGTGTGAGGATTTGTTACATTATTTACACTAGAATTAATTATATTACTTTCATATCAGTTTGCCTTATCAACTGTTGCTCTGATGTTGCACCAAGTTATATAGCCTGGAGAACTTTGCACAGCAGCTGAGATCTTTGGCTTTCCAAAATAGAGCCTGTCACTAAGATCACCCTGAAAAGGTAAAGACTGATTTGTTTACTCAGATGCAGCAGCTCATTATGTGATGATGCAGTCTAATAGGTAGATGAACACATTCGGGGCTTTTATCTGGAGCTTTTGAGACCCTCAGAGCTCCCTGCTGCCTCTGGATCAAGCACTTGGCTTGTTTTCAAAGGGAGATCACCCAGTTTTATCCAAAACCCTACCGATGTTTCCTCAATTGCGAAATGGGACTAACAGCTGCAGTAGCAGTCTCAAAGCCAAACTGGTGATCAGCGTTACAGGATATTACGGGTTTCTCATCAATATTCTGAGGTTTTGTGTTTTTATGTGTTTTACTTTATTTACTGTTTAGACTTTTAATGTCATTCAAATATTAGAAATAGGTTTTTTCTACAGTAGCTGGAAAGAATAAAACCTTCCTTACAAATAAGAAATTAAGACTGGCTATACTCACAATACTGCACTAGTAAGGAGCTGAAAAAAATCAAGCAATTATTAGAAGATAGCTTGTGGAGATATCTGAGAAATAGCATGCAAGAATGCAATTAATTGCTATTCATACTGAAATTAGCAAGGTGCCAATCATGATAGTTATATTTTTTCTCCCACATAATCTTAAGCACAACATTTACTTACATATGTAGAAATATATATATATATATACTGTTCTGTTTTCAGTATTTCAGACAACCTATTATCAATTGAAAAAAAAATCTCCTGAGAGGTAAAGATTCTACTACTGGATAAGATATTCAACTGGTTGTGATAACATAATTCTATTGGCATAAGTAGAGTCTTTAGATTGATTCTGGCTTGGGTTCTGGTCCAAAATGAAGAAGACTCATCCCAAATTAATCTACTCCTTCACATATTCTATTTCTGGGATCTTTGCTTTCCCCAGTGAAGGTCAGGGCAGTAGGAGGTAAAACACTGACATGATTAATATTCCCCACATCTATCTGGAGCTGAATCCGTACTGCAGTAAGCCAGCTGACCAGAGGCCATTGTTAAAGAAGGTGATGCATTCGCATAGCTAGCAGCACAAAGAAATGAATGAGAAAACTTTTTGATTGTAAAGGATGAGGACCAGGTCTTGGTCTGGCATATGAGATTGTTAGAATTTCACCTTATTCAAAGATAGATGGAAATTGATTTAAGGTAGTATTTTAATTTTTTAGTCACAATGAAATCTTGCCTTGTTTCGCCACACACACAAAAAAAGGAACACCATGAAACAGTTTAGCAAAAACTTAAGCACTTGTAGGCTTTTGTTTGTAGAAAATCTTAAGAATTGAAAGATTTTCAGCACTGTGTGTCCTACTGCTGGTATTTCCACAAGACTGCTGGAAAAAATTATTTGCAAGCTGAAAATGTGATCCATGACAGTCAACGCAGCTTCACCAAGGACAGGTTATACCTTACCAATCTGGTGGTCTGTATCTGTTCCATACAAACAGGTACAAAATGTGAAGGTGAACTTAATCAATATTAACTGTTCTATTTTTTTCCATTATGTATATTTTATAGGCTTTTCATTTTGATGAAAATGTCAGAATTCCTGAAGAATAAGGAGTTTCCAGTTATGAATAATAATTATTTAGCGTTTAAAAATGTGAAGCAAAGGAAGATTTGGCCTAGGAAATCTGGAAAGTAGCTGAATTGCAGCTCTCCTGCTGCTAGCTTCTCCTCTCCCTTATCTGATCAGGGGAAGGTTTGAGCCTGCTATGCAGAATAAAGCATTTCTGTAGGAAAGAATATTTACTAGACAGCAATATTTTTCCTGTTAAAGCCACTGCTGCTAAGGTCAGTGCATAAAACACAATAATAATTTGATGTGTTCTTTTCCTTGTGGAATATCTAAGCAGAAGTCATTACGTTTTGAGAACAGGAATAGAGATATTCTCTGGTGGAAAACAATGCTTTCACAGTCTGAAGGTTGGTGACAGGAGGCGGTTATGGGTTTCCTAAAGAATAATGACTTGTGGTACCACTAGACTGAGACAGTGTAGGACCAAGGCTTGTGGTACTCTATCACTGACAAACCTATGCCTAAAATGCCATCAGTGACAGCCCTCACTCCTCCATACCTCCTGCGTTACCAGAACAAAAAGGTAAAAGAAAAAGCTTTATCACGAACCTGTTTAACTTATAAAGGAAAAGAGAAGTTTAATCTCTTCCATGAAATCTTTCAGAACAAAGTAGCAGATAATTATAATCATAGAAAGACTTGAGGTACCAACAAATGCCAGTTGTGACTACAGTGAGCAAACTCTTTAATTAATATCTGGAAGAATAAAATGTGTATCAAGCATGTTGGTCCAAGATCTTGTTTTTACAGATTCCATTTGCTTGAGGCTAGTTTACTTCTATTTTTTTTTCTAGAGTAGTTTACTTAAATTTGAATAAACGATTCATTTCAGAGGAAGAACAATGGACAAGGATGCTGTTATATAATGCATCACCAGAATTCAGTAAATGGTCATTTAAAGGTTGACTGAAGCTGTGAGAAAAGCTTTTTTTTTTTTTTTTTTTTTTAAATATTTGGGCATATATTAATAACTTTGGTCATGTTTCATTTTGAAATGCAAAGCACCAAAGCAGTTTTAAGGAAATACTTAGTGTTGTAATTGTATATCCTCTTTGTAATGATGCTCTTAACCTGAGATTTCAGCCAGAAGCTTTACCCAACCTATTTATGTGTTTATTTACCCCAAGGCACTTGCTATGAAAATCCTTGAAAAAGTACCATCATTAGCACCCAATTAAAGAGAAAACCTATGCTAATAAAGCCAGGAGTTGCTTTTTAATGCCAGGAAAAGGAAAAATATTTAATGATTGTATTTCTGGAAACCTTTTGATGTTCAGGATAATTAGTTTAGTCCAGACACTATATTAAGGGCAATTTAAGTCTTATAAAGACATTTGAAGGTTGATGTATTCAAAGAAGACCTTTTGCAATCCTCTGTTGGTGAATGGCATCTTACACACTATTCAGGCTAGGCCAAGGAACTTCGGTAGTGGTAAAAACTGCTAAAGGATTCTATTTTTTATTTTTTATGCTTTCTGTAACTATGAGATAAAGTAAACATAAACTAAGGTCTTTGAAACAGAAGTTATATAGCTGCAGAAAGTCATAGTTCTTACATTCAGCACCATGGTTATCATCAGTGTAATCTGCTGAAGAATGTATAATACATAATTCTGGAATATATTTAATTACAGTGAGTTTATGACTTAATTCAACCAAAATAAAAACATACTGAGCAATTTCTGTACTGTGCAAATGACTCTCTTTGTCTGATGCTAGTTTGAGAGGTCAAGCAAATATACATTTCTGATTAGTTGTAATTAACTTTTTGATCTTTTCTCAAAGTAGGTCAAAAGGAGAAACTGCTTTGTTATGAAAGTACCCAAGAGTTTATTACGAGAGAAATGATCTGGTGAGGCACAAAGAAATTATATCAAGAAGGCACAGTGTTTTCCAGTCCCTGGTTGATTGTACAGTCCAAAAGATGGGCTCATCTCATCCCTTTCAGTACACACTGAAGTAACCCAAGAGCAACTTTGATAAAATAGTTGATTGATTAATAGCTGATCTGTTGCACAGGTAGCTCAGCTTTCTACCTGATATACTTATGCACAACAGATACAAAGATAAATAATCCATTTTTTTCTTGTATAAAAAATCTGAGTTCACTATAACTGAGGGTTTTTTTTGGGGGGGAGAAGGGGTGGGTAATTGGACATTTCAGTTGCCCTCCCTACTAGTGAATTTGCAACATCTTTAGCAGGTATTTTGCATTTTGTCATAGTTTTCTTCTGTTCCTCCTCTAGTTTCTCTCTCTCTCTTTTTTTTTTTTTTTTTTCATTTCATTTTAATATATTTCTATATTTTTCTTCTTCATTTTAGAAAAAAAGTCTTTTATGAGATGAGTGATGAGGCAGTGGAACAGGCTGTCCAGAGAGCTAGTGGAAGTCCCATCATCCTGGAGTCATTCAATGTCAGGCTGGATGGGTCTCTGAGCAAGCTGATCTAGCTGGGGATGTCCCTGTTCATTGCAGAGAAGTTGGACTAGACCTTTAAAAGTCTCTTCCAACTCGAACGATTCTATAATTCTGTATTAATTCTTTATAGGAATACCTCAAAATAAGCCATTTGCTAAAGCTAGAGCTGCTGAACACATTGATATGCTTGAATCCATTGCAGATATTTCTTCACCTTTCAGATCAGATCCCTTAGGGATCTACCATACTACAGTCCTTAAAACAACACTAATATAAGCATATAAGGCTATTCAGCCTATATTAAAACATAAATTGATGTAAATGCCATGACTGTTGCAAGATATTTGAGTATTTTATTACCATAAGGAAAGATGCAATAATTGTAGTTGCACATTTTTCAGAATATGTCACAGTGTATTTTTGATCTAAGAAATATGGAAGAGAGAAAGCATCCTACTGACCTTGTTGTGAGCTAAACAAATCAAAGGAATGAAAATGTAATAAATGCAACATTTCAACTAATAACTATATCTCTCTGTGGTCATGGACAAAATGACAAAAACATCTAAGGATGCTAAAATAAATGGCAAAAAATTCCGCTCAGCTGTGTTTGTGCATAACCCTCAAATAATGCTGCTTCTATTCATGGTTCACAGCCTTAGCCAATGTAAATCACATAAATCTGACAGACTCTACATAAACGTCTGGCTGACAGCAAGCTATAATCTGAGGCTGTTCTGTCACGTTTTGGGGTGTTAATCTCTGGGGTGGCACATTTAATGTCCCTGTGTTCACATCCATGCACTAACAGACAGCACATGCCTCCACCACAGGGCTAATATAATTTTAAAAAATAGTGCTGTGTGTCTGTGCCCCTGCAGGGCTGCTCTGTGAGGAAAGGCTGAGCTGCCCCATGCCAAACCACAGGTCCTAGACAGCTCCAATGGCCCCTCCAATGGCAGGGCTGGGCCCCTCTGGCAGCATGGTGGCGCCTCTGGGGAAACATGTTGTGGAAAGGGACAAAATACCTCGGTGAGTGAGAAAAATAGTGTGAGATACAGCCCAGCCAACATCAGGGTCAGAGAATAAGGTGTAGACACCAGAGCAGAGGTTGCCCTCCAGCCCACAGAGCAGACCACAGTGGAGATGATCCCCAGACACACATTCTCTCAGGCCATAGCATCTCAGTGATGTTTTTCCAGATGGAATTCAGGGCAGTTCTGATATGTTTCTAGTCAGAAAGACATCCTTATTTTAGGGTTCACATACTTCTCAGCCCATGGAAATTCTTGCTACATAGCAATGGTAAAAAGAATATATATATTCTTTAAACATATATTTAAACCTATCTAACTATTCCTTAAATATTACATAATTATATCACTGTTATTGATATGGGTTCAAATTTGATTCTTTTCAGATAATGAAAACCCATCAGCCAGACTGCCAAACGGAAGAATGAAGAATCGTCCTTGGTCATTTTAAAAGCCCAACTATATCAGGTAAAAGCTACTTGAGCTGATTTTAGGTAAGCCTTTGGGCGGCACCACAGCGGACCTAGGGGTCCAGAAGGAGTGAAGCGTAACTGTGTTATACTGTAGTTCAGTCATGCAAGGCAGATGGAGCTTATTTAGTCAGATGCAGCATTGCCCAGATGCAGTTTATTGCTTTCAGACCTGAGCTGTTTTGCCAGCATGTCACCTGATGGACATGTAGCTGTCAGTGCAGAAGTAGAGAGGTGCTTGTTGGGCTCCACTGTGCAGTGTAGGCCTGTCTCATTCAAAGTCATCAAAACCATGCATGTGCAAGTCCAGACAAGACTGAAAGTTAAACGGTTGTACCAATGTAAAAGTGAAGAATGCAATATTTTTCTAAGTTGCTGATCTTTAATAGACATCCTCCCTTCATTTGCTCAGCACTGCTGAAAGCATTAACGTTAGTCATATCAAACATCTGACTTCCTTGTCTGTGAACTTTTTTTTTTTTTTAATTGGGAAACAGTTAACATGTTAACAACAGCTTGGTCATACATTGCTAATGTCTATTGGAATTGAAAACTAGGAATCAGAACAATGTAGTAAGAGCATGGCTGAATGCAATTGAGCTGAAAAATGTAAAAAAAACACATTTTTTGTGTTTGAAATGCATGTTCAAGATGGAAGATTGAGTATAATATTGAGACAATGTATAGTGGAGATTGCAGAAACCAAGACAATAACTATATAGAAAAGAGATGAGTGCAGGAAATCCTTTAAAGAATTGCAAAGGAAAAAAAAAAAAAGAGAATAGAGATGATATTTTAAAAAGGGTGAAAATGACTAGACAGTACACAACACAGAAATAAGAGAAGAGATCAAATAAAGTGAAATTGGATTTGGCAAAATGAGCAGGAAAGGCGAGAACAAAAATGGACAATGACAATAACAAGAAAATTGTGTGAGGAATAAATTGTTTTATTTGATGGTAAGTCTGTTTCTTAATTTATGTCTCCTTTCTGTGGACTGTTTTGGATTAGGCTTTATTGAAATGACATAGCTGACTATCTGGTTATTCAGTATAATCACGCATGAGGATTATTTCACCCTGATGGTCAGCAATCTCATAGAATGAAAAGAGAACCTGTGTTTTATTAATCCCTTTTGCAAAGTTCCTTTTTGCAGATAGAAACAATTAAAACAAACAAGACCAAAACTTTTTTTTTTTTTTTAATGATACATTCATTGTTTGTTTTGTAGTAACAGCTGAGGGGACCATCTTCATTGCATTTCATGATTTCATGATGGATATGAGTAATGAAAAATCCGGTCAGCTGATATTCAATTATACCAGCAGTACCTCATTCAGTGAAGGATGTGGGATGTATTGGATTGCTTTCCAGGACTTGTCATGTGCTGCATGGACTTTCTATGTACCTACATTCAAGTCATGATGAATTTTAGCCACTGAGTGTCTATTTCAAACTTCTCCAAAATTTATGTTGAAGAAACATATCTTCATTAAGAGCTAATTACTGAAAATCATCAGGCATGCACATTTGTGGTTACTCCTTTAAAGAGGAACTATACTGAAAAACTGTTCTGTTTTATAAATTTGTATAAAAATATATTTTAGAAAGGAAGGACAGCAGAACATGAGGCTTTTCCTATTTTGTCTGCCTCAAGAGAATTATTTTACATCTAGGTATGGCACTGACTGTCACTGTCATATGAGAGCTGCATGGTTTGCTGTGCAGAGCAGGACAAAATTTCGGATGAGAATACAGAAGGAAAGTTTATGAAATGTTATTAATGGAACTCAGCTCACTTCTTTTAAATCTCTGCTTCTCATTACTGAAGCAGACTTTGAATCTAATGGTAAGGAATCATCTCCTTTTTCCCCTTTTGGCATTAGCAAATTGCCACGCATATTTTACAAAGAATAAAATGAGATTTGATGTGTATGAATAATTCTGGGCAAGACTGAAAAAATCCAGATGCCCTAGATGCTGTGAGCAAGGTTTGAAGGAAAAACTATGCTACCCAGCTCCTCATTAAGCAGTTATTTTCCTATTCCTTTAGAAAGAACTAACACCTTTTGTGAATTCACTCTATCTCAGTCAGATAGGAGTGTCTATCTGTCATCACAATTTTGTAAAAGAAGGATTCTGAAATTTCAGTACCTGCATAGTCTGAGCAAAAGGATGATGTGACATGTACACACATGAATGCCTGCCCCTAATCCCAAAGGAATCTGTCATCTGGTTGTTTTGTGTGTAGGTCAGGTCTCAAAACAGAGGAGATGAGATTTCTGGCTGCATAGAAACACTCTGTGTAACAGTTCCTTGTTATTTTGATGTTTCTTGCATTGGGTTTGTTCACTCCAGAGGCTTCAAAGCCTTCAGATCTTATATTTGCATTGTAAAGATGCTATAAACACTTTTGCCAGTATCTTTACATCTGCAGACCTTCCTTATAAGGGTATTTTGGCTTGTCATTTTGTCATTAGTAGTTCCTATTCTCATGCTTGAATAACTCAGATAAGCATCTTTTTGAACTGTAAACCTTTAAACATATACTCTGTAAAGACTCTGCATAAGATGAAAACAAAAGCTGAATAAGAAGAACCCAAGCTAAAGTTTCTAAACTCTCAAAGCAAAAGGTCTTATCTTAGAAAAATAGAACTGGTTATCTAGCTACCTGCCTATTTAGAGATACAAAATTAGTTAAATGCTTCTGGGGCCTTCTCCAGAAAACTATTAATTCTTTCACCTGTCTTCCACTTGGAGTGGAAGTTTCTGGGGACCCATCACACTTATGTCCACATGGGTAGGTTTTGCCAGGCTGACTAATTAGAAAATAGGAATGAATTAGTCGTGAGACTTTATTTGCTTTTGGAGGGACTCTAAGCTTTAACAAAGCAAATTAATGTGATTTTCCTAAACTGGGGACTAAGATCTGAGGTACACTTGAATGAGATTTGAATCCTTGCTTTTAAATCAGCTTTCTCTGTAGTTCTAATGAACTGTTTGCATTGAGTAACAAAGCCTGTGAATAATAGGGGGATGAAAAAATATCAGTCCCTGGATCATATGGTTTGTATTGCATAGCATAATGTAATTTGTGAGAGCAATATGCACCTGTGAAATTGATATGTTGGTTTCTCTACATCGTTGTTTTTGTGTTAATTTAATGGCTGGGACTGTGAAGAGAGAGTGGGGGAGGAATGGAATGCAGCAGGAGGAGGGGTTCTCCCTGCTCGCCAGGGAGAGAGCGCGTTGCAGCAAAGGTGACTGGTCTATGAAGGTTTGGACAGATTTGCTGGAGCAGGCAGCAGGGCTCAGACAGCATTAATGAGATTGTTTATTAGTACCGGATGAACAATTCTGCAACTCACTTGACAAATACCAAGCAAAAAGCACCACAGGGGAGCGTCCCACTGCCTTTAGCAACTCTGTGATCTATGGAATAAAATAATCACTGAAGAAAAACAATCTATTTTCCAACTATTGAATTTTCTCTAACATATGAAACTGCTTCTATGAGAATTTAAAATCCAGGTTAACCCTGCATGAGATCAGGAGCTTTGTTTAAAAACCATAAATCTGTGGTTAAAAACAATAGCTCCTCTGCTTAAAACAGAAATTTTGTGACTGACTTAATAAGCTCTGTATGCTGTACCACATCTATTTCATCTTTTTTTTTTTCTGTTGAGGTTTTTTTTTTTGAGATCTTTGTTTTGATTCTTAAATTCAAGGATGTTACCTTAGCTACTGCACTACATTAGATCTTAATGTTGCAAACTGTTCTGTTTTCCACAAGTGTCTGCCATTGCTGAATGCTGCAGTGTTTGAATCTGCTTGGAATGGATGTTTGTCAGCTAACTTCAGAGTGCTCAAAAGCATTCTAATTCCAGCACTTCTCTTTTTTCCTTCCTTTCTGAATGCATTCCCTTGGTGGTCTGTTTGAGGTAAGCTTTGTCTGTAGCAAGTACACTTTTTGATATCTGTCTATATATACACAAACTTCTATACACAAAAGCTGTGTGTTCGCATCTACTTGTGCATAAACAGGTTATCTTTCTTTTCCTTTCCATCCAGTCTAGGAGGAAATTCTCATGCACTGGGAAAAACAATGGCCTTTGCACAGTTTTTTACCTTTTATTTTTTCTTGTCAGCATTCCAAGATCATTAGAAAAGTGAATGTGAAAAATTGATTCTGATCCTTTTTCAACAAAGTCTGTGAAAATTTACAGGAATTGAAAGGATTAAGTCAACCAGTATGCAATTTCCTTTTCAAATTAGAACACAGGGACATTTCTTCAACTGTTTACTAAGGTGTTTCTACAATTTCTTTAGTTATTTGTACACAAAACTGAATCTCAAGATTATTAGTTAAGGTATACTAATTCTGTGGGTTTTTTTTGTAGTGCTTTTAACACATTTCTTATCCTGTCTTAAGCTTTCTTGTGATAACTCTTTACAAGGGTAGATAATGACAGGAAAAGAAGGGAAGATTTAGGTTGGATATCAGGGTAAAGTTCTTTACTATGAGAGTGGCAAGGTGCTGGAACAGACTGTCCAGAGGGGTTGTGGATGCCCCATCCCTGAAGATGTTCAAGGCCAGGTTGGATGGGGTCTTGGGCAGCCTGGTCTATTATTAAATGTGGAGGTTGGTGGCTCTGCCTGCAGCAGGTGGGTTGGAGCTTGATGATCCTTAAGGTCCCTTCCAACCCAAGCCATTCTATGAGTCTGTAACTAAATGCTTCCTCGTGTCTCTTTGTCCCACTCCAATGTATAGGGGGGAGAAGAGGTTTTTTTTGATATATGTATACCCAACGGCGAGATTAAGACACAGTGGGTCAAATGTTAGCCCAACCAGTTTATTACAAATCCTAGTTGCTTAGGGATATGGGGAAGGACAGATGGGTGATAGAAAAGAGATAGGATATAAATAGCAAGGAGTCTTCATAGAAAGCAAGAGAGAAATAGTCACCACCGTGGGTCCAGCGAGGTTTGTAGTAGGTCCGTTGTTCTCAGGAACTCGTCTGGTCACCGCGGGGGATGGGGTGGAAGCCAGGAAGCTCCGTAGCAAGCAGGACCCGGGGCGGCAGTGGGATCTGCCAAAGAGGTTTTCCCCTCAGGGAATTCTCTGTCAAAGGTTTCTTTGGGAGTTCTTCTCCCAAGTCTTAGTTTAGTGAAGGCCTTTTTATCCCCCATTTCTCTGGGTTTTGTTTTCTTTTTTTCCCTCTGTTAGTGTGACATACCTGGCCCAACAGATAAGCCAGCAGGAAGTGGTGCCTTCATTGCCATGCACAAGCATTATCGCCTTCTGCAGTGGTCAGGTCCTTCAAGCCGCACCTCTGAAAAAGACTGCTTGTCCTGCTTCTGCTTATCTTTACAATCATAAGCAGACCTCCGAAAAAGACTGCTTGTCCTGCTTCTGCTTATCTTTACAATCATAAGCAGAGGTGCTGTGTTATGGTGACACCCACCACTCGCCCCCCCGGATAATTTGAAGTTGTCAGCTAAGAGTCTTATCACCAGAAAGGCTTCACGAAGCAAGCTTTGAGACAAAAAAGAAAAACAGTTTTGTCTTTCACACTCTTCACTCTTTTGTGACTGTTTGATGAAGAGTTCTTAGAACTGATTATTTCAGTCTTGGTAGCTAAGCCTTCTAAGAACCATACCTGTCATATAGCTAACCATACTGTAGTAGTGTACTGTGTAGTCACAACTTATTTAGTATACAATTGTTAAGGACTGAATATTTTGAGTATGCACTGATAAAGATTGATAGTCGGTAAGAGTTGGGAATGTGTGTTGTTAACGAGTGGCAGTCTAGCTAAGTGCTATTTTGAAGGTTGAAAATGGCGTGGCTTATCAATCTTTTAACTGTTCCCATCACAGTGATCTCTAAGTCTGGCTAGTATATATACACATCTTCAGGTACATCACTAGTGTTAGACAACTCTTGAAAGGGCTGAATGAGTATTTTACACTTTAACCATATACTCTCAGATTTAGCCTACCTGTCTGTTGGAAATTTTAATTCTGACCCAAGATATGTAGACGTAAACCAACCAACTCACCCAACCACCCATGTCAAGATGAATATTTATTTCAAACTGGAAGTGTCGGTGTAAGAACAGGAGAAAGCTATTATCTATTACCCGGTGCACCTGCAGCTAGGCAGCTTGAATCATAGATTATAAAAACCAAGAGTAACCATTGTGATCATTTACTGCAACGTCCTGTGTAACACAGTCCATTGGAAATTTTTGAATTAATTCCCATATGAACTAGAGTGTTCCACTTAAAGCAATGACCAATCTTGTTGAAAGTATTTCTAGAGATGTCTGCCATAATCAGTAGCAAATTATTTTAATGTTTTATTAGTTTTTAATTTTAATGCTTTATATTTAATCTGAATTTGGCTTGCTTCATCGAAATCATTGGATCTCATTACAGAATTACCTGCTAAGCTCATGAATCTTCACTTATGAAATGCCTGTTTCTCACGTAGGTGCGGAGACTTTGGGTGTGCCGTCACCTCGCCTTTCCTTTATAAAGACAGATAGAATAAACTATTTATTGCAGGACACCTGTTGTGAGAAGCATTTTCCAGTCAATAAAGCTTCATTTAACATTTTCTTTTTAATCTTCACCCTTCTGATATTGCAAGTCTTGAAACAGGACAATGCGGTATCCCTGTGGGTGTTTGCACCACTCCCAGAAATACAGATATTTTACTTATTCCTAATCAATTCCCTCTTTACTCATACGAAGCTTATGTGACCTTTTTTGAGCACAATTTAACTTGGAAGTTCTATTCAGATGGTTAGCTCTCTCAATACTCCTGTGCTCAGATAAGTAGTAGGAGGCAGATTTTTCCATTCTGTAAGTTTGTCTGTGTTTGACCATACTGAATTCAGTAAGAAATACAAAAGCTGTACCAAGTGTTCACGATGATGCTCAGCTGCAGTTTTGGTGACCTGTTCCTATTGTTTGCCTTTCACACATACTTCTATGTCTGCTACAAGTTTGTTAGTAATGTTCTTCTGTTTTATCACAGATATATTGCACAGTGCTGTCTACTCGTGTTGCAATAATGATGATATTTTACCTTTTCTTTCCAATGCACTGTAATTTCAGTTATTTCCATTATTAGTTTCCCCAAGTCCCTTAGAGAACTGAAGTAGTGGGTTCTTCGGAAGCTTATTTTGGAGTGCACCAGTAACATTTTTGCCCTCTATTTCTCTCTGTTGCTTATGGAAAGAACGAAGGGAACCAAAGAACTAGCAGATGAGAGAGATGCTTGAAGCTGGGAGCTGTTCATACCCCTTTAACGGACTATTAGACAGATTTAATCCTTTAATGAATTCCTCATTGGCTTTGTGTTGCTCTAATTTTGTAATCAAAATGTGTTAAGTCAAAGGCCTTACAGAAATCTAAGAACATTGCATCAACACTAATAATCTGTAATTACTTCTATCACTTTATTAAGACTAACAATGTGATCAGGAAGATATTAAGTTAGGTCTTTCCCATCATGCACAAGAGGAAAGAATCCTTTCTTAATCTCATTATTTCTGTGAAACAGAACTAGGCTGCTTTTGCTACAAACCATGGTTAGTACAGAAAACCTACTTGGATAATGGAATAATCTTAAGATGTCAGCTTCCTCTCCCACCTCCATGATATACTTGTGAACAGATTTTTCTGTGCAGTGTTCAGGAGTTGCTGGGAAGATCAGGCTAGTGGAACTTGACAGTTCCTATCGGAGCATGGTTTTCAGTGTAAGTCATATTCTTTGTCTTCCATGCAGGCCATTTCTTCTGGTGAATACTATTACATATGAACATGCTGAGATACTTTTCTAATTGATATCATAAATTCACAATTTTCTCAGAATGATGGGTTGGGTGTGTAACACTGGGAGGGTTAGATTTGCAGATGCCAAAATAACACACCACACCCAATATCATCATGGCATGCATGTGCATAGTTTGGTTTTATTTGTGTGTGGAACTTCAAAGCAGTGACATAAGTTTGAATTAGGGGAAATACCTGGACTTTTATGGGAGTGGAGAAGTTTTGGCACTTTACAATTTAGATGTGTCTTTTGTCAAAATTAGGAAAATTGAGGCAGGAAACCACAGTAAACTGATATTGCCATTACACTCCAGTTATGACAGATGGCCATCTAAATAGTACTGTCTTCTAATCTCACACACTATAATATAATGAATACAATCATGAAGACTTCATGTAGATGTAGAGAACAGGCTAGTTTTCTTATATTTTGCCCATATGAAGACAGTTGCATATCCAGAACAAGAATGAGCAAATTCAGTCAAAAATCAGACTGGATAGAAAAACCTTAAGATGTAGCAGGATGGGAAAATAAAAGCTCTAAATATCAGAAAACGAGATAAATGGAAAGATGTTTTTGCTGTTGATGTTGTTGAATCATAGAATCATAGCATCATTTGAGTTGCAAAGGATACTTAAAAGGTCATCTAAACCAACTCCCCTGCAAATGAACAGAGACATCTGCAGGCAGATCAGGTTGCTCAGAGCCTGACCAGCCTGACCTTGAAAGTCTCCATGGATGGGGCATCCATCACCTCTATGGGCAACTTGTTCCAGTGCCTCACCACACTTGTAAAAAAACTTTTTCTTATGTCCAATCTAAATCTCCTTTCTTTTAGTTTGAAACCATTTCCCTTTATCCTATCACAACAGACACTGCTAAAGAGTCTTTCTCTTTCCCTCTTACAGCCCTCCTTTAGACACTGAAAGGCTGCTCTCAGGTCTCCCTGGAGCCTTCTCTTCTCCAGATTGAACAGCCCCATCTCTCACAGCCTGTCCTTGTAGGAGAGATGTTCCATCCCTGGGATCATTCTTGTGGCCCTCCTCTGGATGCTCTCCAACAGGTCTATGTCTCACCTGTATGAAGAACTCCACATCTGGACACAGCACTCAAGGTGAGGTCTCAGCAGTGCAGAGTAAAGGGGCAGGACTTATTTAAAATGTGTCAATGTGTGGCACATAGCAAGAATAAAAAATTTCCTATTTTATTTCAGAAGTGGACGAAAATTGTTACTAAGCAATTAACATTTTCATAAGATATAAAGTATTCTACACCAGAGGAATAACAAGTTATATTCCAGTTATTGTGGAGTTCTACTTAAATGCATAAAATGTAATTAATGCAAAAATGCAGTTAAGTGCATAAAATACAGCTTTTTTGAAGAAGTTAGTGTCAGGCAAAGGTAGTAGTAATCAATCAAACAAGGCTTAATGCTGCAGTATGAAGGCTACTGTTATCTGCTTTCACATGTTAGACTCAAATTGCGCTGGAATATTTAATGATACAATGGAATGAAATTAAGATGGTTATATATGTATTATTTGGTTATCACAGAATCATCAGATGGCTTAGGTTGGAAAGAACCTTAAAGACTATCCAGTTCCAGCGTCCTGACATGGGTAGGGTTGCCACCTGCAAGCTCAGGGCCTCATCCAGCCTGGCCTTGAACACCTCCAGGGATGGGGCATCCACAGCTTCTCTGGGTAACCTGTTCCAGTGTCTCAGCAGCCTCTGAGTGAAAATTTTTCTCCTAATATCTCTCCTCTCTTAGTTTAAAACCATTCAGCCTTCTCCTATCTCTATCAGACTGTGTACAAAGTTGGTCTTTCTCCTGTTTAAGCTCCCTGTAAGTACTGGAAGGCCATGATGAGGTCTCCCCACAGCCTTCTCTTCTCCAAGCTGAACAATCCCCAAACCCTCAGCCTTTCTTCATAGGAGAGGTGCTCTATCCTTTTGGTCATCTTCATGGCCCTACTCTGGACTTGATCCAACAGCTCTACATCCTTCTTGCACTGGGGGAACCAGGCCTGGGGCACCAGGCCTGGATGCAATACTCCAGTGTGGAACCTCATGAGAGCAGAGTAGAGGGCAATCATCACCTTCCTTGTCTTCCTAGCAACTGAAGTGTTACCATCACATTTTGGTGACTTAATGCCGTCTGTGTTTATACAAGTGGTTCTTTAAAATATTTTAACCTTTTCGGCCATTTCCTTCTATTTCTCCTTTTTCAGAAGATGTTGCACCTAGTTAACCTAGCAAAAAAGCTAGCAGGAGAGATAAAATCTCTTATTTCTCAACAGAATGGGCCTGACTGTGCCATGAGCTAACAGTGAGTGCACACCTTCCCCTTGTCACAACCCTGAGCCCTTCTGTTCAGTCTCATGAGGACAAGTTCTCAGGGATGAACAGACAGCAAGAATACTGACTGATCAAATTTCATGATAATGTTGTGCTATTGCACCTTACTCTGAGCTAGAGACAACTCCTTTATTACTTGTATTTGGAAAGGTGAATTATTAATCTTTCAATACCCAGCATCCAGTTATAGATGTAGCATCAGGGCAAATAAGATGGCTGGTGACCCCAGAGGGCATTCTTGTCTAATGCCGTTGTTATAAAGTGTGGCTGTTTGGTGCTACAAGGCTTAGAATTGCTCAGCTGCTGCAGACATCCACCTCTAAATTCTTTACTCTCTAAAGAGGTTGCATTTACCACAGGCAACATAAGGTGGCCGTTGCCCTTAATCGTTTTTCCCCAGTGCAGTACAGAGCACTGAATATCTCTGTAGAGATCATTCTTTGAGAGAAAGAGCTCACAGCTGCAGGATTGTGACAGCTTTCTTCTTCTTCCAGTTATGTAGTCAACTTGGAGGCTTACTATCACTATGTTTAATCATCACTAAATTTCCTAGATCTTGGCAAACACAAACCTCTTGCCAGGATAATTTTTTTCATTTTTAAGAGTCTGTATCTTTGCTCACTGACAATTTCTTTTGCATCTGAAACACTGTCCCCACGAAGACCTCCACAGTCATTCATAACATTTACACTTTATGAAAGAAATCCCATTCAGAAAATATAAAGTTATATTAATCTCAAAAAGTTTAAAAAAATAAAATAAAATAGTATAACTCCAAGGTGGCCATGGCAAGGGATTAGTTTATACTTGCTGCCAGGAATTGTTTTTCACTTGCACAGTAATGTTAGAATATTCTTGCAGGTATACAGACAATGTAGTTCAATCAACAACGTGTTTTCACTAAGTGAATTTTAAAGTTGATGAGAAAGTACTGGCAAAAGCTCATTTCTGATTTTGCAAACACAATCAGTTCTTGGTTTATGATGAAGCAATCAGTGAATAGAAATTTTGCTATGCAGGTCCTTTGAGCAGTCTTAAGAAAATGTATAGTTTAAATTATGAATATTCAACAGTCCATAAAATACCACAGTTAAAGACTCATCTAATATGTCTGAATTATGAGTAGTTCCAGGAAAGGTGGCTGACTGAAAATGAATCTAAATTTGTCAATTAATTCTTGCTGAACAATATGCTAATATTATTACTTGCAGTTTGTATTTTATATCCTAAGTTCTTTCATTCCTATGATCTTAAAACATTTAAGAAATTAAAAATAGTATTTCATGAAGTAAAAAAGCCTGGTTAAGAGTGAAATCTACTGCAGATGTTGTGAACACAGTTTAAACAACTTAAAATAGATCTCTAGGTGGCAATTACCACGCAGTACTATGTTTGAATAGCATGAAAACATATTCCACAAAACACAATGAACGTATACATACAAACAGCTAAAAGTGTTGAAAAACAGCATAGTCATTTTCTGTAAAGAGACAGTACCGACTGAAAGAGGCACCTTCAGGGTCCAGAGAGTGAGCTACTTCATCTAGAATAGGTCAGAGCAATTTTGACAGAGTCCTTTTTTATTTAACACTAAAAAGCTATTTTGTCAAAACCCAAGCTTTTCTCAGAAATATTCTCAGATGAAGTTGACTAGAAGTGTTTCAAGGGAGACTAGGAAGTTCTAAAGAAAATAGAAGCACAAGCTCCATTTTCCATATTTCATTTCCCACATCTTTCCTCTATGCTTCTCACTTCAAGAGGGAGAAACCTGTTAGAAAGGGAGGAGGTACTTAGCAGAAATGGGACAGTAAGGATTGTGCTCTCACAGCCCTCAGCTGCAGCATGGCTGGTGGCCACTGCTGGGTGCTGAATCCTGCACCCTTTTGTTTATTCCTATAGGGCCTCATGGTCTTGTACACTGGTGACCTCAGCTTTTCTTTTGTCTTTCCCCTCTGTGCAACAGCTGGACTCTGAGGAGCTGATACAACGAATTGCAAACAATGGCATCTCCTGTAGTTCAGTGAAATTACTTCAATTTTTTTTAATTGTGAGTCGTGGTTAATTGTGCTACCTAATAACTGTAATAATTTTTAGCATTTTCACAGAGTTATTCATCTTCAAAGAGTATCGCTAACATTAACTAATTAATTTTCTGGTTTTCCTCTAAGACAGAAATGCAAGCTGTGATCATGCAGCCCACCTAGGTAATTGTAATTTTATTTGCATTGAAGATTATTTTTAAGACTATTTTTGTTATTTAGCTGTAGTCTAGCAAATGCTAATTTGATCAGATAAGAGTTAAAGCTAAAGTGATTAAATGATGAAATTTCTGTTTTAAAAACTTCAAGAGTGGCATGCTAGTAATCCTTATTGAAAAAAGGCCTCTTTCATCTAAAACTGAACTATTAAGTACTGAAAAATGGTGCTAAAGAACTGGTTTTGACAGAGTCCAAGTACAGAAGGAAAATGAGTGAATCTAAATTTTATACTCTCAGAAAACAATGAAATTAAATATTCAAAGTTGCACTGGAGCTTTTTTGGTTCACAGTAGTCTTTTGAGAACATTTTCCACAGTGATTTTCAGCATAGCATTAAGTAGAAATTGGTTCTTTTTCACCAAAAAGAAGTACAAAAGCTGCACTTTGCAATAAATAGTTTGGTCAAGATGCATAATGCATGATCCACTGTTCTACTGACCACAGCTTTCACAGTTATTGACTGCATCCATTACTGTATTGATTATTACTTCTCACTTAGGGGACTGCAAGTGGTTAAACTAACACAGTTAACTGTGTTTTTACTCCCACTCTAAGATAATAAGAATTAAATAATAAAAGATGTTCAAAATGAGCAGTAGTTCAGGTTCCTTAAATGTCTTTTGTCTCTTCCCTCCAGAGACAAGAACAACGAGGTGAATCTCATCATTATTTGTCTTTTCAAGGGCAAAGCTGTGATAGACAGGGCTTAATGTGTATCTTGGAAGAATTGGATTTGATCCTCAGGGCTGGGCCAGAGGGCTGCTTTGTTAGATTTGTTAGATTTACTCTCTCTCCCACACTCTCTCTCCAGCACAAACAAAATTACCTCTTGGAGGCCTGCATCAGCCTCAGCATCCTGAGACTATCTCCTTTTCTTGATTTCAGTCACATCTAAATCAGTTTAAACTGTCGACACGATTATTTGTGGAGAGACAGGGATTAAGCAGAAGGGAGATTAACACAGTTGTCTGTCTTCTGCGAAATAATATACCTGCTGACAGTAAGGGCATTCTTCAATTTACATAATTTAGCTCACAAGGAAGACTTTGTTGATGTTATAGGGTTGCTTTTTTGCAATAAGCAGTACAAACTCACCTGCTCTCTGCACATTTAAAACCTTGACAGCTATCTCTTCAATTTCTGTAAAATTGAGATACATGCCCTCTACTTTTCCTAGGTAGAAGGAGTTTCTATGGTCTTCGAGAAATATGCATTCAAATAGATTATTTAAGAAATGCGTATTAAATTCTCCTGGATATGAGATGAACTTTCAGTGCTCCAAAGAAAATATTTACATTCCAGTAGAGTCAAAGGTCTGTGAGCAATTGTTTTGAAATGGATTCACATACTCCATTTTTTTTCCCTTTCATTTGCTGGTAGAAATAAGCAGATTACTTATTCTTCTAATTGGAAAAAGTGTATGGTATTCAGTTTTAATACTTACTTAAATAATTTGTAACAGCACTAACAAGAATTAGTTGGGTGCGATTTTGTGCTTGACCTCACTGTGATGGAGAACAAAGAACTGCAGACAAACAAGAAAAAAAAATCTCAAATGAAAATAAGAATGTGCATTTTTCTCATGCTTCCTATATTTTATCTTTGTTCCATTCTAAAGGATAAGGCTCAGAGCCTTTTTTTTCTGTATGTACAGGGCTTTGTAAAAGGAATCTTGATTTCAATTAGGAACTGACTTGTGAGGTAGCATTATGCAAGTTAAAGGAAAGTACAAACTTTGTGCCAGTAAATTGATAAATGTACTGTCACAGCCGCATAAATTGGAAGAGCTGCATATGAAGGACAAAACAGAAATAATTACACTGAGAGAGAGTGTGAAACTTCTCTTTTTGGTGCCTTACATTTTTATGTGAAATCTCGCATAAAGGCTGCTATGTGATTGCTGGGTAATGTGCTGTTCCGTTAGGACGAAGGAGCTTATGTAGTTATCTCCAGGAATCTAAGCACTTGCAAAAAAATCTGTTGCACCAGAACTGTAAAAGTTTTTCCATTACCAAGTTCCAACTTGCTGCTCCTCACACTGCAGAGAAGTGAATGCAGTGGAGTGCTCAGAAACTTTCAGTTTTTTATCTCTCTCCCTGTGTCTCATAGAAATTCTGGGCAATTTTTTTTTTTTTTTAATGTGATGTAAGATATTGTTAATATTAACAATTAAAATAGTATTACCAACTAAAAGCAGTGGCATACATAAATCCATTTCTTAATATATTTCCTGAATCAGATCTGAGGTATATCTAAAACTTTTCCTGAGATTTGAAGAAGTCTGGTTATTTTTCTCATTTTTTCTATTTATTCTTAGACCTTACACTTAATGATTTCCTTTGAGTTTCCATGACATCCCACTCTGAGGGTGCACAAGGAGCCTGGAGGGGTCAGAACCAGGTGACAGCATTTGTCTTCCTAAGAAACTGCTACATGCGATGAGCCCAGCATTACTGGATGTGACAACATCTGCTGGTGGGAGGTTCCTGGTTTTGCTTTGCTTGTGCATTCAGCTTTTTCTTTACTTAGTAAACTGTCTTTATCTCAACTCAGTAGTTCTTGTATTATTATCTTCCTGATTTTCCCCCACATCCCTCTGGGGGAAGTGAGTGAGCAGCAGAGTGGTACTGAGCTGCCTGCTGGGTTAACCACAGCAGGAAGTGTGTAGAGGTAATCCTATCACTGATACATGCTGTTATGGAAGACAATCAATGCACTCCAAAACAAGGTGAATATTCTGCAAATCTTTCCTCTGATTTCACTGGTTTTGGGATAAGATCTATACCATATGCGTCTATTATTCCTTTATTTTTTTTTTTCATATCAACTGATGTGGGTCTGTTGATGGTTGAAAAAGATTCAAATGAAAAAAAAAAAGTATCTGTACCTTACAGACAGTTAGGATAGATATGGTAGAGACAGATAACGTCACCAGAAGTGGCACACAATGATTAACAGAGGTGGAATAGTTGATGACTATCTCCTTGAAGAAAAAGGGATTTGGACAGCTATATGCTTTCTAGTATGTTCTACCGATAGTAATTGTAGTCATGTCTGTAGGTCAGATCTTATTTTTAATTAATTACATTGCTGAATTGCTGAATTGAGTGTTTTTCGAAAGGACAGTCTTAATTTTAACCTTAAAATCCTAAAAGGCTTTCTTCTAACTAAATAAACCAGTCAGAAGAAATAGGGCACCTCTATAAATTACCCTGACGTTTCACTTATGGGAAAAAATTATCTGAAAATTACCTGGTATTGCCACAGGTACAAGTAGAATCAGAAATGCCAAAGGGATGGTAAGGAAGGCTACTGAAGAACTACCCCTGTCTAGTTTAACCCATTCGGTAATTCAGTTTCACTTTTAGGCTTTTCAGAAATAATTGCAAACAACCTCTTGATGGAAGTGTTTATCATTCCTTTTTAATACATGAAATCATGTCAGGTTTTGCCACCCAGTCTATGACATGGAAGGATTTCCTACTGTTTGCTTTCTGAAATGTTTGTTTTAGTGTGTGCAGGTTTAGAAATATATGGAATTTTGTTTATGCTTGCAGTACCTAATCTAAAATGGAGAGAAAATAAATATTTCTTTCTAAACACATTCTGCAAATTAAGCTGCTCACAGTATTCCCTGTGGGAGTGAAAAATGGCATGAATACCCAGCATGAGAAAGCTCTGGGACTGAAAACCAAACCATTCACCTTACTGTGACTTCATATCAGTGGGTTAACTGTGATAAACAGTTTATGTATTCATATCATTTTAAGCTACTCAGCATATCTGCTGAATGAACACATTTACTGTTGGTTTTTTTTGGCTTATCAGTAAATCTAGTAGAAAATCTAATAGTGTACCAGTTGGACTTATATTGCTGTAACAGATATAGATTATTACTGATGCCAAGAAGACCGATTTTCTGCTTATTTTGTGAGAAGAGTGGCTGTGCAAAGCTACATATTCATAAATAAGTACACACAGTCCATTAGGAACCCATAGAAAGGAATTTTTTGTTGAATCTCTAAAAACGCAGATCAGTTATTGCTCTATCCAACTGCATCTGTTAGACAATTCATACAGATTCTTTAATTAGTCTCTTCGTGTGTGCTAGGAAATGGGCTTTCCATATTAACCAGGGAAATGTCAACTCAAGGCTATAGGGGCTGGTGCTAATAAGGTTAATGAATAGCTGGCCTGAAAAGCAACAGATGGGCCTAACCGAGTGAGAGCCGTAATGACATTTATAATGCCTAGGGTCAACTGCAGTTTATCTTCATTTTTTTCTCATTTAAAATATTCCAAAGGAATAATAAAGTAAGTTCAAATTTTTCCCTACAGGGAGATGAAATTTTATGCAGCACTGTTTATTGAATATCAATGTGTTTGGTTATAAACAGAGGACTGCTGCATTGTGCTGGATCTGTAGTTGGAGATCTGGCTTTGCATTTACAGAGATTTTTTTCTTTTAGATCAGTTAAAAGAGTACTCTGTATCAGTTGCTGCTGCAGAATGGTTTGGCTTGCTGAGAATGGACTAACACAGAAGGTCAATCTCTGGTCATGTATTGTAGCTGGGTACATGTCTGTTATGCTAAGTTTGAATAGAAGAATTGTAAGGGTAGGGTTTCAATGTCTCACATTGTAGTCTCTCCAAAGATAAGAAAATTCATGCTCATTATGATAGCATGTAACATATAATAAGAATATGGTAGAATTGACATAAATATATAGTAGAATTCATGAACATTTATAACTGTAGCAGAAAATGGTTTTGATCAAAATGTATTTGTTGGGTTTAACATTACTTTCTGTGACCTCACTGTCTGTCATCTCAGATACGTTAGTCTTGCCCTAGTAGGAATACACTGCACAAAAGGCAATTTATATAGTCCTCTTTGCTCTATACACAGTGATGTCAAACCAGCATTAGTGCACACCTAGCCCAAATTTAGTCTATATGATCTGAAATTGCACGTCAGTTAAAATAGCAAGATATAATAATGGGAAATATTTTAATACTTGTTCTAACAAAATTAATTATTTGAATGTGATTGCTGAGAGGATGGAAACTACTGCTTTCTTATTTAGGTTATACCTTTACAAGACTATCAAAACTTTTGGATCTAAAGTAGCTTTATGAATGCAACCGATTTTCATACCTCACCTCAAGTACTGTGTTCAGTTTTGGTCACCTCTGTACAAGAAGGACATGGAGCAGGTCCAGAGAAGGGCAGCGAGGCTAGTGAAGGGCTTGGAAAATCAGCCCTATGAGGAGAGGCTGAGGGAGCTGGGGCTATTTAGTCTGGGGAAGAGGAGGCTGAGGGGAGACCTTATTACTCTCTTCCAGTACCTGAAAGGTGCTTACAGTGAGAGCGGGATAGGTCTCTTCTCACTGGTGATGGGTGACAAGATGAGGGGAAATGGCCTCAAGTTGCGCCAAGGTAAGTTTAGGTTGGTCGTTAGGAAACACTTCTTTACAGAAAGGGTGGTTAAACACTGGAATAGGCTCCCCAGGGAGGTGGTTGAGTCACCATCCCTGGATGTGTTTAAGAGCCGTTTGGATGTGGTGCTCAGAGAGATGATTTAGCGGAGGGTTGTTAGAGTTAGGGTACTATGGTTAGGCTGTGGTTGGACTTGATGATCCTTGAGGTCCTTTCCAACCTGAGTAATTCTACGATTCTGTGATTCTGTGATTCTTGGAAATGCACAGAAATAGCTAAGAATGTGTTTAAGGATTTATGATAGAGGGTAAGACTTCTTAAAGTACTCAGTCCTGAGTTGATGTTGCTAAGTTAACCAAATGAGATGCTTTCAAATGATCCCCTTTCTGCTTCTCCATTGCTCGTGTAAGTCTGTGGTTAAACTCCCCTTTACTTTAATGGGGGCAGAAATACTGCAGACTTTTGGAAATCTCGCTTTCTATTGATTTTTAAAATACTATTGGATTATTCATAATGAAGATTATTGATTGAACGATGAATTTGTGTAGCCCGCTTGTTCCAAAGTATCTGATGAAATTCATCTCACCTAGTATTAGATGCCCAAAAATACAGTCTCCAAGTCAAGGCCAGACAGTGGATTATTCAAGACAGATCTTTCTACTGAAGTCATCCAGCAAAGAACAAAAAAACAATTAATTATACAAGATGTAATGACAGAATTAATTTTCTTACTCATTGTAAAAGAAGGATTTCTGTCTCAATATTTCTGACATTTTGAGTTGCAGGAATCTATAATATATAGGAATTTATAATAATACCAGTATAAACATATATATGACTTGAAAAATTTTAAGATGTCAGCTTAATTTGCAACTAATTTTTGAAATCTTGCTAATGAATATGATATTCTGGGTACAATATAGAGTGCTTTAGTGCCAATGAACTGAAGAGAGATTCATCTATCTCTGAATAATTTACTAATTGTTCTACCATCTCTATAAATTTGGCAAAAGAAAGAAAAATATTACTGAATAATTTATATAATGAATTTCACAGAACTTGTCAAGCAGTTCGTCATGTAAATTCCAGACCAGAAGCATCTAATCTCTTGATCTTTCTACTTCATTGTAGAGAGACCTACATCTGCATATCTATTTGTTCTGTATTGCTTAGTGCTCTACAAATAAGATGATCCTTGTACAGAATTTGCAGGTTATATAGACAATGCCAAGAGGAGTGGAATTTACCCATTTTTCCCTTGAGCCTTATAACTTATGTACTTTATTAATCAGATGATTTTTACCCTTTTATGGTATTTTCTGCTGCACAATGACAATGGGACATCTACAAGTCTGGGCTAATGGAAAGCAGTTCCATTTGGCTTCTGAAAAGTAGTGTTGCAACATTTCACAATATATTTTAAGAAGAAATTTTGTTAACAGGTGACATCTTACTTCTCCATACCTGAGCAATATGTTGCCTACCCTCTGAATCACCTGCTAATTTCCTTTATTTAAATTGTGTTAAGTTTATACCATATAGTTCTATTCATTCATGAGGAAGGTCAGGTAGAACTCTGGTATCTTACTTCCCAAGTCCTAATTGCACTCTACCTTAGTTTTAGAAGTTTCATTGTAGGATATCTTTTACTTAGTCCTCCTAACTCTGCAGGGCAAGAAAAAACTTTTTTTTTTTTTTTTTTTTTTTTTTTTTTTTTTTTTTTTTGCTAATGGTAGTCTTTCAGATGTTAAGTTTAAAACAATTTTATTTAAGGAACTCTTTCTTCATTGTTTTAAATGATGTAAGATTGATAGATTGTAAATTTGTGGCTTTCAAATATTTAACTCCAGACAGTCACTTGACAAACAAGAGAAAAGCAAAAATAAGTGATTTACTGAAAAAGAATTTAACTGATACTTTTTAATATATGGATATAACATTTTTTAAAAAGCAAAGCTAATTTTGACTTTTTTTCCTTCCTGAAAGAACAAATCATAATATCCTTTTCACTGTATTGGATATAAAATATATCATACCTTTATGATTAGCTGGAAGTCTGCCTGCATTGATTTAATATAAGAATGATTGCTGTTAGCGCTTTTGTGCGTTTTATGTAGTTCAAATCTTGCTGGTGTTTAGAATTAGAGAATGACTGTATTTGCATTTCCATATAGAAAAATGTAATTCTCTTGCAATCTGATAGATGGCACTGTTGGCCTGCTGATAAAACATCTTGAGACTGAATCTTATGTTACTATATTCAGAAAGATATTACTACTTGCTAAAGTATTGTTGTTTTTTTAGGCAGCGTGATAGAAATACACTTACTTTAGACTGTATTTGCTCAGCATTGAGAGTCAATGTACCAGTCTGGCTGCTGGGCTATTTTTCTTCCTTTTATTTGTTTCCGGGGGTCACATTAAGGCTCAGTAGGGGGGTATATCAAGGTATAGGTGCTCCTTACTTATCACAGTTTTTTTAGATCAGGTGAGAGAGAGAATTTTGATTCTTTCTTCCTTTATCATAAGCTGGAACATTCCATGTTGTGTTATATGCTTCTTTTGTATTCCATTTATCCCTTTCTTCGAGGTCTTAAGAAATATGACAACCTTCTGTGAGATTGCCTGTACTTACAGATGAATTGGCTATGATCATCTGAAGCAAATTAAAGGCTAACTTGTCTATCTCTTGCTGTAGCTTAAGATCAGACAAATCCAAAAGAGCTGCTGGAACTAGTCCAGGTAAGTCCATTGGATTTTGTTAAGACTAAAACTTAATGCAGTTTTTTAAAAATATCAGAATGAGAATT
Organism: Gallus gallus; assembly: GCF_016699485.2. Lineage (NCBI taxonomy): Eukaryota > Metazoa > Chordata > Aves > Galliformes > Phasianidae > Gallus > Gallus gallus. Next base: position 18,904,133 of record NC_052532.1, on the reverse strand, counting down.
TTCTTGATCTACCATCTAACATGCGACTTGGAGCATAACCCAAGAAATGATGCCGAACAATGAGCAACAGTGAGATGACTCATTTAGCCTTGAATATATAACAGTGTTATTGAGTAAAAAGCACATTAAAGAGTAATTTTTACACACAAGTGGGATTCTGCCATAGAAAAATCTGCATACCTGTTGTGAATTCTTGATTGTTGCAGCAAAAAACAAAGCTAGACTGAGACTTATTTAACATCTGGTTTGCAATATTAATTTTGTCTGGGCTGTGCCATTTATTCCCACTCTTCTCAGCATTTCAGTGAATTAGGTTCACATTAGGAAACTTCTGTGAGCAGCTATATATACAGCATTATGGAATGTTTTCTCCAGTTTTTCGTATTTTGTAACTACTAACTAATTGTGTGATTTCTGTGATTTGAAATCACAATGAATGTACATAAACTCACTAAATCCACTCATTAACCTTAGAAGTTACCTTTGGAGGTAACAGACTAAGGAAGTGGAGATACTGTAGTTGCACAGCTTGAAATGTGTCAGATCCCTCTAGAATTCCCCCTTATGCTAATGGGCCAATAACCTGATAGTGATTGCAGTGATTTCTATCGGGTTTCAGGTATTTGGGAACTGTAGGGACAGATCATCCTTACTGTAATGAAAAAATGAGAGAATAGCATGAAGTGGGAACATTCCCTGAAAATTTCCTCTTGGGAAACATTTCTCCATTTTATTCCTTCGAAACTGAAGTTCTGCTGGACAGCAGTTACAGGCACTGCCTCCAAAAACACTGAAAGCTGTAGGGGGACCAGAGCACCTCTGTGATGATCCTTTGCCTTCTCTTTTTTTCTGTCTGCTAAGCATCTTTTGCTCTCTATCGGCAGATTGTCAGCAGAACATCACAGCTTGATGATGACAACTGGCTCCAAGATCCTGAGTCTCAATTGGGTTTAAAAAGTTATTAAAGTGTAAATGGGAAGAAAGTGCTGTTATTTTCATGTAAGATAAGTAATGAGATTCTAGAAGTCTTACTTTGCCTTGAGGCTACCTCCTGACCTGCCCACTTGGTTTTTGATTCCATATACATTCTCGTGTATATACAGTTCTCTTCATAGGACCTGGAGGGTTAAGACTGCTACCATGTTCTCTTGCCAAGACTTTTCTATTTCTCTTCTGTATGTTCTATTACATAGACTTCCTGCAGGCATTAACTAAATCTTGATTATTTTAGTAGACATTAGAGATTAAAAATAGTTACTAGTCAGGTGCAGGAATAAATCATGAGGACTGCACGTGCTCAGGTCTTAGCAGAATACAATTTGTTTGCACTGAGTCAAGTCACACAGAGAAGTAATTTTTTCTTCAGCTGAAAGTGTCTGTGCAAAAATAAAACATACTTGTTGTTCACGTTTAATTAGGCTTTATGATTTTGTGGTTGAACAAAATAAGTACTGCAAAAATGCAAAGAGACTACACCTAATTCAGGAATTCTGTTCCAATAGAAGTATCCCCTCAAAGACACCAAATGGTATAACAAAAATCAGTTTATAATGGAGGGTTTGAATCTTTGATTAAATGAAAAACAATTTTGATGATGACTTTACTCCTTTGGTTTCAGGACACATTTTTTTCACTTGCAGATTTGTGTTCAGTAGTAATAAGCAATTAAGGGGAGCATAAGCAAGAGTTGCTCCGAATGTAGTGCCTCCTATACTATTATGGTGGCCCATATCATCAGAGCCACATGCTGGTAGTATGGCAGCTACCAACCTTTCTGCCAACGTTATATAACATGTTGTTGCTGTGTGACAGATGGCAATGGAGGGGCAGTCTGACAAAATGGCACCTGACATGGAAGTGTGTGTGAAGAAAAGGCATGTCATAGAATTCTTCCACGAGGAAAAAATGGCACCCATTGACATTCATCGATGCTTGCTGAATGTATATGGAGGTCAAACAGTGTATGTGAGCATGGTGAGGTGAAGGGTGGTGTGTTTCGGCAATGGCTACAATGACTGCATGTAATCTCCACTGGTGCAGATTTTAACAAGTGCAACGTGCAGGCTTTTGTTCATCAGTGGCAAAAATTCATGCCTAATGGTGACTGTGTTGACAAATAGTCTTCTGTAGCTGAGAATTTGCTCTATCAAATAGTGTTGTAGTGCTCTTTGTATCTGTTCCAGTTTCCATCAAAATAAATAGGAGGCGCGTATTTCATAATGACCTACATACTTCATATGGTATAACGCCTTATTATAATTTCTTAGTAGCCCAACTTCATTCTAAAATAACTGTGTTTCTAAAAATAGAAGTGTCTTTTGAACAATTTATAGCTATGTATACTTTACTGCATATAGTTGACGGCAGAATCCAGATCTTGGTAGGCAAAGCATATGCAATAGATATTTCTCACCCGACTGTGTGTTAGTTGACCATTTGTGCTGTTTGCAACATATTGATGTCTCAACCACTTCCATAACCAGATGCTTAATGTTCAGGGAAAAAAAAGGTATGTGTAGACATTTTTTAAAAACCTGCTCATTTAGGTGGAATAAAGCAGGTTCTAGGAGTAATTGGGGACTACTTCACTGCCTGTAAGAATTCATCAAGGCGGTCTTTTTGCCTAATGATCCAGCCGTGGTTATAAATTACAGGACCACTGTAGATTCCACACGTTTTTGTTTCAGCAAAAGAAAAAGAAATGGTGCCTTAGAAAGAAAAATTACTATCTGGTATTTTAAATGAGGTTTAAAATATTTTAATAACTGTAAAGATGTGAATTGCAATTACTTTCATTGATATCTCTTCTTATTATCTCAAAAACACTTGATCATTTCCCTGAAAGCAGACAAGAGACTGAGATGTCTTTGTCCTCTATTTCTGAAGTGGAAAGGTGAACTTTCCAGTAGCTTATGTCAGAAATTCAGATGATTTGCAGGAGACTGGGAAAAGTGTTTCAGTGAAAGAAATCCTGTTTAGAAGTTTACTGAAGTGATAATGCATACTTTTGTTTAAATAAATGAAACAAAACAAAGAATATAGTGCTAACACAATAACTACATCCTGCTACACACTGTTTTTAGGAAAGAAGAAGCTTTTAGCAAAAATGAGGAGTCAGATTTGAAAAGCTGGTGAAATTTGATGGTGATAGGAAAATCTTTGCTGTGTTGAAGCCACTCAACTCAAAGAAAAGTACTTTAGTGTGAAACACAGAGAATCTGTTAGAACCACAAATTATAAAGTACAAGGAAATGTATTTCTGTCATTCGAGTCCTCTGTATAATTAAGTTAGTCCCTTTATTTACCTAGGGAAAATCTGGCTCTAGAGACAGCTATTTGCAGGATTCATGATCTAGGTTCAGAAGTACCCCAAAATGTTGGTGCTTATATGTACAATCATTTTGGAGAGGGTGTTACCTTGAATATGAAATGCTACAAAAAATCTGGCTTTTTTTTTTTTTAAAGACAGAGATCAATTTGAATGAAAAGTTCAGTGTATGTAAAAAGTATCTCTGTTGATTATTTGTTTAAGAATCACTAATACATAGATTGCTCTGAAAGTAATGTTCCCTATTTATTTCTATGGAAACTACAACAGGTACAAAGAGCACAGTAACACTATTTGATAGAGCAAATTCTCAACTATAAAACATTATTCCATTTGGAGCAACCTCATAGAAATAAGTTACCAGTTTCAAATTGTGTTCTGAATTATCAACAAACATGCACTAATGTGTTAATGCCTTTGTACATTTTCTCTTAGGAATGTATGCAAATTCAGATGAAGATACCTTTAAGATTGCTTTGATAGTAATCCATCTTAACTAATGACTTAATTTATTTGAATAAAAAAAAAGAATGAAAATCAATAGCAGAAATAATATATGTCTTCGCAGAGGTTGAATTTTGGCATGAAAATGTCAGTTAATGAATCTAGATTGAATCATACACAGAATCACACATCTATATGTTTTAAAGTGTCTTTTCACATTGCATGTCCAGTGGACTTGACTACTTTTAGAAAGAAATAAAATATGCACTTCAAAGTCAGTCAGGAACAAAACCTGATGCTTGAGGAAACCTAGAAACTGGGCTTCCCAATGGGAGAGAACCTCTGAGCACCTACATAGGTGCCTGTGCACATCCTCACACTTTGCTTCTCTTGTATCCTGTTGTCCCACGTGGGAAGGGAAGCCAGCATATGGGCTGACAGGAAGGAGGGATATGCTCCAACAGCTCTTCCCATGTGGGTGACCACTCTACTGGTATGATGGCAGTAAGAAAGATGTGTCTTGTGTTCTAATCTTGACACAGCTTTAGAGTTTGTGGTGGGGCAGCTATATTCCATTAATGACAGAGGGTGCCTGTTGTGCTGGCTTGCATCTCAGACTTTTTAGGGAGAGAGGTGGAGTAAAAATTGTGTTCATAACTGAAAAATAAAAATTGGTCCTTCAGCTGATAGGCTAGAAGAAAGGAACAGGGAGATTCCTTGTGTAAGCTAAGAAGATGGTGTGGTATCAAAATGGGTTGGAGGAGGAAGTGAAAATGCTTTTTTTTCTTCCACTTGAGCAGTTACTCTTTTATACTTCTCAGAGCAAGTGTTGTCTGTGTCTTGCTGAAAGGTACAGGCAGATGCAGATCTTCTGGCTGAAAATGCACATCTCCTGTGCTAGCAGCTGTATCATTTGGCTTTGTTGGTTATCAACTATTAGACTTTTTGACTGCTGACACACACACACACACACAAAAAAAAAAGACTGAAATTGTAGCTTACAGCTTCCTTGCTGTTTTAGAACAGCTCTGCATATGTACAGAGTTCTTGCTAGTTACTTGCAGGCTGCTTTTATTAGTGCTGCATCCCTGTAATGGCCATAAATATCCTGTACAAGTTTACACAGTCGAATATCATGTATATATAATCCTGCAATTTTCATTTTGAGGGTTTTGTCATTGTTTAATAGCACACATTATGGCTTCAGCCAAGACAGCTGTAACAGCTCTAACCCATCAGTTACAAGCAGTATGCTCTCAGCCATTTACTCCTGCACATCCTCTAAATCACACACAGGAACAACACAGCCTTTAATACTACAAGTAAGCTGTTACAGGGATAAATGATTGTCACTAAGATTGTTTAACTGGATGCACAGTCTAACCTTGCCATCCATGTTTACCCAGTTTATTACAGCAAAGTTAGTTAGATTTTGATTAGAAGATTTCTGCTTATGTTATGCTTGTTTGAAGCAACAGAAAGGGTTGCTTGAAAGTTGTATGTTAATATTTTTTAAAAGTGATAGCCTTTGTGGAAATATTTCTCTTTTTCTGCGTTGGTTTGATATAATATGGTCAGTCATTTTATATTTAAAAAAATAGTTATGGATAGTTAATAATTCTACTCACTGTCTACATCAAATAAACCTTACTTTGTCATTAAAAACAGGATTTTATAATAACTCTTAGGAAAAAAAAATACAAAAATCATAAATAATCTTCTGAATTGGTGATTTAATTTTTCTTCCTGTGAAGAAAAGAAGAAATATCAGAGAGATAAATGTTGCAAGACTTTTTTCTTCCAATGAATAGCTCAGTCATCCCATTGTAATTAGCATGATAGCATATATTTTTAATAAGTAGTATTGTTTCAATTTGAGGTACAGAGAAAAAATCTATTGTATAATGTCTCACATCAGAGTTCAAAACATAGGAGAATGCATTTACTGGACCCTAACACTTTAAACCCTGTCATTTTTTCCTTATGATTTAAAAACAAAACAAAACAAACAAACAACAACAACAACAACAAAAAACCACAGTTGTACAATCAGATGTGTCCAGAAAACATGATTGAAATTCTTACATATATTTACTTAATTTCTCATCAAGCTGTTTTTTTCTTTTATAATCCTGTTGAATCCCAGGGAATGCTTAGTAGGAGAAAGTGCCTCTGCAGTAGTCCAGTCTCCTGTCCTCTGTAAGTCATCTGATCTTAGTTATATAGTAAAATATTGGCTCCCTTCTAAAGTTTTGCCAATTCAGGTTCTATTTTGGTGTAAATAGTGATGTTATTGGGAAGCGAAGAGTTGTTATGACACCTGTAAATCCTGAAAGTCAGTAATTTCTCATAGGATGATGGACTGATGCTTTCTCTTTTCTGTTTACTGAAATAGAAGTCATGATTTCTCCCTGCATGTACCCACATACATAACCTTATTTCTATGCTACATCTCCTTTCAGAATGAAAAGAATACAAAATTAAATCAAAGCTTTCAGCAGTTAATTAAAAATTGAATTAGAGAATTCAGGGTGAAAGTATGAGAAGTGTGAGGGTTTTGGGATAAGGTGAATAGACAAGTCTGTTGAAAATGATGAAGCTAATGTTAGTCTTGAATCATAGAATGACTTAGGTTGGAAGGGACCTTAATGATATTCTAGTTCCAACTCCTCCAAGGTGGGCAGGCATCCAGCCCCCTAGATCAGGTTACCCAGGGCTCCATCCAATCTGGCCTTGAACTCCTCCAGTGAGGGGACACCCACAAATCATCTGGGAAACCTGTTCCAGTGTCTCACCATTCTCTGTGTAAAAAACTTCCTCATAACATCTAATGTAAAACTCCTCTCTTTTAGTTTAAAGCCATTCCCTCTTGTCCTATCATTCTGCCTGTGAAGATATACTTTGAAAGTATATACTGAAAGATGATGAAGAATGTGGATCTAGGCTGGAAAGAGTAAGAGGCACGTAGGACATGACAAGGCAGGGTAAGATTGCAGAAGTGAAAGTGTTGGTGTTTCTGGAGATCAAGAAACTCAATCATAGACTGTCTTAAACTAAAAAGAACTATGGCGGTTACTTAGTCCCATCTCATGTTAGGGATGATATTGGGTCAAGTTGCTCAGGGCTTCCTTGATCATGAAGCACTGAATATGGGCACTTGTAATCCAGACCTGTTGTGAGGCAAAGATATGAATTTACATGGAATCACTTCTCCAGTGTAAGGGAAGGTCATTCTTCCCTCACTCTTCAGGAGCCCAACACATGAACACTGCTATGCTCCTAGCCTTTCGTTATTTCTTTTCATGGAAGAAAGGAATACCTTTGATGTCATAATAGTTTTGCAACAGGAAATAAAAACAAAAAATCCCTACCCCAGAAACGATATGTTAGACCTTTCTAGTAACATTTCTAATCTTTGCAAGAAAAAATATAGAACTTCTAAAGGGAAACATATTGAAGTAAAAGGTCTGCCTTTCATGTTTTTGAAAACAGCTAAAGTAAAGGTGATGAGTAAAGGCTGAAATACCTGTCAGGAGACTGAACTACATTAAAGACCCTCAGAACATATAAAATAGCAGCAGACACTGAAAGAGTCATGGCAAAGCTGACGGATACACAATGCAAGCAATTTACTGATTATCCTGGAAAGATAAGAAAACACCTGCTGCTTGTTAAAGTCCACTGTGAATCAATATTGGAGAAAAAATATTAAAAAAGACTCCATCTGTATTTCTTATTTTTATGAGATCATAAAATTACATCCCTATCATTTTTGCTTAAGAAGCTCATTGCACCAGAAAATTTAATACATATTTTCTGTATACAAAATGATACAAATAAAGATTATTCAAACTTGATATTCTAAGAAAAGGAGGCTTTTAAAATTGTGCTTTGATTAAGTTCCTCTGTTTGCAATCTCTTTAGATCCCTCATCTTTTTTTTTTTTTTTTTTTTAGGGGAGCATGCTACTTTTAGAATAACTAAAGTTGAGGATGCACCTATGTTTTTATTCTCTTAAATAACAAAATTAAGCAAAAACAGATGTCCAGCAAAGTTGCTGACTAGCTTTTGATACCCATACGTATCTCCAGTCATGCTTATCTCCACAAATCCCAGCACTGCTGAGAAATCTTCTGAAATGTAGGTCTCTGTCTCATGGGTGAATAAGGATATCAGCATCTAGTAAGTGTTCAAAGAGTGAATATTTCACTTTTCTGAGCTCAAAGCAGAAAAACACAGTAAAAAAAGATAAACATGCTTGCATGAGTACACATTGCAAGCGTTTTTTTGATCTTGGATACCATTAGCTCTTTTTAAGCATCATTTTTAGGAAACTGTCTAGTCCAACCCCTTGGGGCTGATCTTACACTCGGATATCATATTCCTTTTTGTTTAACCTGATTGATAGTCTGTGTGAATCAGGCAGTCTCATATCTCTACTTATTCTAATTGAGCCTTCTGAATGCTATCCAGATAAAGGCTCCATGTTTTAGGGCGAGTGGGCTGCTTTCTGCCCTGTTGGAGGAAGAAAGCATTTTGTGAAAGCATGTCAGTCATTTGTGATTCTTCCTCTGAAAGACATTGTGAATGTTTGTGAGCTAGATGTCATATTGAAAATGGAATCCCAGTTCTGGAGACTCACAGTCTATGCAATTGCATTAAATGCTTTTTTTTTTTTTTGCCTGAGTCTCCACCTGCAATTAGCTCCTACAATACCTCCCAAGTACAGAATCTTGAGGCAAGGACTGAGGGAATGAAGTCCTGCCTGCTGTAAAAGAGGAGTAGTGAGCACATCACTTACAAGATTGCCCTAGAATAGGTATCTGAAATGTTACTGTTTCATTTTTTCTTAAGTAATTGTCTTTTGTAATTTGAAAACATTATTTTATTTATTTACACTTTTACACTTGTGAAAAACCCAACTCAGTAAATACCATTTTGAAGTACATTTTGGGTGTACCTCTCCTGATAGGCAATGTAGTCGTTAATGTAGCAACAGGTTTCATTAAGTTTAAATTATACCATTTAAATGATATCCCTTTTTTTCATGTCTGTGCCAAATATGAAAGTAAAGGAACTGTTCTCATTCCTTTGTTTCTTATTTAGCATATTGATTCAACTCTTACTGTATAAAGGAGCAAATATTTTATGATAAACCAGAAGTAAATGTCTGATAAAGTGTATGTGTCATGTAATCTTTCTCTAGCAAGCTGCAGTTTTCTGTAAGGTTAAGGAGGATTCAGATATCTCTACTTCCTTATCTGCTCATTCACAATTATTGGTAAGAGAACAAACTTTATCTTTTCCATCACATTATGCATTGTTAAACAGTGATATGTTTTGTAAGCCATGGATGGTATTTGAATCAAAGCACAAACCATATTTTAAATTCCCATATAAGACAACGCCTTATAAGATTCTGGGGGATCTTATTCTACATAAAATCTCCTTAATAATTAAATGCCAGTCATTTAACTATGAGTAAAAATAATTTTGTCTTGTAGGAAATAGTGGGAGTCAGACTGAATTAATGTCATAGTAGCAACAAAATGCTTAGATATTTAAACTGCATTAGATAAAAAGAAATTAAGCAACTCAGTCTCATAGCATAAGCATATGTGCTTTTTGATCATTTTGGGAAGGTTTTTTTTTTTTTTTTTATACAGTCCATTGCTTTAGGATGCTGAGAATAAAGAATGAACTCAGGCATCATACAAGGGGTGCTTCAAATGTAGTGCCTCCTATTTTATTATGTTGGCCTATGATGTCAGCAATGGATGTTGGTGGTGTGGCAGCAGAAGTTGAAGATTCACGCCAGTATTCCTTTAACATTTTGTTGCTTTGCAACAGGTTTCAGCAGAGAGGCAGTCTGACCAAATGACATCTGATGTGGAAGTGCGCATGAAGCAAAGGTGTGTCATTGAATTCCTCCATGTGGAAAAAATGGCATCCATTGACATTTATCTATGCTTGCTGAGTGTTTATGGAGACCAAACAGTGGATGAGCACAGTAAAGTGGTGGGTGGTGTGTTTCAACAGTGGCTGAAAGTGATGTGAAAGATAAGGCACGTTCAGGACAGCTACGAAATCAAGAACATCTCAATCAACTCATATGTGCAGATTGGTGGATTATGACCAGGCAACTTTGTATGGAGCTGAATATTAGCCTCAATGCATTGGATATTGCCAATAAGAAGTGTATGAAGTATGCTGATGTCACAATGATTTTTTTTGTGTTTTTAGTGTGTGACTTGGTTTGTATTGAAGCAGTACTAGTCTTGTTTTGACTTCTGAAGCAAACATATTGTGAGTGGGATTCAGTCTACCTAAATCCTGCCAAAATTTGATAACTAGCAACTATAAATGCTTTTAAGTTTAGGCAGCAGTCCAGTTTACATGTCTGGCTCAGTAGGAATCTAAGTCAACAAACATTAGTCATCTGTGTATGCTTCTGAGTGTTTCTTCAAGGAGTTATGAGGGTTTCTCTTTTTGCACAAGCTCTGTTGCCAAGCAAATTTAGGAGAACCCATCCCATCCCAGTTATCAAGAAGGGGCACTGTGCACCCCTAAGTGTAGATTACAGAGCAGAAAAAGAACAGATAAATTATTCGGCCAAAAGATTAGAACATTGAAGTGCAGTTGGTGCTTGCTTTTATGAATAGAACAAAATAGAACAAAGTGGTCAAAGATGCTGATTCTTACATTTGAAATGTGAGGGAACTTCAGCTTGGGAGAATGCAATGTATTACTGATGATCGTAGCAGTTGTCTGAAACATAAAAACTTAGCTCAAGACCATTTTAGGCCTCTGTGTGTCAGAGCTAATGCATTCAGTGGACTAATGAATATGATTTCTCACATACTGTAGGGGTACACAACTCTTCTCATTAACAATTACACTTTCACATGGTTATACTTCTGGATAACATTGGAAAGATATTTCTCACTGGTGGTAAATTGAGTTAAAACCACTTGGTGTCTCCAGCCAGCCCTGTGTGTACACCTGCAGTTACATCTTGTCAAACACTTTAACTGTGTAGGGCTTGAGCTTCAATGCAGTGGTGAATGGAAGATGTAGAATCAGTATTTAAATTTGAAACCAGGCACTTATGAAAGTCTTTTTTTCCAGAGATAATCGTGTATACTAGGATAATCTTAACAGACTCTCATGACAAACAGGACCTGTAGTAAGTATTACTGCCACATCTGTTGAGAAGCTACAGATCACTGCCTTCTACAGGAGCAGTATGTCCCTGCTGAGTGCTACTGTGAAGTCTCCAATCATCAAGAATTAAAATATACTACTTCTTATAAAATCAGGATATTGACAGTTACAATTTCTACTGGAAATTTCTATTGAATTTGATCTGTTTATTGTGTACAAGACAAATATCATATCTAATATCATATGATACTGAAGACTAGTAGCTTAAGAATGGCTTAGTTAGGAGGTCTTAAGAATCAGTGGCCTCAACCTTGTTTAGAATACCAAAAATAATCAATCTGACCTTCCATCACCTCTTACATCTTAACATCTGACAGTCTTTGGGTTGGGAGCTTTCTGTTAGATAGATTTGCAGGTCTGGGTTATGGACTGGGAGCTAGTTCAGTACACTCTGTGAATTAACTGGTATTGATTGCAGTGCTTCCAGAAATGGGAAAAGAAGCAGTGACAAGAAGACTCACTGTTTGGAAAGAGCACATGAGCCTCACCACTTTTTGTGATCTGTTCTACATGTAGGTGTTTTGGCGCTCACTACTGTAATCTCAGAGATGGCAAAAGATCCCTTCTTATTTATTTCCAGCATGTATTTACAGATTTGGCACCTATAAATTGTTTAAGTCCCTTTCTGAGCTGCTGCTGCTGCTGCTGCTGTGGCAGCATATTCCCGAAATTCACCACATACTGTGTAAAGAAAAGTTCTTTTATCTATTTGAAATTGATCTCCTGCTATTTTTATCAAATAGTCCTTGCTCTTGTGCTGAGAAATTTAGTGAATTCAGTTCAAAATTTGTCTTAGCCACTGCCACCTTGAGTTTTGTGAACTTTAATCATATCACTTATCCTTCTCCTCCCCAGATTGGGGCCTTTTCAATTTCTCCATTTAAGCTGCTTTATTGCCTTTATCATTTCACCCAGTCTCTAACATTTCTATGTCCTTTTTGACATGCAGAGACCGGAACAACTGTTCAGGATATGGGTACTTCCATGTTTTAAATGACAACAAAATAATGCTTTCTGTCTTTCAATATTCTTCTTGATATCTTGTTGGATTTTCTGTCTGCCATTGCACACAGAGCTGGTGACTTCAAGGTCAGCTTCTCATTGTGGATTTGCATCTGTCACTTCTGAGGGTAGCATGTGTAGATGTGGTTTAGATTGCTTTTCTCTGGGTGTTGCACCTTTTATTTGTCAACAGTGAAGATCACCTGCTGTTACTGTTGCGCACTCACTTTTGTCATTTCCTTCTGGAGTGCCTTGTTACTGCCATCTGATAAAAGTGAGCTTAATAGTAGCATCTGCAGACATTTTCTTAAATCCTTTCTCAAGGAACATACAATTCTATTCTGTGGTTACACTGTGCTTAATGGGGAATCGGTTTCTCAGCTGGACTACAGGTACAGCTTTAATAGTAATAAGTTTTAAGAAGATGTCTTGAGACATGAAAGTATGGCCATAATTCTCAGTCTATACGATCTCTCTTGTTCTCTTACAGCACTACCTTAATGTGTTTGTATTTCAGTTCATTGGCTTGACTGTACCTTGTGTAAACGTGCCAACTCCATTTTAGAGCTAGCTTGCCTAGGGACAGACAGCACTTTAGTCATGCAAACTGGGGCTTTCTATGCTCAGCTGGCACCATATATGTGTCTTTCATAGCTATCGCAGCTGAATCCTGTAGTACTTGATGCTATCTAGAACAAAGCTAACTAGGATAAATCTAGACAAAGCTGCAAAACAGACAGAGCTACCAAAGATACAAAATCTGAGTTTACAAGAAAATATTTTCACCTGTCTTTGTCTCTGTGGAGGCTATTTTCATTCTTCAATTACATCACAATATAGCTTTGTGTATCAAAATATACTTGATGTGTAATTGATAACACTAAAGGCAATGAGTGCAGTGCATATAATGAATATAAACGGATATGATGTGCTGCATGGGGCATTACTGTGCAAGAATATCTGTCAATAACAGTGACATAAAGCAAATAGTCTAACTTTGCCTTAGATGAAAATTAGTCTAAAAATCTAAAGGAAATGTTCCTGTAATAAAAGTTTTGATAGCTTTACCAGCACTTCACATTTAGATACCACAACAGATAAATTTTAAAAAGAACTAATGTTTTTCTATTAAACCATCATGACTCCCCTCATCTTTTCATAATATAATAGTTTGCAAACGGAATACTAAAGACAACTGTGAATCATTGCTAATTCTGTTAACTGGATGATTAAAATGACAAGAACATCTGCAAACAACTGTTGCTAGTATTATTGCTGTGCCTGGAAGCTCTGCTATGGTTAAGGATCTGACAGTGTTTCCATTATTAAATCTCATTTTAATCCTCATTAGGTTTAAACCTGGCATTCATATTTTCAGTCCAGATGACAGGTTTTGGACAACATTTTGAATTAGCTGCATTTTATTTACAGAAATGTGGGAGAGCCATTAATACTTTGTCAGAATCATTTCAAACTCTAGAAGATTTTTAACATCCTGAAATTGTTCACATTAGGAAGTTATTATGATTACTATTTATTCTTGATTATTCTAGATAACAGGAAAATGTTTAAGTGATGTGATCATTTGAAATAACAAAATATGAGTAGCATGTGGACGCAGATGCTTACACTTGTACTCAGCTTAGTAAACGTGATTAGTATCCCCAAAGTCAGGTACGACTATTCAAGTGCAGAAAATTAAATGAATGCACATGTAGTTTTGAAATGGCCTATAAACTGACTTTGCTGTAATCTCACTGGAAGCCCTACTGTCTGCTAAGATGGAATTGGAGTTTGTTGAGGTTGATGGCACACATTGATTAACTTCCATATGATCCTAATTCCACTGTTCAGATATGCAAACTTACTTACTTGCTTTCATAGCCATGCACATAGGATGCAGAATTTGACTAGCTATTTATCACCCAGGAAGGTGGAATGGAAGTGACATATGAGAGACCCTCCATGATGTTCCCTGTGGGATTTTGGGTATAAATCCCAACAGAAGGGCTCAAGGAAGGTTCAGCAGTGGTAAACATACACTGGAGCTACACATAATCCACATACTTCCACAGCTTAGAGCATTGTAAATACTGAAATAAGTACTTTTCTAATTAGTAATTATTAGAGGTAGTCTGAAAAAGTGTCTTGCATTCTTGATATTACAGTTGATAACTGTAGCATTTTTTAAGTGCATAAATTTCTTTACAGGAAAACGTTGCCAAACATTTTGTAAACTATCTCACTGTAGAAGTTCAGAAGGAGGCTGATGTATTATCAAAACATGGAATGTATTTAAGTATACATTTATGAAACGCAATTATCTTTGTGTGTCTCCATTTGTGGAAAATGATCTTGCTGAGAAGAGATTTAGTTTATGACACTGGATATGTCCTACAAAAAGCCCGTGGTGAAGCCTGTACACAGGCTATATACAGTAAAGTTAAGCTTCCTTTTTTGTAATTTGGAGAAAACAGGCCAAGAACATTCTCATCAGTTTCACTAAGCATAATTGTGCAAATATACATCATCGCTATAAAAGGCCACATTTTCAGAGGTCCTTAGGACATGAGACAAAAAAAGATTGGAAAAGAAAAAAGGTGAACAAATTTTCAATTTCTCTACTGATACTATGACCCCTCCTTCTCTCCCCCCCCCCCCCCCCAACCAAAAAAAACCAACCAACCAACCAAACAAAAAAACCCATACCTTTTCTTAATTGTTTTCAACTAAATTGTCACATTCTCATACAAGTTTTGTCCTTATAAGTGACTTTTCTGACCCTAGTATAAATGTAAGAATTATACTGTGAAGGATAGGAGATACACATCTCTGAGCGGTTTAAACTTGTGTGCAATTCTGCTATGAATTATTTGAAAAGGCAGGATCGGGCAAGATTCAAATGGAGGACAACTTGAATTCATTACAAATGAAAGCTGAGTACATCTGAAATATACAGAATATATTTGAAAGCTACTTTTCAAGTCTGATCAACACAGTGAATTTATTCACAAGGAAGTGAGAGAATGGTTAATATGTAGATTCAACTTGCTAATTAATTTTTGCCATAGATGCATTATTCAGACAAATACGACCCTTTCCCTTTTTTAAATATAAGCAGCTACTAATGTTTTCTCATGATGGGACTGTAAGTAATCCCTCTGCTTGCTGATATCATCTAATCCTGGTTTTCTTCAAGCCTACTATATGCTTCCTAGAAAGATGTTAAGTTTAATCCTTTCTGTTTTAAGGTATTAGCATGGTGTCCAGCAATGTCACGTAGTGAGGAATCTTTTTAAAAATCGTATCTCATAATAGTCAGACTATTTGAATTGAGTATATTCCAGATGTAAGTAGAAAAACAGTGTTCTCTGCACCATTTACTTTTTGCCCCTCTGTCTCTGTCCAGCTTAATGGATTTAGAGTCACACTTCACACTGGTTAAATTAGATAAAATCTTACATTTTATGTTTCAACCAGTTTACATCTTTTTCTTCATGGGGTTAAGTTCATAAATGTGGGATCACGAACATTTTTCCATGAAATTTCGTATCAAATTTCTTGATCAAAGTTTAATGGTGAATATTTTTAAAGTTCCATTTTGTCTTATATCTTTTCAGCTGACATATATTTGAAGTAATATGGTGCAAATAGAAGATTTAAATAATGCTGTTTTGTATAAATGCTACCTGCTTGTCTTCATTTTGCTATCAGTCTGTAGTAACAACGTGTTTTTGCACCAGTTTTCTCATTTAATGCAGGATTTTTTTTTCTTTCTCATTGTTCATATCGTGGACTTTTCTCCTAAGTTTGAGGAGCTCAGTGTGTATCTGAGCTTTGTGTTAGTGTTTGTTCCTGAGTAGAGCAGGAGTAAACAATTGCTATACATGGTGGTACAGAGAAGGGGGTGGATGTGCTAAAAAAAAATGTAAATTACTTAATATATTTCGACAAATCCAGGATTAGCCTGCTGCGTGACAATCTACACAATCTCTGTAGCATACTGAATTTCTGTCAACAAACGATATACATTGAGATATCTCAGTTCTGTTTCAAGTAGTTCATTTTCAGGAAAATGAAATCTTTCAGACACCTGTTTCCAAGTCATGACTTGAAAAACAGAACTTTTACGAATCATCTTTGTCTGTGCCAACTGTATAAGAAAAGTGCACTGTAGCTTGAATATATAGCTTGGTAACTCATTAAGTTAACAAATCTCTTCCTCTAGGATTCAACTCAATTTAGGAAAGCTTTGTTTCATTTATAGCCAATTTACTGCATAGAAGATGTGCAAGAATATAGTTTCCAAAATGTATTTAAATTCATCAAAAAGTCTTCCAGGATGTTGAGACATATTACAACTTTGGTACAGTTTGAATACAAGCGTGCTGGAAACTGTGCTTGATATCAAACAGCCATTATACATTTTTTTTGTTTTGTTTTGAAAATCTGAAATAATGTACTGAAGTTAATCTTAGATTAAAGGGATCATAACTTCCATAGAATCATAGAATCATAGAATCGCTAAGGTTGGAAAAGACCCACAGGATTCAACCATTCACCCTTCACCAATGGTTCTCACTAAACCATGTCCCTCAGCACAACATCCATACACTCTTTGAATACCACCAGGGTCGGTGACTCCACCACCTCTCTGGGCAGCCCATTCCAGTGCCTGACCACCCTTTCAGAGAAGTAGTATTTCCTAATGTCCAGCCTGAACGTTCCCTGGCACTACCTCCCTTCAGGTAGTTATAGAGAGCAATAAGGTCTTCCCTGAGCCTCCTCTTCTCTAGACTGAACAACCCCAGCTCCTTCAGCTGCTCTTCATAAGGCCTGTGCTCCAGACCCCTCACCAGCTTTGTTACCCTCCTCTGGACATACTCCAGGGCCTTGATGTCTTTCTTACAGTGAGGGGCCCAAAACTGGACACAATACGCGAGGTACAGCCTCACCAGTGCTGAGTACAGGGGGACAATTACTTCCCTGTTCCTACTGGCCACACTATTTCTGATACAAGCCAGGATGCCATTGGCCTTCTTGGCCACCTGCACACACTGCTGGCTCATGTTCAGTCTAGCGTCAATCAACACCCCAACGTCCATTTCCTCTACACAGTCTTTCAGCCACTCTGCCCCAAGCCTGTAGCCTTGCCTGGGGTTATTGTAGCCAAAGTGTAGGACCCGGCTTTGATCAGTATATGTTTGTCAGTGTTAAATGTTTCTATTTTGTAAGGACTCCTGGAGTCCATTGAGGATAACTTCCTGGTCCAAGTATTGGACAGACCAACTAGAAATGAAGCATTACTGGACCTTGTTCTCACCAATGCAGGGGAGATCATTAAAGAAAGAGGTTAAATCAGAGGCAGTTACCACATTTTGATTGAGTTAATAATCTAGAGGAATGTGTGCCTGGCAGAATCAAGACCCTGAATTTCAAGTGAACTAACTTTTGCCTGTTTAATGACTTGTTGGATAAGTCCCCCTAAGAAACTGTCCTTGGGGACATAGGAATGGAACAGAGATGGCAGATCTTTAAGGACACCCTTCTGAGAGCACAAGAGCTCTCCATTCTCCAGCATAAGAAATAAAGCAGAGGAGGCAAGGAAACTGGTATAGCTGAGCAAGTACTTGCTGGTCAAACTGAGTGAAAGGAAGGAGAAGTATAGGCAGTGGAAGCAGGGAGATATGTCCTGGGAAAAATATAGGGATGCTGTCTGGACATACAGAGAGCGGATCAGGAAAGCCAAGATGCAGATGGAACTGAACTTGGCGAGAGATGTGAAAAATAACACAAAGAGTTTCTTTAGATACATAGATCAGAAGAGACAGGCAATGGAGAGTGAACCCCCTCTGAAAAATGAGAAGGGAGAACTGGCTTCAACAAACATGGAGAAGGCTGAGGTACATGATGATTTTTTTTTTTTTGCCTAAGTTATCATTGACAGCCAGACTTCTCATACCTCTTGTATCCCTGAACCTCTAGGTGGGAAATAAGGAAGCAATATCCCCACACTGTGAGCAAAGTGTGAGTTGGAGACTGCCTCATGAGGCTGAATGTATACAAGTCTATGGGATGAGACAAAATGCACCTCAGGATCCTGAAGGAACTGGCTAATGTAGTTTCCAAGACACTCAACATCATATCTGAAAAGTCACTACTGTCAGGTGAAGTTCCCAGTTGCTGGAAAGAAGAAAACCCCTCCTATTTTTAAGAAAGGGAGAAAGGAAGACCTAGGGAACTACAGGCTGGTGATCCTCATGTCTGTGCCTGGGAAGATTATAGAAGAGATCCTCTATGATTCTTTGATTCTGTGACTTTGAAATGGCAGGCATTAATCAAACTTAAAAATGGCTTAGTTGCTTTGTAACTACTTTCTTCCACTGTGTAAATTTCGAATGTGTTTTGTGAATCTGTGTATTAGTTCTCCTCTACGTGAAATTTTCTAGTTCAAACTTGATATATAACCTACCAGTAAAACTACTAATATTATATTATCAAAAACTTATAGAGCTGATAGTAGAAGTTATAAACGTTTTTTCAAGTGGAAAAAAATGAAGCTTAAATACAATCTAAACATAGTAAGTGTTTTATAAAGAGTATAACAAACTAATACATAAAATAGTTTCATTTTTTAAACAAAAACAGACTTATTTTTGACAAACAAAATGTTTTTAAGGTGCTATGCTACAGTATAACTGGATGATCACGCTGCCTCCTAGTCTCAGCTAAACAATATTTTCACTGGTTTTGAGCACAATGCTTAAAATAAAAGAAGGGTGAAACACACAAAAAAATTAAGCTTAAATTCAAACTGATGTATAGAGATTGTTAGGAACCTATATGTCTTTGATCTTGTTTTAATCCACTTTTCTCTGGTCATCAGATATTTAACATCATGGGGCACATCATCAGCTTGTATAATTTGTTATTGTGCTTTTGAAAGTTAATGGAGCTGAAATACCAGCTGAAGGTCTGCCTCTATAACACTTCAGCTAATGTACACAAATCTGTAGAGCTATTACAAGTCTCTTCCTCAGATATGCCTTTCTCAGACATTTTTCTGGTTGCTTTTACATTTAATTTATTGTATAGGAATTGAGGAAAGAGGGCAGCATCTAATTGTAGCTACCACACAGACAACTCAAATCTAAATTGAAGTGCATAAAAAGGAAACTTCTATTGCTAATCCACCATTTATATTGTTCCAATTCATCTCATTTTGCAGACAGTAAGAAGCAAGATTTAACTGGCAGTGAAGTTCTGTAGTCAGGAATGGGAACCTTCCTAATACCTTACCCTTCAATGAACTAGAGAGTCTGTCACTGGCCCAGGAATTCAAAGAGATGAGGAATGCAAAACTTTTCTTAATTAGAGTCACAGTCATATGTAAGTTGTTTCTCTGGAGGAAGATTGTCATGTATAAGCAGAGGTAACTAGTGTTGTCTTTTTCCTAAAAATACTCCTGGTGTGCTATAAGAAGTCATCACTTCCTTATATCTTTTTCTTATATATTCTTTAGAATATATTTTATACTCAAGAATGTTAGATTAGAACTTCTCTGAATGAAAATAATTTGATGGTATCCCTCTTTACATACCTTCCCTCTTACTTTTTGGAAAATTTAGTCTAGTCACAAGCCAGAAGTAGCGTGTGGCTTATGGTTGTATCTTAAGTATCTCATCTCTATTGTACAGCTTTATTAATGTACAAATGTGTTATCACTGTGACAGAAGCATCTTGGCTGAACTTCAGGTGTGCTCTTAAATGCAAAAACCAAGTTGTAATCTCAGTGGAACTTTGTTTTCACTGAGATTATAACTTGATTTAGAAATGAATTTTTGATCAGATTATAAATAGTGAATAAAAATAGAGGATTTATTTTTCCTGTGATGTATCTGAAGACTGTTAAAACATTAATTGCATAAATTTAAGACAATGATCAAATAGAGTGATGCCAGCAAAATGCTGAGTAAACTTGTTTGGTCTGTGACCCATGTTCATTATCTTTATATTCAAGTGATGTTTATGAAGGTAAAATAGGAAAGAAAGAACTAACCTCAAGGGTTGTGTGTGTCTTGCTTCTTAGCAGCTCTCAATATTCTACAGAGAACTAACATCTTGATAATTAAATTGCTTCCACATGTGTGCAGTGGTGTCAGCAGGATGCTGTCATATTGCATATATTTAACAAATTACATTTAATTTACTTCTTTATTTCCATTATGGAAATTGCACTCATATTATTCAACAAGAAGTCCCTCCATGTGACAATGAGACAAGAAAATGCAAAACAAAAACTGATCTGAATACTTGCAAGGTAAATGCATTTTTAAAACGACAATAAAAATCCTGTGTTAGAAAGTTAAAAAAGAAGTAAACAGAGTTGATATTCAGAGGAAACTGATTAATGAACAAACTATTTACTTCTGTGGTGTTGGCAGTGTTCACAGTATTAAAAGATAGAAGGAGAACACAATCCAAAGGGAATATAAAATGTAAAGTTTTGATGAGGAATGAGACTTGATAGAGCAGAAGTGAATGTACCACAGAGCTTTGGGGCATAATTTCAGTTACTTCAGTTTGCAGGTTAAATTTAATTGTGATTGTTATCAATTGTTTAGTGAAAATTGTTTTTGATAAGTAAACCTCTATGGGTTTTTCGGATAGAGAAAATAAGTAAACAATTCATCTCAAGAATAATTTTAAACTGTGGTTGGTTTAAAAAAAAAGCAAAATAAACTGATATCCTCTGGGTGTGGTGTAATAATACTATTTTTCTTCTAGGCAGACTTAGTCAGTACCCTTTGTCTGTAACAGAAGGATAATTTTTTTGTAATTTATTATTCTTATTCTTATTATATTGCTTGAAGTTAATAAGTAGAGCTGATAAGAACTACAACACCTGAGAATAGAGTTCCTTATAGATAAGGGAAATCTACTTTGTTTTAATATTTGTTTGACTGCATGCTCTTAATTCTTAGTATATCAATTTGCATCCAATCTAGAGTGATGCCTCATGCATTCTTTGATTCCTGTTCTCTGTTACTCTTATTATCTGGCAATACAAACACAACATAAGTAGAGCATTCCCTACAGGTTTTCCTGGTAAACAGTCTTATTATTTGGCATTAATCTAGCTTTGTAATTAGTGAAGAAGTACACTGATGTAAGCTTCCCTCACTGAGACAAGATGGGTAGATACCACAGTGAACTCAAGCCGAATTTGGTGGAGAGAGAGTAACGCTTTTGATTTCTATGGACCTTCACACTGTGATGTTAACAGGCTCAAGACAAAAACACAGTTTAGCAGCTGATGAAAACAGGTTATATTCTGAATTTGCTATCTACCCAAGAGTAGAAGTAGTTGGTATGCCTCATAAAATTCCCAATGATACTTTGCCAAGAGTTCATAGAGGTATATGATAGGCTATTAAGTTCATACATTAAGTGTATGCATTAAGCTTATACAGTTTTAAGCAGATAGTCATCACTGTTAACGAGCACAATCCAGGGAGGGAAAATAATAGAAAATCAATTTAAATCCAAAATTAACCATACAAAACTTTTTCATTGACTTTTTGGTTTATCTTTCTTGGGGGGGGGGAAGTAAGAACACTGCTATAACTGTTTGTCCTTCTTTATTTTATTCATCATTAGCTGCATATGAATTGTGCATGGAGAGAAATATGGGACATGCAATGTGATTGTTAACATTTCAAAGAAGATTATTCATCACTATGGGAGGCATCACTCATATTTGGCTCCTCCAGATCTTTGAGAGTGAAGGTCTGCAGCTCAGAATTCAACTAGCTGTTTTCAGCTTTTGACAGACTGCCTTTACAAAGCAGAATTGAAGGACTTTAAGTGCTTGTAGTGGATCCCTTTGAGTAATGTATAATTGGTATGGCACTGGCCCACTGTCTTTCCTCTGCCTGTGGGGTAAGTACTACATTCTCAGATTTCCCTCAGGATGAAAGGACTATGGCTGGCAGATGCCACATACCTAGAATGCATTACTATAACCCAAGTCTGTGTGAAAAGGAAAATTTTGAGTTCCCCTGGAGTCTCAAGAGCTGCCAATTGCATATCTGAAGAGAAATAAGAATACCTTTCTAGCAAGTACTTTATCTTATTTCACCTTTTCTTCTATTCACTATCAATGCCTGACAGAGGAGGAAAGGAAATTGCCAAGAGCTATATTTCTAAAATGAACATCCATGTTCATCACAATCTTTATCAGTGATCAGCCTCATCCCACAACTGTCCCACAAAACACATTCTTACTTGAACTTATTTTCCCACCATTTTATTTTGTAAGTGTTACCTCTATCTTTCAATCACCTTTTGACCTTGCTTTTTGCATATTTCAGCCTGTTGTTCTCTATTTACTTCTCTTCTTTTTAATCCCTATTTAGAGCTTTTTCTTTTTATTGCTTTTCTTTCTTTTTTTCCCCTTCCTGTTTTTGCCAGTGCTGTTTTCCCTTTTTATTTCTAATCTCTGCATCTATGTGGGAAGATTATTTCTATTTCATGTCCTACCTCCATTGTCACTAGTTATGTTTTGCCACAGATCCTTTCTGTAGTTTATGCCAGTTTATTGCTTTCAGTTACATGTGCTCCATAGGTATCTCTTTTCCTATTCTTTTCCTATTTTTCTGTTTGTCTTCTACTTCACAATTAGTGAAATCTCAAAGTATAGATGAAGCATTAATAAGAACAAATCTTGATGCTATTAATCATCTTCTGTCTGATTTGATTCTATTATATGCATAGTCAAGTCAAAACACTCAGGTAGAAATGCTGAGATTACCTGAATGCAGTACTGTGTTCTATGCAGCAGTACAGACTGGATGCTGAAATTATAGCATAGATAGAGTTTGAGTGGTGCAAGGAAGCAAACTGTCCAATTAGTCTGGCATCAGTAACAGGAATCACAGAATCTTAGAATCATCAAGGTTGGAAAAGATCTCCAAGATCATCCAGTCCAACCATCCACCTATCACTAATATTTCCCACTAAACCATGTCCCTCAGTACAACACCAATGTTTCTTGTACACCTCCAGAGTCAGTGATTCCACCACCTCCCTGGGCAGCCTGTTCCAGTACCTGAAGCTCTTTCAAAGAAGAAATATTTCCTAGTATCCAGCCTGAAACTCCCCTGGTGCAACTTGAGGCCATTCCTTCTAGTCATAGAATCATAGAATGGTTTGGGTTGGAAGGGACCTTCAAGATCATCTAGTTCCAAACCCTTGCTATAGGCTATAGGGACACCTCCCTCTACACCAGGTTGCTGAAAGTCCTATTGCTAGTTACATGGGAAAAGAGATTGACACCCACCGCACCACAACCTCCCTTCAGGTAGCTGTGGAGAGTGATAAGGTCAACCCTGAGCCTCCTCCAGACCAAATAATAGCAGCTCCCTCAGCTGCTCCTCCTGAGACTTGTGTTCCAGACCTCTCACCAGTTCATTGCCCTTCTCTGAACTTGCTCCAAGGCCTCGAGGCCTGAGATATGCAAAAAGTAAATCAACTAAAGCAAAGAAGTGCACAAAGAAAAAAAGTGTATCTTTTTTGAAGATAATACTTGCACTGATAAATAATTTTATGCAGTCAATATACATATTGTAGTTACTTTTTTTTTTTAAAACAAAATAAGGTTTTCTTTGAACCTAACTCAAATTAGATCCCTTTCTGACAGATATGAGAGATTTTCTTTCAAAAGTTCCAAGATGTACAAATTAGTGGAGTGGAAATAACAGTGATCTCTTTGTATCATGGCATTTAGCCAGATATAATGGTGGGAGATCAGCTTCTAAATTCAGTCAAGAACATGTCTTAGCTGTACT
Organism: Gallus gallus; assembly: GCF_016699485.2. Classification (NCBI taxonomy): domain Eukaryota; kingdom Metazoa; phylum Chordata; class Aves; order Galliformes; family Phasianidae; genus Gallus; species Gallus gallus. The sequence goes on along the minus strand of NC_052532.1, from coordinate 18,880,286 downwards.
TCATTGCTAAGGATTGGATAATTACAGTAGATATCAGAATGAATGTGAATGAAAGATTTGTAGTGACAAGTTCTTTATTGAAAAAAGAAAAAGAACAAAGAGTACTTTTTATATCTTGGCAAGACAGATTTTACTTTTCTGATTTGTTTTTTGTGAGATAGAAGTCATCTACTTGTGGTTTGAGTTCTTTTATTTTTTCAGCAGCTTCTTGGAGAGCAGAAAATGCCTTTTTTTTTTTTTTTTTTCCCCTTCTTTCTTTCTTTTTGCCTGAAGTATAGTGTGCTTTAATGAATGACTGTCAGAGGAAGACAACTGGTAAAATTCCATCACTAAAGCATTTGTTAGTACAAGAAAGAAAGATTTGACAGTGATGAAAGGTGCATCACTAGAGTGGAAGTGTCTTCGATCTTCTGAAAGGTATAAGCTTCAGGTCTCCTCCAAAAATCTTCCTTTTCGTAGTTTCTTTCTTAATTCGAAGACAAATATTGGATTTCTAATCCAACTGCTGTGAACAGAGAAAAAGAACAGAAGGTAAAATTGTGCCTGAAATTAAGAATTGAATTCAAGAATGCCTACGGATCATTCTGTCTTAGCAAATGTTTCAAGAACAAATAGAACAGGTGGCTAAAGTCTGTTTATTTAGCAGTACCTCCTTTGCTGGTCAGCTGACTATCACAGTGCCATCTCCTTCATGAGGATGTGTGGTATGGGAAGAGAATTGTCTTCGTTGAGCCTAAACTCCAAGATTAATTAATTTCTTAATAATATATGGAAAACTTATGCATCCCTTTGGACATATAACTTTTATCTAGCAACCAGGTGACTTCAGCATTTAAAAGTGCTGCAGAGGAGAGACCTGGGTGGTAGATTCTCCTATGTTCGAATATACAGATGTTACAGTCTGACTGAGTGACTGGCTCTAGGATTTTAAATGGAAAACTCTATCCCTTCAGTTGTAACTAGGCTACTGTGTAGTTCAACTGCAAGGCTCATGGGTCTAAATTACAAGCATGCAGAAAGAACCAGACTTTTTAGTCAAGAATTCTGGAGACCAAGTTAAAAGTTGAATGTCACTGGTCTGATCCTACTGCTAGAACTATGTATGTTTCTTCTTAGTTTGTAGAACTAAGAAGAGACTAAGAGAGAGCTCTGCAAGACTAGATGTTGGAGCTTACACTTCAAAGGATATCAGCCCTTTAAAGACCCTACCAGTATTTTCCCTACATTATCCTAAAAAGAAATATATTTGATTTAGCCTCTAAAGGCAAAAAAAAAATATCCTTTTTTTTTTGAGTGACTGTAGGGTTTTTTATTATTTATTTATTTATTTATTTATTTTACTTTCTTCAGACTAGTAAGAGTAGTATCTTCATTTACCATGAAGTAATATTGTGACCTGGCTTCTGTAATATTGTTCATACTATAGACATTATATTGACAACACATTGGTATTTTATCTACAACTGAGTTGTGCTCACACAGCATCAGGGCTATTTCATGCTGTTCTGCCAATGGGGAGCCTGAGGGTGTTCAAGAAGTTGGGAGGAGACACAGCTGGGACAGCTGACCCTCAATGACAAGAATGATATTCCATACCATATAATGTATTAAGATATAAAAACTGGGGAAAAGAAAGAAGAAAAGAAAGGAAAGATTGAGATTTATGTTTGACTTCCCAAGTAACTGTTATGCGTCATGAAATCCTGCTTCCCTGGAAATAGCTAAACATCTGCCTGCTGATATGTAGTGAATGAATTCCTTATTTTGCTTTGCTTGTGTGTTCAGCTTTGCTTTACCTATTAAGCTGCTTTTATCTCTGCCTGAGAGTTTTCTCACTTCTGCTGTTCGAATTTCTGCATCCATCCTGCTATGGTTCTTAGCTTGCTACTGGGGTTAATGCACAGCAAATACTTTAATCACAGTGCACCTCTACTTGAAATGCAGTGCGAGAGCTTGTAAAATACAAGTATGTGATCCTGCCACAATTTAATCAGAGTAACTTCTGTTAATTGTCATAAATGACTGGAATTGCAAGAAATACTTAAGAGATAAGGTAGATAAACAACATAATAGAAAATTAGAAAGGAAAAAAAATGCTGAAATATATCAGAAGTTATTTCAGGCTCTTCACTCTGGTGCCTTTGTTTTTCACTCTTTTCATTATCTTTGATCACTTGTCTAGATCATGGTTCTTAGAGATGTTCAGAGAACTGGCAGATCCATTAGTTCCTTGAGTCCATTGATTCCCATTCTTTCTTTAAGGCCACTGTCAGTACGGTGTAAAAGATGGTAAAACTCTTTGGCTCCTGAAGCGCTGGTTTAATACATTCTTTTAGAAGATGTCCAATTAGATGCTTTAAATCTACAGCTACAGTACCATGTATAAACAGTTTTAAGCCTTGAGCTGACTTTTTTATTTCTTCCTCCCTGAGTGGTAAACAAAAATAACTCTGTAAGAATAATTGAGAAAAGTACACATGTACTGTGAAGAACAGGATCACCGAAGGCTATGTCTTTTGTGGTGTCTCATAGACCTGATACTGATGGAATTTATTGACATTTTTCCTCATTAGAAACAGCAATACATTTTATTTCCATTTATTACATTTGTAAGGGGTTATGATCTTTGAAATCTCTATCCCACTGATTTTATTTGAAGAACAAATTAAAGCTATTAAGAAGGTAATAACTACAGGATATGAATATCTCTATTGACATACAGTCATGTGGTATGACCACTTCATAAACTCTGAAAGGCAGTCTAAAATTGAAAACCTCACAGAAAGTACCCAGCAATTTATTACAGCAAAGCTTTGTGTTAGTTTTGGTACTGTATTCTAGCCGTGTCAAGAGTGTGCTGTTATCTCAGAATCATTCAGTTCAGTTTGGCCATTCAATCAAGGTCAAGAAACCAGCACAATCTATACTTTCAAAATGCAGGGGAAGAGATAGGGAAAAGTGAAAGGAACAAGGATTCAAATTCAAGTTTTGATGGAGTTTCTTTCCTCTAAGATGATTCTTGCCAAGGCAAACACAAAGACCCTGGCTCTGTGGAGAGGGAGCGATGTACTTGGAAGTAATGACTTGATCAAATACAACTGAACTGTCTCATACTTAGTCATACAGTAGTTTATTTGAAGATAACTTTTAATGTACTTTTCCTGATAATTGCTTCAATAAATTTCTGAAAAATATTTTTTATTTTTGTCAAATATTCTATGTGTTTAGTGAGGTCGTCACTAATCTAGACCTGATTCTTGAATGTAGGCTCCTTCAATCATTTTCCAGAATATTGCATTACACTTCTGATTCACAGAATCTGTACATAGTGTAGGCTTCTGAAATTGTATACATAATATATAAATGTGAAAACATTACAGATAGGACAGTTTTATACTTTAGAACTCTAAACACAGAATATTGCTGCCTGATCTTCCATTTAAAAATAAAGTTACAAATGGCTTAGTTACACTGAAGTTTGTATTCAAATGCTCTAAAATATTAATCCTAAAATAAAGAGCTAATTTAATAATTGATTAAATGAGTACATGATCTGCTCCAGCACACTAGGAGATCAATATTTAATACTACCTTGATGAGTTTATGTAAAGTCTAGTCACACCCTTCATTAAATTATGTTGACAGAGAAGTACCAGGATTCAGAATCTAACTGTTAAAAATATTGTATGATATATCATGTTTTAACAGCAAATAAGACCATGGGCAATGTGGTTAATTGGAGTTAGGATGTTTGTGCACTTTTAAGTCTACCCTACTTTTTGTCTGAAAATGAGTACTGCTTTGATGTGTAGTAAAGTATTTATCTGGTAGCTCACTTTGTACACTACACGCTATAATTATCAAAGTTAGTGCTTTGTTTTAATTGCTTCAAGCATTGGATCAAACTGCAAATAAAGCTACCTGAATAATTGTAATACATTTTTTTTTCTTATCATCAATTTTGAGTTGGAAAATAATAACTTGTAGAAGAAACTGAAGATGACAAAAAGGCAACTTTCTTATCAAATGTGTTCATCTGAGGTAATCCCTTGGAAAATACCATGACAGAAACAGTTTTGTTGTTGTTGTTGTTTTTGTTTTTGATAGGGTCTTATGTAAACAGAAATTTCCACAGAGTGAGGTATTCAAGTATTAGGCATATCAAGCATATAATTGAATGTTTATTTAGAACACTGTAATGACACTGTTTTTTTCCTCATTTCTTTAGTAGTAAACATAAATTTATTTTTACAACTGAAAACTGTAGAAGTGTTATATGTGTATGTGTATATGCATATACGTGTGTTTATGAATAGGTACATGTACATGTACACTATAGAAAAAGACCTCACTGTTGCAGAATTGAAGCATTAACTGCAGCTTCACAATTCAAACAAAAACAGCTACTATCATATCCTACCCATTTTGGTAATGGCTATCAATTCTTTGGACAAATTGAAGATGAACCAAGGGAGTTAAAAGACTGCAATATAATTAAACAAAATTTACATAAGAACATCCCATCTCTCACTTAAGCTGCATGAGAATTAAATATGAGAATTAAAGATGAGGAGGCAGGCTAAAGCTTCAGGAATTTTCCTCAGAAGACTTGCAGATGCTCAGTTTTTTCCAGTCCTATGCATTTAAAATAAGGTGAATGGATAAAATCCCCTGACTAATACAAATTCACCATGTCTGCTCAGGAGGGATAGGCATCCAAGAGGCTTGTCATATCTATTGTACATTAGCTGAAATATTTCATATCTTATTTCTGTGTAATCAAAATATCTTTATCCTAAGTGTAAACTTTGCTTCATTTATACTCCATCACTTTTATTCAAAGCAGTTCTTCTTTGTCATCCTTCTGTAATAAGAATAATACAAGAAATGTAATTTATGCAGGACTACAAGACCAAAATTTTTAGATCAATAAATTTAGTTTTCATGATGTAATGTAAAAGGGATTTGCTATGGTGTATGCATGAGAAATGCTTTGCTTAGTAGTTGTTCTGATATGATGTTCTAAATGCAATGCTCGATATACTGTGCTATTAAAATCTATTCCAAAGAATATCCCTAGGGTGTCTCTTGTCATTCTGACTGAAGCTTGTGCATAAATTTTCAGCTATAGAGAAACATTCTAAGTATCTGTTGTCATGAAGTAGCTGAATGTTCCTCATGAGTCCTTCGAAGGTTTATAAAGACAGTTTCAGAAATAACTTTTTTTCTAGCAAAATATGTACTATATGAATTCAAACACATAATTCTACCTATAATTAAGTGAAGCTGCACTTACAAGTTCCAAAATCTAGAATATTTCAATGAAGACCCCATGGATCAAGATGGCATTCTGAAATGTATGAAATTATTGTGTTGGAATTTTTATTGTAATTCAAATCGCATTCAACCTAATTAAATATCCCAAAGCAAATCCCTTTTTATGTACTCAGCTGGGCTTGGTCCAGCAAGACACTCATCCTTATGAAGTCAAGCAAGACCTCAGATAGCATAAGTTTGGAATTTATAATTTGGAATGTATAATTTTACACAGTTAAAACTACCAAGAATTAATTATTTATAATTAATCTTCTGCATTTTGAGTATTAGATGAGACAAATAAGAAATCTATTGTTGTGTTAACAGTACTTCATCACCACTAAGAAATGTCCAGCATTCATTTATTGTTACATGCTTTTGAAATGATTGAGAGAACTGACGCTAATTTGTTTCACCGGCTGCAAAAGTGATGCTTTGAACCAGCAGGTTTCTGGTTTCCTTAACAGTAGAAAAGAAATGAGTATGCATCTCTCCCTAGAAACAGGACATTTTGGCAAAATCTGCATAATCTTTATGAAAGACTGAGTATATATTTGAGTTCTCAGATTTTCTGAAAAACTAGTTCAATGGATAGGTAAACTGTTAAAGCTTATTAGCATTTCTTTTATTTTTCCTTAAGATATTCTTTTTTACTATAGCATTTTTTTATAGCTTAGTAATTTTCTAGGTTTGCATGTAAATCCTCTGGTTAGCTGGTGTGGATCACGTGGCTGCCAGGCTAGTTTGAGAGAAGTCATGCATGCTCAATTTGCTTATTTATACAGCTGCACAGGAAAAAAACTACTCAATTCATATAGCCAAATCAAACAAAGTTCAAAGCCTTTTGATTTCTTAATGATGCGTTTATGTGAGAACTACTGAATTGCACATTCAGAATCAACAAAATGATAAAGGTGATACTAGACACTTACAAAATATTAACAAGCACATACAAATTTCTGAACACTCTATTATAGTTAATCCACCAGTGTAAAAACTTGCCCCAAATGACATCCACCCGGTCACTTGTGACCCCGCTTTCCCCAGCCCTTGTTCCAATGGTAATCATTTTACATACCTGATAGTCATTTTCCTCTTTAATTTGACTACTTTTGTGCAGATGTAGCTTGGTGTTTTTGATTCACCTTGTCTACATTCATATTCTTAACAAATGGTGTGGAGATAACACCACGTAGGCAGTCCCAGTGGGATGTCCGGGCCATGTTTTGCACAAGGCTTATCTTCAAGTATAACTTTAAAACACTGACCATAATCTCTAGTGACAGTTTCTCAGAGCCTGCAGGCTTTGCTGAACTCTTGCACATAAGCCTGGCTTCTCAGCGCTTAGTCCCAGGCCATCCCACTCCAAGGAGACTAGAGATTATGTGGAGCATAATCAACCAAAAAAAAAGGTTAACACAGATTTTGTCAGTTCATTCAAGTAACATCCCTTTGTGCCTCACTTTTTCTTTCTACTACCTGTCAGCAGGAGAGAGAGATAGTGATGCATTTTTGGAGATGAATACCTGAAAGAAGGAAACTTGAGCTAGTACCCACAGAAATAAGAATCACCATATCTGAAAACTGCTTGGAAAGTAATGCCTACTATTTTATTATGTTGGCTGACAAAGTCAGAGGTGGATGTTGGTGTTGCAGTAGAGGTTGAACATTTCCACCAGTATTCTATTACATTTTTTCACTGTGTGACAGATGGCAGCAGAGGGGCAGTCTGACAAAATGGTGTCTGACATGGAAATGCATATGAAGCGAAGGTATGTAATTGAATTACTCCATGAGGAAAAAATTGCAATCACTGACATTCATTGATGCTTGCTGAATGTTTGTGGAGTTGACACAAGCACAGTGAGGAGGTGGGTGGTGTGTTTCCAGTGGTGGTCACCTCAGCTGGTACCATTATTTATGAACACAGTATGCAGGCTCTCATTCATTGCTGGCAAAAATGCATAGCTAATAGTGGTGATTATGACAAATAATGTTTTGTAGATGAGAAATTGCTCTATTGAGTAGTGTTATAGACCTCTTTGCATCTGTTGTAGTTTCCATGGAAATAGATAGAAAGTATTACTTTTGGACTAATGTACCTATGTCAATCTGATGTGGTCCACATCACCAGATGTAGATGAAGTCTGGTTTACATGGCCCTGACTTGTTGACCACCTCAAGGTTGAGCATAAATATACATCTATGTACAAGCAGTTAAAGAAAGATGGAGACATGACCTAGTTAAACACCACTGCTTAGACAGAAGTAATGTAAAAGTAAGTAAAGTAAAGTAAGTAAGTAAAACAGTTCATATAATGTTTGAAATAGATTGTAAAGAAAACAAACAGAAACTATTAAAAACTTCCATAAAATAGATTAAAAAAGAAACAGTTCAGGAAAGGAAATAATTGACCCCTGAAATGAAAATTGGCAATGCTCTTTATAAAGATTTAAAAGTCACAACTATTCCTTTACTCAAACACTTGCTTAATTGTATTTAAAATAGACAGTTGGAATTGAGTGATCTAATGGCAATAAAAACTGTTGCAATCTATGAACCCTATTTCTTAACTTATATAAATATTTTTTATACTCCATTTTACAACATAAAACTATAATTGCAGTAAGACACTTCTGTGTGTGAATTATGAAAGTATTATTTCATACCTCATTGCACCAATGGCACTCATCTTTACCCAACATGCCAGTTATGAAAGACTACGCTGTTTTTCATGTCCTACAGTATCTTACTGTTTGACTCATCTTTTGGATAACGTGTTTTCCTTGCTTCTCAGCACACATAGGTGTCTCTCTCCAATTCATAGGAGGGTCTTTTAATATATGTATACGCTATGGCAAGATTAAGACACAATGGGTTCAATGTTAGCCCAACCAGTTTATTACAAATCCTAGTTGCTTAAGGAGATGGGGAAGGGAAGGCAGGTGATAGAAAAGAGATAGGAAATAAAAGCAAGGAGTCTTTGTAGAAAGCAAGAGAGAGATAGTCACCACCATGTGTCCAGTGTGATTTGTAGTTCAGATGCTGATCTTCAGTAGTGATAGATTGTTGCTCAGTTGATGGTGACAGCGACTTATTTTCCAACGGCAGTAGAAATTTATAAATTTATAAATTCAAAGTGGTTGAGTCAGCTTCTTTTGGAGTGACAGCTTCTGGCTTTTGGATCTCAGTAGGAATTCCTTTTGTTCCCATCTTCCGGGCCTTGCCAGCAGATAAGAGGGAGCAGGGAGGCGCCCACTTGTATACTGCCTTCACAGTATACAGTGGTATCATCCCTCAGTCTCCTGTACCAAGCTGGTGTTATTGGGTTACAGGCCAGATCTTTCACCAGTAAACACTTCTGAGCACTCTATTCCAAAGTTCAAACAGCTCCAAAGAAATGCTTTCAAATGTAAACCTGTGAACAAAGTGATGCTGACTGCCACACGGCAACACCCACCTGTCATCTCCTAGATAAGTCAGAGTGTTATTGCAAGAAACGCCTCAGAAAGCAAGCTTTGAGCCAAAAACAAAGAAGGGTTCAGACAACAGGTCACTCTGAATAAATAAACGACAAGAACACAACTCAAAGTGAATACCTAGAGGTGTTGTCTGGAGAAAATTTCAGACTTAACTTGCAAGGAGTTTTTTCTTGTACTTATTCAAAACACTCAGGATTAACAACTCCTTTTGCTTTTTATCCACTAAATGCTCTTACAGTACATAAAAATTTGGATTGAGATTTTGTTTGTTTTTAATGATGTTTTTCTGGCTTGCTATGACAGTACAGAGTGTTTGGCTTATTATCAGAATGTGCACGATTATAGAATTAGTCTCATTCTTTAACTCTAGTTTAGTTTGAGGAAAAGCACTGAATTCTGAGAACTGACATACTAAATGCCTGAAAAAGATTGATCACATTCTGAAATAAATGTATGTTAGTCATTGCATTTAAATTTGGCATTGCCCATCTCAGTTTTCTATTGTTGTTGTGTAGAGGAAATACGATTTTTTAAAATTGGATAAACTTGCAGTTCTGCAAAAATAGATCTGATAGCCATACAGATGGAAGGGGTAACAGAACATGTTTTATGCAAATCAATTTAGTGTTAGTAAATCTAACTTTAGTTTTTGAAGGTGTCAGCATTCTTTTAACAAAATTTCAAAGGTATCTGGGGCTTACCAGTTCATTATGATAGTAACTGTTACGACTGAATATAATTTTATTACATCTTTTCTAATTTTATGTGGACTGCTTTTTGCAGATACATTAGTAACTCTTAAAAAATTACTCAGATTTTTCATCTTTTTTAGAAAATGTTAGAAAAATATATACTGTGTTTGTGTTTTGGACCTTCCTTCTGTGCATATAGAGATGTAGAACACAGCTGTACATAAAGCACAGGAGTATTTATTTGAAGGATTTTTAAAAGGTGCCATGAAGCAACTGCAGGAGGAACTTCTTAAGGTGAGAATAATATCCTAGGAGATGTACCAAATGGATTCTGCAGAAAGATAGCACTTAAGAAATGACATCGAAAAGCTTGTTAAGGCAAACCTATGTGTTAAAGCTTAGATTGAAAAATAGGGAAAGCTAGAAGATTCAAACAAATGATATACTTTTGACTAGGCAAAAGATTGAGTGGCTGACCAGACTGCACATGGATAGATGATGTTGTTGATCTAGCAAAAGTAGGAAGATTTATTCCAAGTAAATCACATAGATGGGTTTGTCTTTCATACCTTAGCAACCCACAGCACACAGCAGATAACATATTACAGTACCGAGAGTCTAACAGTATCTCTGAATTCAGAGATACTTTACATCAGAAATATTTCATTTTCATGTGAGCTTGTCAAACATTTGCATATAAAGTTCTCTATTTTTTAAGCAACAACAACAAAAATGCTATTCTATCACAAAATTTCTTGGGTAGAACTGAAATGCTTTGTTTTAATAAGCATGATTTAAACCCTCTTTAAAAAAAAAAAATCTGTACATATGAGTCTGTCTTTAAATCATTTGTCACGTAGATTATCTCATCCAGTCTTTTAAAATTTCAATAATAATTGAATACAAAGACACTGAAGGTTAAAAATGTATTTCTCTTTTGTACTTCAAAAGTTCACATAAAATCTAATAAACCAATTGTGCACAGCACCAAAGGCCAAATGCTCTGTGAACTGATTGCTGTACACAATGCACAAGATTTTCTATGACCTGAAGAATAGTTCGTAGAGACCTGTTAATTATAGCTTAACTCAGGAAACTACACTGTACAACAAAACCTTTCCAAAGTTTCAGTGCCTTAGAATGTTGAAGTGGTGTCTTTCTAAGGGTGCCTCAGCATATTCTTTGCTTTAGTAATCCACTGTACTTAGTTGGCCAATTAATATTCTATTCAATGCATTGTGGATCAACATCTCTGTTACATAGCAAAAGAGAAGCTATTTTCAAGTGATGGTTGAATATGAACAATATGTGAAGAGGTCCGAAGTCTTCAAACTCCAGTGATGATTTTTTTCCAACAGTGATTGCAATGAAATGATTGGAGTGTAACATAAAAATAAATTCTTTTTTTATGTGTTCTATTCCAGAAAGTAAAAATCACACACTTTGATGCAAGGCAAGTATAAATCGTTTATAAAACTGTGAGAGATCTGAGAATGAATTTTCAGTTATAAGTGGGCAAGAATTTTTTAATCATTGAATTACTATATTATTTTTCTACAAAAATTGTAAATTTGTTGAAACTTTGGCTATCCATAGAAATCTATTTAAAACTGACCAATCAGTTTTGATTGGTCACTTACTCAGCTGAAAATTTTAGTGAGAGATACATTTTCCATATTATCCAGGAGTACAACAGTGTAGAAGCGTAATCATTAATGAGAAGTGCTGTGTACTCCTATGGTTTGTGGGAAATTATATCCCACCTTTTCCTTATTCATTAGACCACTGAATTAGACCACACTTAAGCCTAAAACAGTGACCTGATCTAAGTTTTTATCTTCCAGGAAAGTGTTGCAGTCGTCAGTGAAGAACAATGGCTTTAGAGTCTGAATCTAGGACATATTTTGCTTTGTATTTTATTGTGATGTGAGTCAATTTTTTTTAGAGTAGTGCAAAATATTTCTTGGAAAATCTCATTTGTTCTAGATATGAATTCCAAAGTATATGAGTGATTAAAGATAGCAAAATAGGTAATTAATCCAAGCAATCACCCTGACATTCATAAATTTCCAGATAGAAGAAAGACAGCTATGAAATTGTTGCTATGCAACCTCTTCCAAATGTGAATGAAGCTGATAGTTCCTGCTGTTTGCTTATTTTTTGAGCCAACTTTCTTCAATGGAAAAAGTAATAAATGTAGGCCTGGAATGGGTAGGTCTATTCCACTGTTACCATTTAACCTTATGTATATCAACTTGACCAATGAGACATAGGTGCACTTTGACGCTTTACATGCTCCATGTTGAAATTGCTTCTGTGGTCATAAACTTGAGACCCATTCCAAGTTGTGGCACTGACTTGTACTGACGTGTGGAAATCAGACCCTATAGCCGGTAAGGATATAGAGCAGGCATGTGTTTATTGGTGATGTGCATACACATCACATACACATGTGCAAGGGGGATCGCTCCACCTAACTTGCACACCGTCAGGAGAAATCATGCTATATATATAGGTCGAATTAATACATAATCAATAGTTGACAGGAATTCGGATACATATTCAGTACATTCCCAAGAGCCCATTAGCATACAGTCCCTCCCCACCTTGTGTGTGCGTAGTAGGTCGTGATGATGAAGGCTCCTAGTCTTCCTCGCGAAGGCTCATAGTTTTCTTCACTTCAAACTTCTGACCCCGAAGGGGGGGCATCCCCCGAACCAGTTTCAGCTTGCCCTGTAGACATCTAATCACCTCCCTGCCAAATGTTTTTGAGCTGCTCTCCAGTCAGTCTTTATGGCCTTCATCCTCCTTGTTATTCCAGACCTAGTGTCTGTGAAAGTGTTTGGAATCCCTTGTTTTCTAACACTCTCTATATAAACTATCTCTATTTGCCCCTTATTTCTACTTTCCCTTTTCTTGCTGTGAGGCCCTTCTCTCTATTACTACAGGGTCCTGTTCAACTCTTCAGTGTGACTTCTGAGTGCAGACCCATCTGTGGGCTGGCAGTCAGGCCTGGCCTCAACCCATCCCCAGGTAGGCATTGAATGCCCAGAGATAGAGCTACCCCAAACTGTCCTGCCAGGCTGGAACAGGTCCTGGCTACAAAACCCTGCCCTGCTACCCCCAAGGGGTATCTACAGCCTCCAGCTGACGTGACTGATCCTTGCCATGCTGTAACAACAAGCATGACCTAACATCACAGGGTCATAGAATGGGTGAGGTTGGTGGGGATTTCTGAAGATCATCATGTCCAGCTCCTTTCTAAAGTAGGATGACTTACAGCGGGTTGCCTGGGGCCACATTCGGTTTTGTTTTCAATACCTCCAGTGATGGAAACTCCACAACAACTCTGAAAAGACAAGATAATTCTGTATATTTAGTTGATTTAAAAAACCCTTACATCTCTTCATTTTCTCAAATATAATACGTTATATACTATAATGCATAAAAAATAATTCAGTGATTAGATGCATGTATCTGCATATGTGTGTATATGTGCACCTATCTATCTTGTTTCTAATTATACTATAGATTGTTCAGTATAGAAATTCTCATGTATGCCTAAGGTAGTTGCATTACTTAGCAAACACGGACGTCTAGCAGAAAGAATACTTGTATGCTAAAAGGTGGTAGCTAAGAAGATCAGGTGGAAAGGATTTTTCTGCTCTGTCTTGTTTCTTATACTCTTGATGTCTTCATGGTTTTTTAAATACGTTAAACTAGTAAATTAAATAGCATCACTGGTGCCCATCATACAAGATTTAGTATTTTTATTTCTACATATAGAAGAGTTGTGATTATGTGACAATATTTTATGGGATTATTAATTTTATTTGTTTGCTTGTTGGTGTGGAATTTTTTGTGGATCTAAGATTGATTGCATTTTACAAAAACAAAACAAAACAAACAAACAACAACAACAAAAAAGGCAAAAACATAAAAATTTACCTCCCACTTGTACTGGAGAACCAGAGAATGTTGATGCTTGCATGGGCCTCTTTGTTCTACAACAGATCCCGAGAGAGCAGATATAGGATTTCATTTTTGTCTTTTCTCCACTAGAAAGATTATTGATCACATATTTCATGCCAAAGCATTAGTGTTCTTTTATATCACAGGGTCGAGGCCAGTGTGAAGTTTGTAAAACAGAACTTTTTCAGACAAAAAAGAACAAAAAACCAACCAAATAATAAAGTGAAAGACATACATTTCTGCTGTTGTTTTAGTGACTAAAAGACACACTATAGTAATATAAAACATAGTGAGTGATCCTAGTAATGGTTTTCTTGAGAGCCTTCATGTTTATTGCTTATTGCTTATGTAAGTGCGCACCATTGGTAAGAAAGCCATGAAAGTGGATAAAATGTGGAGTAAAACTTGAGAGCAAAGGACTGCATCCTGGCCAGGAAAATCTGCAGAGGTTCATCAGATAAGTAGTGCAATGCATGGGTGTGTATGGCAGTTAGCAGTAAGAAATGAGTGAAGACATGAACTGTCTGGATCCTTCTTGTGTTTATGTCTACATTGTCTTCTCAACTTTGACAACATTGTTATCTAAATGAAACTATATATTGAAAAAAATCCACAATGAGAAATGGAATAGCAGGAATTTTGCATTTTGTCACTTGTACTTGTGCTCTTCTAGATAAAATCTGGATATTGAATGCAGTCTCCTGTCCCAATAAGAATACAGAATTTTTCTTGTCTTTATTTTAAGAGTTCATAAATATTTAATTCATATGAAACTTTAGTGTTGTGGTAATAATAATAATAAAAAGCTGCAATTAATATTTTCCAGGTAATTCAAAATGTAACTCTTACCAAAGGGAAGAGGCTATGAGGCCTGAAGAACTCTCATGTAGCTAGAAGCATGAAATACTTCCCTCTGATCTTCAGGGCTTTGGGAAAAGGAAAACTGTTCTTTTAGGTAACAGAGCAGCTGCTTCATGTCTTTTCCTCATCTTAAAACCTCAAAAATCCAAAAATGCTGAGTACAAAAGATTTTTATCTTATCTCCAGTCACAGGGGAAGAACAGACTTTATCACTAAAAAAGATCACATATCTCCTGGACATATCACCTATATTTTTGACATAATTTCAGTAAGGTCAATGAGAATTCTTTCCTATATCTATGGGAACAGTAATTCTTTCAATACGACCATGCGAATTCAAGATGTGAACAAGTAGGTGAACAAGGTTTCATACATGATTAGCTTATGCACTGTCCACTCCTCCTACAAAAGTAATTTATACAAGAAAAGAATATTTTCAAGTATCACTAAACTTTTTACTATTTCTTATAATCAGCATAATTTTAATTATGCTTTAAATTACTAGATAATGCCTCAACCTGGAAAGGATCCCAGGTATTATCTTTAAAGATTTTTATTAAATCTTTAGAAGATACAATCAAGACATTAAGGTTTTCTTACCAACTGCAAGAAACTAGCAGCATGGCAGATTGCAATAACTTATTTAATTTTCAAATTATGCTCTACGAGTTTCCATTCTTTTCTTGCTATGTAGCTGCTTCACCATGTTATTCTTTTCTATTAAGGGATATATTCAGGAAAATAATTGGTTGACATAACAGCAGGTTGCTCTTCACTATGCCAAGAGGCTTCTCCCTGCCAGGTATTTCTCTGATTCTAGTAATGTCCAACAGAATTTTTCTCTATGTGAATAGAAGTTTGGAATCTGGTCCTAACCCAGCATTTGTGAGAAGCTCTGTTTCTAAATCAAATTTTCTTAGATACTGCTTAAGTCTTTATAAAGTCGCGTATCACTAAAGCCATGAATGTTCTCTTCTTTCTCTGAGGATAAAACAAAGTTTGATTTGTAACACCTTTGGAGTATTACAGTATGCAGAACATAACTGTATTTGTTAAGTCTGTGAGAAAAACTGATTATAAGACTAAGAGAATAGAAAAGATTCTTCCTCCATCCCCCATTATATCTATCCTTTGATGTCTTTTCTGCACTTAGATTGATTTTAGTAGCAAATCTAGTTTATCATGTGCCTTGAGCTATTTGCTTCAACAGCCTTTTCATTGACCAGGACCACACTCTTTCTGGTGTTCCCTAATTCATGGTAAGCATTAAGAATAATGTTACTGTTGTAAATGACAGTAGATAAGACAAAGTTTTTATATATACCACTTACCTGTTATTTCAGCCTTTATTTGAAATGCTCAATACTTAACAAAGTTCTACCATGCTCGGTCACATTGTAAAAGGGAGAATCAGGTTGACTGCACAGATATTACTGCACTTTTACAAAACTGAGACCTCTACCACGAGGCTAAATTCTCCTCAATGGATTCTGTGCATAATAAATACAGATTTGATGATGACTATCTCAAATCATTTTGGGTGATAAAACTATTTTTTATTATCAGGATGTTGTAAGAGGATAAAAGTTGGGAGATATATGTCTTCAAACTACAGAAGGAAAATGGTTTAATTTTTTATGTTAGTGGAATATATCGATAGTTTCTTTGTTTTCATAAATATGTTTAGCACTTGAACATCTTTGAAAACTTGCCAATCATACTAAGTAACTAGGCCTGTTTATGAAGAAAAAAAAAAAAAGAGAGATTATGAATGCCATTTGTTTTTTCTATCTCATTGTGTTATTCTTACCATTGAAGTATCTGAACTTCTAGGTATTATAAAAATAATGCATGAAGAAAGTCTGAAGCTTGAAAATTCAGTTCTTCTGGAAATGCTGAAATTTTTATTCTGAGTGTAAGTAATTGATAAAATAGTTCTGTTGATAGTGAGATGATATGTTAAAATATTTATACTGCGATAGAACAATTAAAGTATTACTTCAAATGTGTGATGTCAATAATAGAATATGTCAAAGCATGCCAGGGATGAAGTGTCATATTCCATTGCATTATATTATTTCAACTTGACGTGATGCAATAGTTGACATGATTTAACCATTACATTACATCAAATTAACATAAAAATTGACATGTTTTGACTTCATTGAATCAAAAATGTTTCACAAGGTCAAAATAAAATATAGTTACATCAGCAGAACTGCTATTTTTGATATGTTTAAAAATGTAATTAATGTACTCTTGTAAAAACCTTCAATTTCATAAATAATACTAATTTAATACCAGATAGGTCTTTTAGTAAAACATTCTCTAGCAACAGCGATACACATGTGAAACCCATAGGTTGAGGATTTTCATCTCCTTTGTTTCTACCCAAACAATACACCCTTACAACAGCAGAGAATCTGTCCTAATGTTCCTCTTCCTCCTCTTGTCAGTGGATGTTTTTCCTTTTATCATGATGTTGGTAAATCTAGGCCAAACATCTGAACATTTCATTTTGTTTGTGGTCACTCTGATCTCTGTCACAGTAAGTTTTTTAGTCACAACCCAGCTGCTGAGAAAACTGTCTGCCATGCTTGTGGGTCTTACTTTGATATCTGACATATCCAGTTCCCCAGAGGTATGTAGTTGTCATGGGAAGTGGAGACTGAGGCCATCTTTTAGGTTGCCAAGACCAGTCACATGCTGGCCTTTCAAGATCAGCACTAAAATACTGAGCTTCAGATCACCATCAGCTGCACTGGGAGCAGAGATGAGAGTGATGCACTTTTGATGGCTAGTGCTGCCAAGCAGTTACAGCTTGTTGTGGGAATACAAGAAAAGCTATTCAGAGCAGCAGCTGTGGAGCAAGATAAACAGCATGAGAACCAAGGACACTTCTAGAAGAAGAAAGAATGGCTCACGGCTCTGATTGAATAAGCTCCCACATGAACAATTGAAGAGTGTTTTTAGAATGCTCTGTTGACATGTAAAGACGGATGTGAAAGTTGCAGGGGTGGATGGGAAAGCTAGAAAAGAAAAAACTTGTGAAGTTATATAAGTGATGTGAGAACTTGTAATAAATGATTTGGATCATTCACATCTGAGTCCGTGCATCAGACACTGCAGCTTGTTGCATTCCTGACATGTGGGTTCAGAAAGAGGTGAAGAAAGGATAAAGAAGAATCCTAAGCACCTGATTTGTTTTCTGTTGATCCAGTTGTATGGTGAGGGTGCCCTAAGAGATGCTCCAGCTCCCTGGGTCTGGGGACCTGGAACCACAGAGCATGTCTGTAGTAACTGTAGTTGTTCAGTCCACAGATGTTCAGGAGCTTCACTGGTCTGGGTCTGTCCCAGCCCTGAGTCAGGAGCAGGGCAGTCAGCTAGGGGCTCAGATATTTGATATAGTTTTACCAGTATCATGATAAAAGGCACTAGCCACCTCACTGGAAACAGGGGCAGGTCAAGGCAAGACTTGGACATGGCTCTGAGGTTGATCCTGCCTCAGCAGGACTGTGACTGGACATGACAAGACCGTAAGGAGATGGAGAGCAGTACACTATTGTATAACTAGGGCAGGGACTGATGGCTCTGTGGGGGCAGAAATTGGGTCCTGGGCCATGGCTGGCTGAGGGGAATACCCCAATTTGGAATGGGCAGGGACAGTGGCCTGTTGGTTGCCTCAGGGCCCTGGGAGTACAGTTCTGCAATCTTGATGTTACTGCAGATAAGTGTCTTAATATTTATAAAGATAGAATCTCTTCTTGTGGTGAATAGCACTTTGTCCATGTGGAGGCCAGTGATGAGCGGTGTCCCCCAGGGGTCTGTCTTGGGACTGGTGCCCTTCAAGATCTTCGTCAATGACACTGATGACAGGCTTGAGTGCACCCTCAGCAAGTTTGACGATGACGCCAAGCTGAGTGGTGCAGTTGATAACATTAGAAAGAAGGGATGCCATCCAGAAAGACCTCAAAAAACTTGAAAGGTGGGCTCATGTGAACCTAATGTAGTTCAACATAGCAAAGTGCAAGGTTTTGCACTTGAGTCAGAGTAATCCCACATACACAAAATACTTTCAATTTAAATATAAAAATCTATTTCCAAAAGCATTTCATACAATCTCTCTCTTAATGAAAATGCAAAATCTCTCTCAATGCAAAATGAAAGCCAGATTTCTGAGAAACTAACCCAAATTGGTACCTAATTTCAATTGATGGTAACTATATACAAACTTATATTTGGTGAAAATGAAGCTTTTCTTTGGTAGTCTACAGCAAAGATAATTGAGGTTCATGCAGAGAAGGACTTGTGAGGCTGGCAAAATGTGATTTTACATGTTAAATGCAGAATAGCTGTTACTTCTGTAGAAACAAATGTTGGATATTTTCCTGAACAAGTAGAAGCTCTGAAAACTCATTTAATATTGCTTTATAAGTGTAATATCTATCTATTTTAGACTTTCAAAATTAAGTTTACTTTAATGACAGTGATTTCTGTGCCACGCAAAGAAAAATTACTTTGAACACGTCATGAATACCATTCTGTTGTTAATAATTTCTGATTCACAACTAAATTTACTTCTATATTTGATACTCTGAATATATATGAAATCTCTAGAAAAGAAAAAAGAAGAAATTTGAGGAGTGGATACTGCACACTATTAATGTGATACAAAGAAATTTGGACCCATGGGAACTATTTTTCAACCCTAAAAATACCAAATAGATGGTAAGATCTAAGACTTATAAAAGCAAAATAAATCTATGAGCTTGGAACTGACTTTCTAGCGTACAAGAATATAAATTGCTGCACCCGCTTGAGTTGACATTCATTTACCATTTTGCAGTATGAGAAAGAACCTCGAGATTAGAACAGAGAAAATCAAATTATGTTCCTGTTCCTTTGGCTGCTGGGAGGATTGTGTATTAGAGATAGCTTTAAAGGCATATGACCACTGGTAAAGGCTACTACCCCAGCAAATGTGGTTTATTCTTAAATGAACTGTCATAGAATCGCTGAGCCAGAACTAAAGAAATCAACCAATCTTATTTTCTACCAAACAATCATTTACTTTTGAGGAACATTTGGTAATGTAAACAGTATGTAGATAATGTTGTCACTTTCGGGGCTGATAAGAAACTTCACATTAAAATCCAGAGTCCAGCTGGGGATGTAGCTAAGAAATGAAGCAGTTCCATATTTGAAGCAGTACTGCTTTAAATTAGATGAGATTTTCCAGAAATAGAGCTTTAATGTAGCAAGGATAATTAACTGTGTTCTGGGTAGACTGAATTTCCTGTCTGTAAAGATGCATTGCAACTATTTATAATGCTAATATCTTTAAATATGTTTTATTATCAGTGCTTTAGGTAGATTCTGTGTAATATCAAAGTAAATATTCCAACCAAGTAACTACCTTGGGTGTCTGTGAAAAATAGGGTGATGAGAATGTAATATAAAATGGATAAGGTTATTAAAAGCAGGGTTGCTGCACAGCTTTGATTTCATACTAAGCAATTAGATATTAAAACATTTATATCCAGGTTTCTGTCCAACCTATAAGAAACAACAGTCTTAATAGTTGTTTAGCTTATAATCTTTTACCCAAAATATACTGTTTACTTTTAACCAGATGAAAATACATTTTCTTTCTTGCAATCCTTGCTGAATTTATTAACAGCTTTTTTTTTTTTTTTGTCAAGTTCATGTGATCTAAATTGCCCTGAAAGAAGACAGTATGTGAGGAGAATATATTAAATTTCCCAAATAAAGCGTGGAGGTGGAAAATATTAATTAAGTATAAGAGAACTGACTTGTCACAGAATTAGCATGAAAAATGAATAATAGAAAAAAGATGTGTAGTATGAAGTAACTCAAGTGTTTTGAACAGAGATCAGTGACAACTAATTCTGTTTTCTAATAATCATATCAGGAAGATTTAGAAAAAAAGTCACTGAAGCTGGGAACTGCAGAAATGCCTTTCAGCCATCATGCCACCACATGTTAAAAATGAGTGTTATATAACTGCAGTAAACCAGGACTGGAGAACTTAGAAATGTTGTGTTTTAATTTGGTAGCTGATTTTGATAGAAAAGGGCGAACACCCAGCAACTGGAACTCCATCCAAACTTGCACAGTGGGAAGTGCCTTTTTGTGCCAGCATCTGGGGAAGACACTGCAGCTGACTGTTAAAAAGTCCTCTGAGTGCCCCTCCTTGGGACCCTCTGGGAGTGTGCTTGCATTCAGTGGCATCACAGGAGCTTTATTCTACAAGTCTCTGCTTCTACTGAAAAGAGTGCCTCGATGTCTAATGTGAAGAGCACAATTTATACACCTCTGTAGTGCATCTCAGAACAGTAATTGCAAAGCACTGAGAGAGACTGTGATTAGTTTTGTCTGTACACCAGAAAGAATCTTGGGTTTGTGCTTTACATTTCTGTCACACATTATGCTTATTTAGTAAGAGGTCGTAAAGCTCAACAAAAGATAAGCACAAAGCATCTTGGATGAACTTCTTTACATTTTGTTGATTGCTAAGGAGAGTTCCTGTAATACAGTAGCCCCTTTAGGAGCACTGTCAGAGAACTACAGAAAGCTGTACTCGTTCAAATGGATCCACAGCACTTGATCACTACGTTTAGGAAGTTTGGGCCTAACAACAAGAATTGCTATGACTGCATCAGACAAAATACTCCTTTAGCACAGGGCTTTGTCTTTAATAGCAGCCATCTCTAGAAAAACGTGATAAGAAAGCATACATAAAGAATAATACTTCCCTAGACATATGCCCCTTTGGAGAAGCTATAATACAGATGTATCCTGAGGTGAAATCTGCTGCTGCATTTTTTGTATAACAATCCTCAGTCCATGATTTGTACAGCTATCTTTGTAAGTCTTTGTACTTTTGACATCTACAGAAACTCATGACAGTGAGTTCCATAGGTTTATGAACTGCATGGTAAAGTATGTTTTCTTTGTTCATTTCAATGCTTCAGATTATTTAACAGGAAGTTATGAAACGTAA
Organism: Gallus gallus; assembly: GCF_016699485.2. Taxonomy (NCBI): domain Eukaryota; kingdom Metazoa; phylum Chordata; class Aves; order Galliformes; family Phasianidae; genus Gallus; species Gallus gallus. The sequence goes on along the minus strand of NC_052532.1, from coordinate 18,858,938 downwards.
GTACAGAACAATATATTAAAGAGACAGGAATAAAAATACGGGTGTGTAGCAAGGTTGAAGCTGAAGGCAACTGCAGTGGGTTTCCCTGAGGACAGATAACAAGGGCAAGAATAGGGGACTAAGTCAGCTGGATCTATGGCCTTCTATCACTCCCATGCTCCTAAAGAAGAGCAGCTGTGTTATGAAGTTGTATAGTTCCACGCTCCTTAGTTCAGGGTGGTATCAGCTTCTGTATGAGCCTTTCTGTATTCAGGGAAACTGACTTTCCTGTTTTACTTGCAAAAAACAATAATTTTATCAAAAGAACTGGCAAGGTTGCTATAGAAACAACCAGAAGAGTTCCAAATTTCAGATAATCCTTTGAGTCAAAAGAAGACTCAATTTCAAAACACCTGGAGTTTCCTACTTAGAGATTTATTGCATTGCTTTCCCATTGTTTTTGAGATAACAGTGCATTCATTTGTTCTATAAAGGGGAAGAGCTGAAAAAACTTTAACAGTGCTGATGTTTGGAAGTGTGCCATCATTCCCTTTGATAGCACAAATAGAGTATTGCTAGATACTGTCTGTTTAACTTGTATTGGGTCACTGCTATAACTCAGCAACAACAGAAGTCTTTCATCTACTAAGAGCAAGGATGTCTAGATTTAACTGTACTCTATAAGGAATTTAAAGACAGCACTGCATCTCATGGATGTTTCACATATATAATGAATTGCAAAACTGCTGTTCTGTGTCTCAAGGTGCCTGAAGTGCCTTGTGATTATTCCATATTCTTTCAAGTCCACTGTTAACCAGTTCAGATCTGTCAAGGATTTGTGCCCTCTTAAACTTTGTAGTCTTCAACTCCATTAGACATCCAGTACTCTGGGACATTTTGTTAGCAACGTGAGTATCTAAAACCTGAAGTCTGAAAATTAGGAATAAATACACAGGTATGTCTACACCTGCTACTAATGACTGGGATGAGGTGAAGGAGTAAATTCCAGAAGCTGGTTCCAGGTTAAATATTGTCCTTCCATTTTGTCTGACATTATCTGTGTTATTTTAATTATCTGTAGACAGAGAGACTACAATTATCAAAATAACCTGAGATTTTATTTGCCTTTTCTATACATGTATATTTTCAAATAAAATTATGTGGAAAAATGCTGATGTTGTTAACTAAAATCCAAAAAGGATATGACTGATTAATACCGAATCTTCTCTTTAAACTTGGTTATTAAAAAGTTATTAATTATCCAGTACTGGTACTAATTGTCAGTTGTTGAATGATCTTCATCTTTAAAGCACACTGTACTAAAACAGTCAGTGTTTGGAAGCTTGTGCTAGCCAAACTCAGATTCACAATAAGGCATTCTTTAATAGTGGAGACAATTAATTGGTGGTAGAATTAACCACAATTAACTGGTGATGGAAATTCCTTATGGATATGGTGTATTCTCTAAAACTTGAAATCTTTAAATCAGTATTGGATGGTATTCAAGGAGATACTTTATGTCATAAGGAAAATTATGATCTTGGTGCAGAAATTAGTACATGATTTATTTGCTGTACAGAAGGTTAGAATAGATTATCACAATATTTCTTTTTGAGTTTAAATTATATAACCTAAAGATAATTGGGTGTTGTTTGTTCTTAAGTGCTTATTAGGATATTCATGACAAACTTCCTAGGATTTTGCTGAACTGCAAAAGGTTTCTACTCTATCATTATTTGTTCTAATTAATATGTTAGCTTCATTTTCATGAACTTAATCAAATTGATCCAACATGTGGTTCAAACCCATGATTCTTAATCTGATCTTCCTGCCAGCAAAAAAACTGGAAAAAAAGATGCTAGGCTCCAAGGTTCCAAAGTCTGTAACAAGTGATCCTAAATACATGACACACAGATGTAAGCCAGTTCATTGAACAAAACAGAACAAACAAAACAAACAAACCAAAAAACCTTTCAGAGAGAACATGACACAGGTATCATCTGTATCATGATTTGTACCACAAATGCCTTGTATTCTCATCTTTCATAGAAGACTATAAAAACAAAAGCAACAGAGCTCTAGCAATTATCCATTTCAGAGACCTAAAAAATATTATTTCTAGTTACATAGATTCCTTTTTAACTATAAAAAGTAAAAAAAAAAAAAAAAAAAAAAAAAAAAAAAAAAAAGATTTGTGTTCTACTTTGTCAGTGGTTTACCACAAGAATTCATAGGCCAGGTCCACTATCAATATAGTATTCAAAGTTATATAAATTATATTTCTAAAGGAAAATTCCACAGGTATGAAAACAAACACTGAAAAGTTTAAGGTGACTGCTGGAAAGAAGGATGATAGAATAGCATACCTGCTCATGATATTATTGTTATTTTTGCAGTTTTCAATATAAGACTTTTTTTTAAAAGGTTTATTTTCTGATTACTAAATCCAAGATAAAAGAGACAAATGCTTCAGACACAAAACAAAAACATCATTTTTACTTTGAGCCTGTATGGAAAGAAGAAGGAAAGAAGAAAAGGAATTATATTGGACAATTTTGACTTGTTAAAAAAAAGCACTTTACGTATTATGAAGCTACTTCAAGTTGTTTTTTGCTCCCTAATGGAAGTAGAGCTTTCTAAATTAGCTTAAAATTTATTCTTACTCTGATATGCCTTTCTGTGCAGTTACCTTATTTTGTTTTATACAATTTTAAAGCTTTAAGAAATTACTTATTAGAACTGATAACTTGTTTTACTCAAAATATGGGTATATTTTTAACAGTAGGTTATTTCATTTCCATTAAATGTTTCCATTTTAGTTCACCTATATACCACAAAAATGTCACCTGTACTCTCACTCCCATTTGCTGATAGACATTTATACAGTAGTATACTGTGCTGACTTAGAGAGCATCATGGTGATTTTAATTGAAGTTTCTGCATAGTAAAGACTAGAGAATTTTCTTATGTCAAATTTCCTTGAAGTACAACTGATGGAAAATTCACAAGTGTCAATTGTTCCTCTGCTTAATTTTACTCACTGATAAAAATCTCAGTTTTATTGCTACCCTGAAATTTCTTTGGCCTTTCAATGTTATTCTTTTACCTGCTATGATGAAGAACTGTTTGTCATAGTTTTTCTGTTCCCTAAGTGAGTATTTACAGACTTTGATCAAGTAATGACTTAACTGTCCTTTTGTCAAGTTAAATATATTTAGTAATATATTTTTAGAATCCCTTGCCACATTGATAGCGTGATTTTTATTTCTCTAATCATTCATACATGGAGGTTCAAGGAGTATTTTTCCTAACTTATCAACATATTTCTAGAACTGTTGATATTACATCTCAGCTCAATCTTTCAGACATCTCTGATTTGTGTCTTTCTGTTTATTCATTCAATATTCATCCATGTTTAACTGAATTTTAAGCAACTTACTGATGATTGCAAATATAGAATGTTCTCTTCTGTAAATATGGCTTCTTGTCTTTTTCCTCAGTGTATAACTTTACCTTTAGTCATACTAAAAAATACATTGTTTGCAAATGACAAGTTTACCAAGCATTTCAAGCTTATCTATCTGAATAAATTGTTCCTTTCACTTGTTTATTCTCACTTCAAGCATTTTTTTTACTGTCAAATAAATCCACAATTAAATTTTCTTCAGATCATTGATAACCACATATGCCACTGCAAGATTAGTTCCATTCCATCATTGATTTTACTAGAGTACTCCTAAAAATTACTTTTTTTTATACCTACAAGTAATTTTTTATTCGGTGAAGTGTGCCATCTTTTTAAACAGTCATCAAAATATTTCATGTGTTGCATATATTTAAATAATTCACATTTTTAAAACCAAATATTTTGGATCATTATCTTGTTAAAATGCATTAAAGTTTCATTTAAAATTATGTTTGTCAGACTATTTTCTGTAAATGCTGACTGTCAGTTTTCAATTCAATCATTAATTGACTTTTTTTTTTTTTAATAGACCTCCACCAAGTTGTCCGCAGTGTCCTTCCTGTGCAACAAGACTTACGACAAATGCTAGTGTTCAAATGGTTATCCAGATTGGTTAAGCATCAACAGGTAGATGTTTTACCAAAACCAGCACACCTAGTTAGCTTTATTTATTTTTCCAGTGTAAATGGTGGTAGGCAAGGGTGACACAAGAGTAGAACAAGATGGAGAGTATAATCACTGCTGACTTGATACAGTATTGTCATCATCAGTAAAAACAGTGGACTGTATGAAAATCCAGTTTTACTCAGATAGCCATATTGGAAATAGTCAGGTCAGGGATATTTGGCAACATGCAGCAGAGATGTTTTCCTTTTTGAGTGATTCATGCAAAACGCAGGTTTTGCATGAACCCATAGTTGAAAATCTTCAATCCATAGTTGAAAATCTTGGACTTAGGATATCAAGGGGAGTTCTTATCCCTTAAAGCAGATATGTTTTATTTGTACCATACACAATTTTTCCAGCTCCAGTACTGATATAAAGCCCAGAGTAACTTTAAGACTTGGCTCTGGACATTCATAATGCCTATGTAACATACAGCGTTGTGAACCTTTCAAGAAGAATTCCCAAAATCACAGAATCATAGAATCCTTAGAGTTGGGAGGAACTGCTGAAGGCCATATAGTCCAACTCCCCTGTAATGAACAGGGACACTACAATTAGATCAGGCTGCTGAGGGCCTGATCCAGCTTCACATTGGAAGTCTCCAGGGATGGGGCATCAACCACATATCTAGTCACCCTGTTCCAGTGCCTCACTACCATCACTGTAAAAGACTTTTTCCTTAAATCCAGCCTACATCTACCCTCTTTGAGCTTGAATCTACCCTCTTTAAGCTTGAAAAAAGGTTAAAGATACATGTAAAAGAATGACATCTGTGACTGATAGTGTCATATAAAAGTAGATGAGATATATGATCACAGAGGTTTTGCTTGTTTCCAGCCAAGCCATTATGTGTACGAAAGCTAACTAAACCTCAGTGAGTCCTTGAGGTGTTAATTCCTTGCTCCCCTTTCAGATACACTTGGCAGTTTGCCCTATGTCCCGCTGTGGATAGACTAGAAAAGTGTGACCTTGACAGACCTTTTTATAACAGAGTAGTGGTATTCTGTGGATCCTAAAGGAATAGATGTAATAGAAACATGGCCACAATCTGCTGGAAAGGAGGACTGTTGCATGCAAGAAAAATGTGAGCATTGAAAAGTGCCATGGTGAATTAAACAAATTCCATCAATTTGAGTAATTTCTGAAATGAAATGTATTTTTGGACTTATCCAGAAATACTGGGGTTTTGTACACTGTTTATATCACCTTGCACTGAAATTATGGAAAAAGAACAGTTCATTTGTTGAATGTAACTTTTTTTCCCCTTAAAAAATGTCTGTGGCTATGTCATATTTTTAGTGCTCTAGCTTAATATTTTCACTAACTTATTTTGCCCCAAGCAATGTGAATGTAATTAAAATGAGCTTTGTGTGAATATTTTCATCAGTCAGGCCTGATCAGTTCATGGTATTGGAATGGAAATAATTTAATAATCTGATCAATGAGTTGATGGGAAGATTCTGGATGTAAATTATTTCCAGATTTCCTTTTTAATACCAGGCAATATATTTATAAATGATCATAAAATCACTGAATGTCCTGGGTTGGATGCGACCTTAAGGATCAGCAATTTCCAGCCACGCTCCCATGGCCAGGGTTGCCACCCACTAGATCAGGCTGCATGGGGCTCTGTTCAACCTGGCCTTGAACAAATAAAGCAGAAGTAGGAGTTACTCAGACAAACCAAAGTAACTATCTATTAGTTCAAGTGTAAAAATTTAACTCTGTTGCTCTACAAACACACATATAAATGTAATTGTTCATAAAAAGTGGTATAGAAATGCATTTCAGAGTAGGGTTATGGTCAAGACATTGTGATCTTAACTATTCCTCAGGAAAGAAACCCACAAACTATCCTTGTACTCCTGGAAGATTAGGTGGTAAAAAAAAAAGGTAGCCTGTATAAAGCTTATCATTTTTGATCAACATTTTTCTAAGATACTACTTCAAAATAAAATTATATAAGCATTAAATAGTTAAAAAAAATCTTTTTAGTTTTATTTTGATTTTCAAGGAAAAAATTGGCCTCTTGAAGTTCTTACTAATTTTCCTCAGCTAGAAAAATTAATGTGCAAAGCAAATATTTATTATGTTTCAGGTAATAGAAATATGCATGCAGTTTAACTATATACATAAAATGGACAAATCAGTGTCTTCAGTAACATCTAAATGTTAAATTTGTATTGTAATGAAAAGGTACAATTCTGTTTCCTATTTCATTAGTAAAACTATAATATTATATTCTTTAAAATTCCTGTGCTTTTGATTAACTAAGAAAAAAATATATATTTTGTAGCTGTGCTTTGTGCATTTTTTTAAAGCAATTTTTTTTCCAATAATTTCTAATTATATTTTACAATAAATGTATGAATCTAGTCTGTTGTAAAGACCTTTAATTTTAGGTGTCCATTCTATGATGAGATTCATGCTGGCAAATCCATTTATTTCCCTCCCAGTTCCACTTATAGCATCAATGTCCAAATTAAGAAGTACTCAGCTACAGAGTAAGGTCATTGACTAGAAGGGTGGAGGAACAGGCATAACATGAGTTATGAGATCCACTGGAACTAACAATAAAAATTCCACTTCTGTATTTTACTTTGTATGATCATACAATTCTTTTCAAAAAGAAATGCATAGGTTTTGCTCTTTGTCAAACACTTTGAGTTAAATACTTAAAAACTTTAGTTAAGAATCAGAAAATTATATATTTACTATACTGAGCAAAACCATATTGTCCTTAGAGTATATCAATAATTAATTCTTTCACTTTTCTAAGTATTTAAGAAAGAATGTCAGAATACAGTTTGTGACAAATATTTAGCCTATGTTACAATAGCCTATGTGACAAATATTTAGCTTAATTTTCATATGTGCATGAAAATTGCAATGGAGTTTTTCCTCCTTTTCCTAAACACCTTATGATGCTCCTTATTGCCATATAAATATGCTGCCCATGCTAATAACACTGATTCTATCAGTTAGTTAAAATTCTACTGCTCCTGGACCTATCTCTAGGGAAGTCACTTTATTCAACAAAACCTTAAGCTATCTCATGTTAAAGAGATAACTTCACTCAGCCTCACTGTAGCTCCTTCAATAAAAAAGACAATATGCTAATAAGTATCACTTGAGAATAAAAATTGAAATAATCACTTATGAATTTACCCACAGCTGACAGCTTTATTAATCTCTGTAGCTGCTGTCATTTGATAAAGAACAACATATAATAATAGCAATAATAAAAAATCTCTCCAAATTACCTAATTAGACATTCTGCTGAAGAAACTCTGCTATTATAACAGCCAGCAATCAAGAAAAAAATACATCATTTGTCATGGAAATAAAAAGTTCTTTCAGAATCCTTCTCATTTATGATGATCTAGCTACAAACCAATGAGAAAATAATGATTCATAGTCAACATAAATATTCTGGCATGTAACTATTATTACTAATAGATGAAGAAGAATCCTTGTACTTGACAGTAAGTCTGTCTTCCAAAAATACTCTGGTGAACATTTGCTACAGCATGCACAGAAATATATCCCAGGACCGTCAAGCACTGTATCGGGAGAGCAAGCAGGACTTGGAGGGCTTACTTCATTCATAGATCTACATTGAATCATAGTATCGTAGAATGGCCTGGGTTGAAAAGGACCATACTGATCATCAAGTTTCAACCCCCCTGCTATGTGCAGGGTCACCAATCACTAGACCAGGCTGTCCAGAGACACATCCAGCCAGGTTTTGAATGCCTCCAGGGATGGGGCAGCCACAACCTACTTGGGCAACCTGTTCCAGTGTGTCACCACCCTCTGTGTGAAAAACATCTTCCTAATATCCAACCTAAACCTCCCCTGTCTAAGTTTAAAACCATTCCCCCTTGTTCTGTCATTGTCCACCCTCATAAATAGCCATTCTCCCACCTGTTTATACGTTCCCTTCAAGTACTGGAAGGCCGCAATAAGGTCTCCCCAGTGCCTTCTCTTCTCCAAGCTAAACCCAGCTCCCTCAACCTTTCCTCATGCTCCAGCCCTCTGATCATCTTAGTAGCCCTCCTCTGAACCTGCTCCAAGAGCTCCACGTCCTTCTTGTACTGGGGGCCCCAGGCCTGGACACAGTATTCAAGATGGGGCCTCACAAGAGCTGAGTAGAGGGGCACAATCACCTCCCTCTCCCTGCTGACCACCCCTTTTATAATGCAGCCCAGAACACAGTTGGCCTTCCGAGCTGCAAGCGCACACTGCTGGCTCATGTCCAGCTTCTTGTCTACCAGGATCCCCAAGTCCTTCTCTGCAGGGCTGCTCTCAAGGAGATCTTGAGATTTTCAAGGAGATCTTGAGATTTTTTACATGATTTTCTCCATTCTCCTGTCTTTCT